>NC_053392.1:2690881-3000886 GCF_905171765.1 Bufo bufo
CTCTCTGTGCAGCCTCAGCTTCCATTTCTGCTTTCTTCTGTGCAGCCTCAGCTTCCATTTCTGCTTTCTTCTGTGCAGCCTCAGCTTCCATTTCTGCTTTCTTCTGTGCAGCCTCAGCTTCCATTTCCGCTTTCTTCTATGCAGCCTCAGCTTCCATTTCTGCTTCCCTCTGTGCAGCCTCAGCTTCCATTTCTGCTTTCTTCTGTGCAGCCTCAGCTTCCATTTCTGCTTCCCTCTGTGCAGCCTCAGCTTCCATTTCTGCTTTCTTCTGTGCAGCCTCAGCTATCATTTCCGCTTTCTTCTGTGCAGCCTCAGCTTCCATTTCTGCTTTCTTCTGTGCAGCCTCAGCTTCCATTTCTGCTTTCTTCTGTGCAGCCTCAGCTATCATTTCTGCTTCTCTCTGTGCAGCCTCAGCTTCCATTTCCGCTTTCTTCTGTGCAGCCTCAGCTTCCATTTCCGCTTTCTTCTGTGCAGCCTCAGCTTCCATTTCTGCTTTCTTCTGTGCAGCCTCAGCTTCCATTTCCGCTTTCTTCTGTGCAGCCTCAGCTTCCATTTCTGCTTCCCTCTGTGCAGCCTCAGCTTCCATTTCTGCTTTCTTCTGTGCAGCCTCAGCTTCCATTTCTGCTTCCCTCTGTGCAGCCTCAGCTTCCATTTCTGCTTTCTTCTGTGCAGCCTCAGCTATCATTTCCGCTTTCTTCTGTGCAGCCTCAGCTTCCATTTCTGCTTTCTTCTGTGCAGCCTCAGCTTCCATTTCTGCTTCCCTCTGTGCAGCCTCAGCTTCCATTTCTGCTTTCTTCTGTGCAGCCTCAGCTATCATTTCCGCTTTCTTCTGTGCAGCCTCAGCTTCCATTTCCGCTTTCTTCTGTGCAGCCTCAGCTTCCATTTCTGCTTTCTTCTGTGCAGCCTCAGCTTCCATTTCTGCTTTCTTCTGTGCAGCCTCAGCTTCCATTTCCGCTTTCTTCTGTGCAGCCTCAGCTTCCATTTTTGCTTCTCTCTGTGCAGCCTCAGCTTCCATTTCTGCTTTCTTCTGTGCAGCCTCAGCTTCCATTTCTGCTTTCTTCTGTGCAGCCTCAGCTTCCATTTCTGCTTTCTTCTGTGCAGCCTCAGCTTCCATTTCTGCTTCTCTCTGTGCAGCCTCAGCTTCCATTTCTGCTTTCTTCTGTGCAGCCTCAGCTTCCATTTCCGCTTTCTTCTGTGCAGCCTCAGCTTCCATTTCTGCTTTCTTCTGTGCAGCCTCAGCTTCCATTTCTGCTTTCTTCTGTGCAGCCTCAGCTTCCATTTCTGCTTTCTTCTGTGCAGCCTCAGCTTCCATTTCTGCTTTCTTCTGTGCAGCCTCAGCTTCCATTTCCGCTTTCTTCTGTGCAGCCTCAGCTTCCATTTTTGCTTCTCTCTGTGCAGCCTCAGCTTCCATTTCTGCTTTCTTCTGTGCAGCCTCAGCTTCCATTTCTGCTTTCTTCTGTGCAGCCTCAGCTTCCATTTCTGCTTTCTTCTGTGCAGCCTCAGCTTCCATTTCTGCTTCTCTCTGTGCAGCCTCAGCTTCCATTTCTGCTTTCTTCTGTGCAGCCTCAGCTTCCATTTCCGCTTTCTTCTGTGCAGCCTCAGCTTCCATTTCTGCTTTCTTCTGTGCAGCCTCAGCTTCCATTTCTGCTTCCCTCTGTGCAGCCTCAGCTTCCATTTCCGCTTTCTTCTGTGCAGCCTCAGCTTCCATTTCTGCTTTCTTCTGTGCAGCCTCAGCTTCCATTTCTGCTTTCTTCTGTGCAGCCTCAGCTTCCATTTCTGCTTTCCTCTGTGCAGCCTCAGCTTCCATTTCTGCTTTCTTCTGTGCAGCCTCAGCTTCCATTTCTGCTTTCTTCTGTGCAGCCTCAGCTTCCATTTCTGCTTCTCTCTGTGCAGCCTCAGCTTCCATTTCCGCTTTCTTCTGTGCAGCCTCAGCTTCCATTTCTGCTTTCCTCTGTGCAGCCTCAGCTTCCATTTCTGCTTTCCTCTGTGCAGCCTCAGCTTCCATTTCTGCTTTCTTCTGTGCAGCCTCAGCTTCCATTTCTGCTTTCTTCTCTGCAGCCTCAGCTTCCATTTCTGCTTCCCTCTGTGCAGCCTCAGCTTCCATTTCCGCTTTCTTCTGTGCAGCCTCAGCTTCCATTTCTGCTTTCTTCTGTGCAGCCTCAGCTTCCATTTCTGCTTTCTTCTGTGCAGCCTCAGCTATCATTTCTGCTTCTCTCTGTGCAGCCTCAGCTTCCATTTCCGCTTTCTTCTGTGCAGCCTCAGCTTCCATTTCCGCTTTCTTCTGTGCAGCCTCAGCTTCCATTTCTGCTTTCTTCTGTGCAGCCTCAGCTTCCATTTCCGCTTTCTTCTGTGCAGCCTCAGCTTCCATTTCTGCTTTCTTCTGTGCAGCCTCAGCTTCCATTTCCGCTTTCTTCTGTGCAGCCTCAGCTTCCATTTCTGCTTTCTTCTGTGCAGCCTCAGCTTCCATTTCCGCTTTCTTCTGTGCAGCCTCAGCTTCCATTTCTGCTTTCTTCTGTGCAGCCTCAGCTTCCATTTCCGCTTTCTTCTGTGCAGCCTCAGCTTCCA
Source organism: Bufo bufo (assembly GCF_905171765.1). Taxonomy (NCBI): domain Eukaryota; kingdom Metazoa; phylum Chordata; class Amphibia; order Anura; family Bufonidae; genus Bufo; species Bufo bufo. Next base: position 2,693,447 of record NC_053392.1, read on the forward strand.
TTTCCGCTTTCTTCTGTGCAGCCTCAGCTTCCATTTCTGCTTCCCTCTGTGCAGCCTCAGCTTCCATTTCCGCTTTCTTCTGTGCAGCCTCAGCTTCCATTTCTGCTTTCTTCTGTGCAGCCTCAGCTTCCATTTCTGCTTTCTTCTGTGCAGCCTCAGCTTCCATTTCCGCTTTCTTCTGTGCAGCCTCAGCTTCCATTTCAGCTTCCCTCTGTGCAGCTACAGCTTCCATTTCCGCTTTCTTCTGGGCAAAAACTGCCTGGATTTTTGAAGCTTCTGCATCAGCGCGGGCTTTGATGAGTCGTTGGCTGAGAGTAGAAGATGTTGATCTTAAGGATTTGGAAGATCGTGTGGAGCGCTTAGAAGTTGTGCGATTTTTACATCTGTTTTTGTCCTTGTTTGTATTACTAGATCGTCTCTTTCAAGATTGAGCTCATTCAATTCCTGTAATTCTTTTAAGGAATTTTCTGTGTTGTACCGCTTTACGAGATCAGCATATTTAGCAGACAGTCTTTGGTAGTTCTCATAGGCTGCATTCAACTGCTTAACAGCGCCCTCTAGGTGCAATACCTTATGAGTTGGTTGAGACAGAGCTGACATGCATTCAATAGTTTTAGACCATGAGTGGCTGATGTTCTGCAGCAGTTCTTCTTTGTCAGCCTCATAGTTCTCTTGGACTTTCCAGGTTGGCTTCACTAAACGTTTTTGTTTTATGTGGCCTTGAGGATCTGACTCCTGAGCTGTTGGAAGTTCAGGTTCTTTCTGTGTATTAGGTTCCTCAGAGTGTACATTGCCTTGCTGGTGCATTGTGATGGCAAGCAGAGGGTTAAATCACAAGGTATGTGTTTGCATAGAAATGTATCAATCTTCTGGTTCTGGGAGAGGGTTTCCTAGGCAACCGGTGGGAGGGGAGTCAGAGAGAAGTTTAGCAATGGCTGCTGCAAAGTTAGTTTTGATTGCATACAGAGCTTAGGCTACTTTCACACTAGCATTCAGAGTGGATCCGTCTGATGTTTCATCAGACGGATCCGCTCCTTTAATGCAGGCGTTCGCATCTGTTCAGAACGGATGCGTCTGCATTAAAACTTAGAAAATTTTCTAAGTGTGAAAGTTGTCTGAGCGGATCCGTTCAGACTTTACATTGTAAGTCAATGGGGAACGGATCCGCTTGAAGATTGAGCCATATGGTGTCATCTTCAAGCGGATCCGCCCCCATTGACTTACATTGTAAGTCTGGACGGATCCGCTCGCCTCCGCACGGCCAGGCGGACACCCGAACGCTGCAAGCAGCGTTCAGGTGTCCGCTCACTGAGCGGAGCGGAGGCTGAGCGCTGGCAGGCGGATGCATTCTCAGTGGATCCGCGTCCACTGAGAATGCATTAGGGCCAGACGGATGCGTTCGGGACCGCTCGTGAGCCCCTTCAAACGGTGCGCACGAGCGGACACCCGAACGCTAGTGTGAAAGTAGCCTTAGATTGACTTGCAGGCAGAATGCATGTGACAATACAGTCTAGGAGCTGATTATATAACAGTTGCATGAACAGTTTCTTCAATAATCTGTGCAGAAAACTGATGAATCTTATGCTGAGATTTACTTGCTGGCTGGAGTATACAGGCTTGTACATATATTCTGCTATATTCCAGTGTCCATATACATCTCACTATACATGCATTGCTAGCAAGGATCCCTTGAAAGATATTTTGCAGATCTTGTAAGATCCCTTCTCTGATTTTTTGACTGTTCTGCCTCTCCAATCTAAGCATTGAAAGTGTGATCTCTGTAACTTACAGTTCTGCTGAGATAGCGATAACCATAACCTTAGGTGAATTGGCTGACAGTGACTCGATCCAAACGACACCTTGTAGATCGTGAAGAAGTTTATTCCAAACTGTGCAGATCATACACCGATGAACAGATGGATAGGTCAAAAAATTATGCTGTGAGCAGCTAACAGAGCAAGTAGCTGAGATGAGGGGTGAAGCCAGAATGAAGAAGAGGGGAGGAGACAAGAGAGAGAGCAGAAGCTAGGGGAAGAGAGAAGGGACACACATAATGAAAAGGCAAACCATGCATGTGTAACATGATATGCACGCAGTGTGAATACCGATCCTTTCTGCAGTGTGAATACCGATCCTTTCTGCATGCAGTGTGAATACCGATCCTTTCTGCAGTGTGAATACCGATCCTTTCTGCAGTGTGAATACCGATCCTTTCTGCAGTGTGAATACCGATCCTTTCTGCAGTGTGAATACCGATCCTTTCTGCAGTGTGAATACCGATCCTTTCTGCAGTGTGAATACCGATCCTTTCTGCACGCAGTGTGAATACCGATCCTTTCTACACGCAGTGCGAATACTGATCCTTTCTGCACGCAGTGTGAATACCGATCCTTTCTGCAGTGTGAATACCGATCCTTTCTGCAGTGCGAATACCGATCCTTTCTGCACGCAGTGTGAATACCGATCCTTTCTGCAGTGTGAATACCGATCCTTTCTGCACGCAGTGCGAATACCAAACCTTTCTGCACGCAGTGTGAATACCGATCCTTTCTGCACGCAGTGCGAATACCGATCCTATCTGCACGCAGTGTGAATACCGATCCTTTCTGCACGCAGTGTGAATACCGATCCTTTCTGCACTGTTCTGCCTCTCCAGTCTAAGCATTACAATGTGATCTCTGAACTTACAGTTCTGCTGAGATGGTGATAACCATAATCTTAGGTGAATTGGTGGACAGTGACTCGATCCAAACGACACCTTGTAGATCGTGAAGAAGTTTATTCCAAACTGTGCAGATCATACACCGATGAACAAATGGATAGGTCAAAAAATTATGCTGAGAGCAGCTAACAGAGCAAGTAGCTGAGATGAGGGGTGAAGCCAGAATGAAGAAGAGGGGAGAAGACAAGAGAGAGCAGAAGCTAGGGGAAAGATAGAAGGGACACACATAATGAAAAGGCAAACCATGCATGTATAACATGATATGCACGCAGTGTGAATACCGATCCTTTCTGCAGTGTGAATACCGATCCTTTCTGCAGTGTGAATACCGATCCTTTCTGCACGCAGTGTGAATACCGATCCTTTCTGCACGCAGTGCGAATACCGATCCTTTCTGCACGCAGTGCGAATACCGATCCTTTCTGCACGCAGTGTGAATACCGATCCTTTCTGCACGCAGTGCGAATACCGATCCTTTCTGCACGCAGTGTGAATACCGATCCTTTCTGCACTGTTCTGCCTCTCCAGTCTAAGCATTGAAAGTTTGATCTCTGTAACTTACAGTTCTGCTGAGATGGTGATAACCATAATCTTAGGTGAATTGGCTGACAGTGACTCGATCCAAACGACACCTTGTAGATCGTGAAGAAGTTTATTCCAAACTGTGCAGATCATTCACCGATGAACAAATGGATAGGTCAAAAAATTATGCTGAGAGCAGCTAACAGAGCAAGTAGCTGAGATGAGGGGTGAAGCCAGAATGAAGAAGAGGGGAGAAGACAAGAGAGAGCAGAAGCTAGGGGAAGATAGAAGGGACACACATAATGAAAAGGCAAACCATGCATGTATAACATGATATGCACGCAGTGTGAATACCGATCCTTTCTGCAGTGTGAATACCGATCCTTTCTGCAGTGTGAATACCGATCCTTTCTGCACGCAGTGTGAATACCGATCCTTTCTGCACGCAGTGTGAATACCGATCCTATCTCCATGCAGTGTGAATACCGATCCTTTCTGCAGTGTGAATACCGATCCTTTCTGCAGTGTGAATACCGATCCTTTCTGCAGTGTGAATATTTAGAAAACCTCAACGGTAAATTGAAGGCCCAAATTGAGGTTAGCAAAACATTCTCCCAAGACCCAGAATTTACTAATAAGGAGAAACAATTCCAATATTATCTAAGAGAACGGAAGCATAGACAATTCAACAGGGATTTGATTGAGTTTAAAGAAAATAAGGTCTACATACTCTTAAAAGATAAATTATCAGTCAGATAAGCAGCATCTGATCTCTCCACTACAGAAACCGATTTCTCTGATAGCGAACATGAACAAGTAGGAAGACCCCTTAAAAATAAAACTGGGAACCCGAATAGGAGAGGTGGGGGGAGAGGAGGTAGAGGTCAAACTACAGGCCTCCCAATCTTTTTTTTAGAACAGGGGATAGCTTATCCCCCAAGGAATTGATCAAGTACAAGGCAACAACAGGTTAATCTATCAGACAGAGTACTGAACATAGAAACATAGAACGTGTCAGCAGATAAGAATCATTTGGCCCATCTAGTCTGCCCAATATACTGAATACTATGAATAGCCCCTGGCCCTATCTTATATGAAGGATGGCCTTATGCCTATCCCATGCATGCTTAAACTCCTTCACTGTATTTGCAGCTACCACTTCTGCAGGAAGGCTATTCCATGCATCCACTACTCTCTCAGTAAAGTAATACTTCCTGATATTACTTTTAAACCTTTGCCCCTCTAATTTAAAACTATGTCCTCTTGTACCAGTTTTTCTTCTTTAAAATATTTAAAAACCCTTTTGAAATGACTGTGTTAAGCAAAGGTCTCTCCTTCGTTCCGACACGTCACTGTGACATTATTACATGGTTTAAGGACTTACATTTATTTGTCCAAAAGCTCAGATGGCATAAATTTTTCAAAAGTATCTATAAGTGACAGTACCAGGACCTAGGAATCCCTCTAGATCTATTATCAGATGTTAGACTTTTACAGAGCCTCACCGATGGAGACAGTAGACCCGAGGGTGAGGGCCCATTTACTTCATTACAAAACAAAAGTAAGAATATGCCCCCATCAGGTGACATATCATGTCTTGATGTCTTTCTCCAGGTTGTGTCGGAAGACTTATCTAGACTTCCTCGAGTCACCTCATCACAAAACTGTACAACAGAGGAATGGTCGGCAATCACTTCCTTGAGAAATGACTCTTCAATGAGAATTAAACCTTCAGACAAGGGGGGTAACACAGTTATCATGAACTCTGGCGATTATCAAAAAATGTGCGAACAGCTATGATGGGATAGGGGGAACTATGACATACTTACCTCCAACCCCACCAAACCATATCTGATTGAACTTAGAGATATCCTTCTTGATGCTAAGTCTAGAAGACTCATTTCTGAGGAATTTGACTTCTTATATCCAAGATTCCCAGTAATTGTGACTTTTTACAGTTTTCCCAAAATCCATAAGGGACTAGCCCTTTAAAAGGAAGGCCGATTGTCTCCGGTGTTGGGAGTATTGGACAAAACCTAGGGATCTATATTGATCGCATCCTTATGCCATTCGTGGTCTAATTGCCATCTTATGCGAGGGACACTATTGACCTCCTCAAAAGATTAGATGGGATTACTATTGGTAGACAGTCTATCCTGGAAAGCATCGATGTTGAAGCACTCTATCCATCTATTCCACATGAGGTTGGTCTTTGTGCCGTCAAATACTACTGAGGGGACGACAATTATGTGAGCATAATATTTTTGTTCTGAGACTCCTCTAATACTTACTCACCCATAATTTCTTTTTTTTCAACAGAAAACTGTACCACCAGCTCAGGGGCACAGCTATGGGCTGTTCTTGTGCTCCATCTTACGCATATTTGCTCCCAGGCTGGTGGGAGTCAACCATTGTCTTTGGTGACGGGTTATCGTTATGTACCGGGGCCATATCACTATGGGCCCGGTACATAGATGACATCTTTATTATCTGGAATGATACTGAATCTGCCTTTTCCAGTTTTGTTGACACACTCAATATCAATGACATCCACGAGTCTAATTCTAAAACCCTTACCTTCTTGGACATACTCATTTCCAGGAAGGGACCACTTCTATCTACAGAAAACCGACTTCGATTAACTCGATTCTCCACTGGAATAGCAGTCATCCTATCCCCCTTAAGAGGGGTATCCCACGTGGACAATACCTGCGCCTTCGTCGTAATTGTTCTGAGAAAACAGACTTTGTCAGACAAGCTAATGACCTCAGGGCTAGGTTTCAATCTCGAGGTTATCCAAACCATACGCTTAGAACAGCATACCAGACAGCACATACTGAATTGCTGGTACCTAAGGACAAGACCAGTGTAGATCAAAAGATCCGCCTGATCACCACATTACCCCCTTTGACGGTGCCGCAAATCAGGCCGGAAGGATCCTAAATAGACACTGGCCTATCCTTCTGATGGACCTGACATCAGGGGTGTTATTCATGAGCATCCACAGGTTACATTTAGAAAGGGTAGCAGTCTCAGGGATCTTCTTGTTTTACCTACATTTATCGAATTCCGGAATACCTTCATAGTATTTATTTACTCCTGACAAACAGTAATGTCTTAGATAATCCCGAGAGAAGATTTATTCCGCTTCACTTTCTGACTGTTTCTTTAATGAAAAGAAAAACAACATTTCGTTATTTCAGGTCACTTAAAGAAGACGAAGACCTTTCACCAGTTTGTACGCGTCAAAGTCATTGAGAAAAAACAGCTCACCTTCTCCCTGGGTGTGACGCGCTACGCTGTGATTGGACAGCGCCACAGCCAGATAGAAGAAACGCCCACGGAGAAAAGCTGATGTCTCCTCCCCGGTGTTCCGATGCTATTAATTAGCATACAGCGCGCCTAAACAGAACGAGGGGCACAGCGGCGCAGCGGAGGAGCGGATCAAGAAAAAAAATAGTGATATCACATCTACTGAACATGGGCTACAGTGTGAGGTATCACTTTTCTAAAGTACAAACTGGTAAAAGGTCCTCTTTAATTCCTATTCTCAGTTTAAGACACAGTTTCTCCCATCTCCACATGCATTTTTCAAAACCTTTCATTCAATGTCCCCTTTCCCTTAGTCTCCTTGGATTTTCTATGCAGCCCCCCCCCCCCCCCCCCCCATATTCTTAAAGGGGTTTTCTGAGATTTTAATATTAATGATCTATCCTCAAGATAGGTCATGAATACCAACAGTCCCATTCACTTCTATGGACGTCTCTGTAGTATTCAAGTGTATAGGAACGAGCCGTCCCATTGAAATGACACTGTAATTACACTGATCACTGCTGCAATTTTGATGGAGAGCAGGTAAACAATGAAGGGAAGCTGCGCTCACGTGAAATGCAGCCTTCTCTTAAACCAGCTGATTGGTGGGGGTGGTGGGTATTGGACCCCCGCCGATCTGATCCTGAGGATAGGTCATCAGCATTAAAATCCTGGAACACCCTTTAAGACTGGGGGATGGGCCTTATCTATGTCCAGTCCAGACAGATCAACCCCTGGATAAAGGGAAAGTCATTCTTAAAGGGAACCGTCCGATACGTCATAGACACTCCACGCAATGCTTGTACCATCTAAGAAGCTTCTAACCCAGTCTCAGCCCAGTTCATCAGCCCATGGTCACTCAACACTTCATTGCATCTAACACATCAAATCTCCAAACTAAAGGTGCTTCAACATCTTCTCACATCCGTTTATCGCTGATTGTTCCTTTACACGTTCAACTCTACTACATGCTGGAACAAAGGCCAGTACCCCATTTTTGCCTATTTTACTTTTGCTGGATCTTATTTTCTACGCTCTTCTCTGGTTCCCAGGACAGATGACAAGCCTCACAAAAGCTACAATACAGAGAAGACCTGGAGTCTCACCTACAGAGAGCTCCTTCTAGTTGCCGGACCCATTGTCCACACTTCCTGTAACTCCCAGGACATTTATCAATAGTTCAAAACAGGGTTTAAGGTACCAAATGTCTCACCTACTGAACCAGACCTAAATCTCCCCAGGCACACGGCACTTGCAGGGAGATTTTATTCTAGGGCAATCTTAATACAGATTATCCCTCTGTCCTGCCCAGACAATTCTCTGCAATGCCCCATACTGGCTCACGAGCGGTTACCAACTTACCCCTGAATGCACCCTCACTACCAGCAAAGCCTATGTTCACCGCAGCGAACTTCCCAGTACAGATATTGCTACTTGCAAGAGGCCTAACAAGTCCTTGACTGACACCTTTGGACAACAGATTTGAGACATCCCAGGTCCTCGCCTACAAAGGACAGTCTTCTGGAATAGGTGCAGGACTTATCAAACACGCATGGCTGTCAATAACCTTACCTCTGATCAAACACAATCTTTACATTAAACATGTCACAATTGGGGCGTGGCCTGAGCATGGATCAGTGAAAACCCACTTTACAGTCCCCCTCATCTGCCTTTTAAACACAACGACACCGCTCTATCAGATTTGAAGAGGATGGTGAGACGTTCCGGCTGCCGCGGGTCCACATATCTGACCTCGGAACCACACATCGCAAGGTATTTCTCCCACACTTCGGCTCACCTGCCCGAATCTTCCAAAATGGCGCCTGCAGAGGAAAAAGTAGCAGCGGCACTCGCTCCCCTAAGCCACGCTCCTTCCCCCAATTTACCGGCTCCAGCGCAGTCGGCCTCCCTGTCGCAGACGACTCCGGCTGCTGGTCCAGCTGCAGTGGCTCCCGCGTCCATAGGCCGCAAGAACAGTCGGCCCTCCCGTCCAAGACGGTGACCTCGGGAGCGCAAGAGATAACTGCTCCCACGCCACAAGATCATACTCAATGCCTTAACATGCCGGCATAATTTCAAATGCCCCCCCCCCTCCCCGGCCTCCTGCATCAGCTACCGGAGACCTTCTCTCACGGCTCCTGGAGATTCCACCTGGCTCTATGGAAGCAGATGATGCCACCTCTCTACCTATGACGGTGAGTGAAATGCCCCATGGCGCCATACCCAGTCCTCACACTTGAACTCTGCCGGCCTCTCCACCTCTCTGCTGTTGTCTGAGACATTGGCCCCACATCCTGGCGGCATCCAACTTCCCCTAGTGGCACAGCCATGTACACTTTCACCACATGCCCAGGATTATTTACCCGCTGCGAACAGGGATGATTGGCCCTCCCAGAGCTCACATGTAGATCTCCCTTCTACTCCTGCTATTTTTCACTCTCCAGCCGTTTCTGACTCTTCAGAGACTCCATCTTCTGCCTCTTCCTCGCTTGGTAGATGTAAAGGATCTCCTGGCACCCGACCGGGTACCTCCGTTGATGGATGCTCCCAGTGCCTCCCGAGGACTCCAAGCACTCCGCTCTACACCAAAACCACTATAGGAACAAGGAACAGGAACAGCTCTTACAAGAGCTAGGGGTTATAGCCAGGGGAATATAGCAAATCTTCAGCGTATAGCAATCCCCACACACATGAGACGAAGCTCTATGTTGAAGGTAAAACAGGAACTCTTTATTGAACACACAGCATTGACTTATATACACGACATACTGAGGACATGACATAGCAGCCAATCCTGTACAGTTTAAACACAAAACTAACCCTATTCAACAAACACACTGGCATTGTCTGTGACGCAATTAACAAACACACTGGCATTGTCTTTGATGCAATCAACAAAATACAATTACCAAAACACATTGGGCTCTGCCTGTGATACAATTACCAAACATAATGGGCTAACTTAATCACTCACAGACAGAAAACACACATTTTCCCCAAAACACAGAAAACACCTCAAAACCCCAAATATCCCCATAATGTATACATCCATGGATAGCTCTGATCTGGGTGAACAACATATCCAAAAATCACCCAGATGCGAGCAGGGGTTCCCGAATTCCATGGAAGTCACATTTGGCCGACCGCAAGCATGGCTTTCCTGCCCAAAACAGTTCCACAGATTTAAGCTGTGCGGCCGGTCTGTCTTCTGCTTCAAAGTTAGTATATGGGCCATAATCCTGAGGCAAGATGCTGGCAAACAGGCCCCTCCAAAACCCAGTGGCGAGGTTATTTTCGCCACAGTAGACTATCCAAGCACCCGAAACTAAGAGATATATGGTCGCTACTCGGTACTCTTCCTACTAAGACAGATCTGGAGGTGATTATACAAAGGGTCGAATCTAAGCATGACCAGGCTACAGCAGAGTTTAAGGCCGACCTATCAGACATTTATACTAAACTGGCTTCACAAGCTCAAGTTTCAACTGAGCTGGATGCTCGTCTCACGAATGTGGAAACAACCACGGCCTCTCAAAAGGCTTTAAACAGACATCTGCTTTTACAGCTGGACAACCAAGAAAACAGGGGTCGACGCAATAATATCAAGCTGCGTGGGATTCCCGAGGAGGTCCCCATAACTGATTTGCGCAAACCTGTGTCCACTATATTCAATTCTCTTCTCTCCAGTTCTGCGGAGTCAGAAATAGAGCTCGATAGAGTTCACAGGGTCCTAGGCCCTAGGCGTCCAGAGAACTCAGCTCCGCGTGATGTTCTGTGTAGAGTCCATTTCTTCAGAGAAAAGGAGGAACTTTATAGTAAAGGCAGGGCCCTAGATTGTTCACTGGATCACAGATTCAAATCCTACCTTATGTGTCTAGGAGAACTTTGCTTATGAGGCGTTCTCTCAAACCTCTCTTGCAAGTTATCACGAATGCTGGAGCCACCTATCGCTGGGGCCATCCGTGCACCTGATCATCCGTAAGAATGGAACGACTTTTGCCCTACACACCCCGGACCAGGCGGGGGATCTTGGACGGTTCCTGGACATCCCGCCCATCTCACTGCCGGACTGGTTTGATGTTCCGATCTTCTCAACTCCAGCAACTGGGCTCCCACCGCGTATGAGAGTCGGACCTCTAAGAGACCGTTCCCAAGACTCGCAATCTCCAGAACAGGGGACTTCCTCAAAAGTAGCCCCGGGACCTATTGGCTGAGGCGGGCCCCCATCAATCGACCTGCAGCGCCTAGTATAGACCTCGATTGAGAGTAAATACAGTGGCCAGTATGTGATACCTGCATCCTTGATGGTTTTTCCGTTGGTGGTTCTTAAACCCTTGTTCTTTACTGTCCTCTGTATCTTCAATCTCCTTTCGTTGTCTGAATATGTCCGGCCCGGGGAAAGGGACGCATCTCAGATTGCTCTCCTTCACCCCTACTAGGACCGTGAGTCTTGGTTCTCTCATTTTGGGCTTGCCAAGAGTCGCATAGCGGAAACCTTCTTCCACAGTTCTGTTTAGTTAAGTTCTAGTTTATTCATTTAGTATATTTTCCTACTACTTAGCTTGTTAATTTTTGTCTTACCTGACCTGGATTAGCTGGTTTGGGTATTTGGCCTTACAGGCATACTTACCTTTCTTTGAATTAAATTTTGTGTACTGTCCACCTATCCTCCTGTTTTTTCCTTCCCCCCTGTTGTTCTTCTCTCCCCCCTTTTGTTCTCTTACAGGCCTTGACTATGTCCGATATTACCTTCGCATCAATCAACGCCAATGGGCTGAATACGCCTGAGAAACGCTCCTCTATTCTCTGGCTCCTGTGGTGTAAAAAGGTACAAATTGCCTTCATTCAGGAGACGCATTTTCGCAAAAATGTGATACTGATTTTTAGATCCCCCAGACACCCCGATGCATACCATAGCTGTTACAATGTATTGAAATCGAGAGGCGTGAGTATCCTCATTGCTAGATCCACCCCCTGGGAATTGTTGGATACTAGCTCTGATGACACTGGCAGGTTTCTGTTTGTCAAAGATCATATAGCGGGTCAATTGTATACCTTGGCCAATATATACTGTTGTGCCTTTTCATAGGTAAATATATTCATATCCAATTCATTATTGTCAAGATGGATGTTCATTACCTTTAAGAGCCATGCTCGACTATAGTTGCAATTTTGTATGTCTTGAGTAGGCCGAAGTAAGGTCACACAAAGGTTTCTGCTCTTTAATGTTATTTTTCTCATGAATGTACAAGTCTGAGAAGATGCCTCCTTGTCTACTTATAAATTTATGACGGGAGATAAAGATAAGCTCTATGCAGCTGGTGATAATTACCTATACAATTAGGCATTTATTAATGAAGCAAAATATATAATATTCATGTATTCATATAATGAGCCTTAGTTAGTCCTTAGCATAAGACAATCAGTAGGACATATATATATATATATATATATATATTTGTTTATATTATATTGTTATATGTTACGAAGACAACATGTATCCAGTATATTATATATATATTTCTCATTAGCAGAATATCTGTCTCAAAAAGAGTGTCTGTGAAGATGTCTGTTTTGTAACAATTAATCACATCTTTGGTATGACAGAGGAGGTACTGATATCTCTGTGAGAAAACAAGGCCATTTATGATCCATAAATCAACAGTGTGAGAAACATTCAAAGAGACGCCTAGAGGTCTGTCTCTAATTGCTACAAGTGTCAGAATTAATCCCTATAGCTTTGAATTAAAGCTTCTAAGGTCAAAATGTATATTCAGACTTACATAAGTTAACCCTTTATACTATGATGCAAATAGCTTACACAGCAGTGCCACCTAGGTATGAGTAGGTGACATTACAACAGTAGCAAAAGTGCATTCTGGGTAAGGTTATGATGTCACATTTTTATCAATGGTCACGCCCATCTGACAATGATTGGAACGTTCCAAACTAGAAAGGTGTGTCTAACTGATAAGTTTGTGATCATAAGCCATACACAGGTAGGTAGGAGAAAAGGAGAGAGAAGAGAAGTTGAGCTCTCTAGAGAGGTCTATCAAGATGAAAGCCATGGTGAGATGTGCTATGATGGACCACCCAGCTTTCCTAGGAGCAGAAGTGAGATTCCTACTAGGACTTGGTAAGAGACACAGAAAATTATATTTCATTTTATTAAGACTAATTTGATAGTGTGGGCGAAATTATACCATCTAGATTGGCGAATAAATAAATGATTAAATTAATTGATCATCTCCATATTGAGATGTAGTCTTAGGATATTGTGAGGCTTCATTCTACCTGCAGAAGAATCTAGACTCATAATCTAGCAAAGCATTAAATAATTGCTTATATATATATATATATATATACATATTGATAGAACATTCTTCGCCAAGCTAAGTGATGGATTCCCACAGGAAAGACTTGTTTCAAGTCCTTCCCATTTAAGATCCTAGATCCCTGTTATTTGTCTTAATAGTCTTACCAAAGTTATATGTGTGAAAATAGTCCAGGATGGGGCGGAAGGATACAGTTATCTCTTCTAAGTTATATCCTTGGATGGATTTACCCATCTTGAAGTCATGTGATGTGTAGTTGGTTAGAGGCGGGAGGAATGTATTTAGCATTCTATATTGATGTCTAGGATTAGACATGCCCATCCTGATATCATGAGGTTTTCTCTGAACAGAAGTGATATATATAACTTATGTTCCTACTTTGATATCCTAACCTAATAATAGCTTGATTATAATGTGACAAGTTATTTCCACTCACATGTATTGTTAAGCTTGTAATGCTTTATATTAACGCTATATATATTCATTTGCATGTATCATTGTGTTTATTTACTTATATATGTTTATAATCTTGTAACCAATAAATCTGCATATTTTTATAATACCTGTGTATTATTGTATAATGCAGAACTACATTTTATCATTAACGTCATCTCACGTCAAAAAGAACTTATTTATCTGAGGAAATAGTCGGACTCAGATGTGAATTGTATCAATTAGGTTGTCTACAATTCACCAGGTCATGATTTTAAGAATTTATGACAAATTTAATTTAATAACAAATTTAATAAATTTAATTTTTTATGGTTAATTATTTTTATGACCATAATTAATCATTCTTAATTGAATTATTACCCCCCGACAATACTTGCCCAATATTAAGCAATCAGGGCCCTGGCAGGTATCCTATCTAAATTGGACAGCTTTGCAGAAGGCACACTTTTGGTCGGAGGAGTTTTAAATGTCGCTTTGGACCCACTTGAAGATGTCTCTAGAGGAATCTCTCATCTAGCTTACTCCTATCTCTGTCGCATTAAAAATCTGGTGGATGTGTGGCGAGCGGTCAACCCAGACGCTAGAGACTTCACCTACTACTCTGCAGCTAGGGACGTTTACTTCAGATTAGATTATTTTCTGCTGAGACACTCGACCGTTCCACTCATCGCCTCTTCCTCAATTGATCCCATGACGTTCTCGGATCATGCCATGCTCCATGTTTCTTTGAAATCCCTCTTCCGTCTCCCAGATCTTGGCAATGGCGCCTGAACGAATATCTATTACAAGATTTGGAAGTCTCTCAAGAGTTTAGCTCGGTTTTATCTCGCAATTTTGAGGAAAATCAAGTTGACAATGCCTCTCCTCTTACGGTATGGGCTGCACACAAATGTGTAGTAAGGGGGAGTTCATCAAACATGGAGCTCGGCGTAAGAAAGAGAGGGCGTTTGAAATATCCCAGATTCTGACGGAAATTGCCGATCTAGAGCAGGCACATAAACGTTATCAGCTGGTTACGATAGCTCCCATTTCGACCAAGGCCTTCTTACAGATGACACAAAGTCTGTGAATATTTCTTTAAGAATTGGAGCGCTCCAGTGGAAAAATCTTTCTATACAGAAACCGCCGAGCACAGTTCCCGCGATACCTCGCCAGAGTCACGGACTAGAGGTACGTCACAGATCACGTGAGGCGTGGGCGTTCTGGGATACGAACAGTCCGGTCATCAGTTCCCACGATACCTCGCTACGGACTAAGCCAAAAGCACGCCACAGACCACGCGACTTCGGCGTTGACCTAAACAACGCGGGACTGTGTATATCATAGTAGTTAGGTATGCAGTATTAATCCCTACTTTGAATTATCATCTGGGCCAAGGTAAGATCTATTTTTTCTACCTCCGAGCATACAGCACTTTATTCACCCACTGAATTGGGTTGCGACTAAAGCTATTTTGGGAACCGACTTTATATAAAGTCCTTTTCAAATTGCGGACAGGGCTCGCAACCACAGAACTAAGTGATATTCCTCTCTATACATACACTTCTTGAGAGGAAGGACATTCAACTTGTTTTCTTCCCATTAAAGGAACCTCATGCAAAAGAATATTATTGGATTTATTTGACCATAAGAACCCAATATTATTGGATCACTTTTATGAAACATCATATATCATTGCTGCAGCAATTTTTCAGTTTATTTTAAACTATGGACCTTATTTTAAATCGAGTTTTATACATATGTATTTTGGCAATTTTATTGTAATTTGAGTTTTTGTGAATTAAATTGTGTGATCACTTTATATCATATTATATATTTTGCTTCATTAATAAATGCCTAATTGTAGAGGTAATTATTACCAGCTGCATAGAGCTTATCTTTATCTCCCGTCATAAATTTATAAGTAGACAAGGAGGATTCTTCTCAGACTGGTACATTCATGAGAAGAATAACATTAAAGAGCAGAAACCTTTGTATGACCTTACTTCGGCCTACTCAAGACATACAAAATTGTAAATATAGTCGAGCATGGCTCTTAAAGGAAATGAACATCCATCTTGACTAGAATGAATTGGATATCAATGCATTTACCTATGAAAAGGCACAACAGATTAAAAGAGATGAAGGCACAGACACGGTGAGATTCAGAGAGATGAAGGCACAGACACGGTGAGATTCAAAGAGATGAAGGCACAGACACGGTGAGATTCAAAGAGATGAAGGCACAGACACAGTCAGATTCAGAGATGAAGGCACAGACACAGTCAGATACAGAGATGAAGACACAGACACTGTGAGATTCAGAGATGATGGCACAGACACAGTGAGATTCAAAGAGATGAAGGCACAGACACGGTGAGATTCAGAGATGAAGGCACAAACATGGTGAGATTCAGAGATGAAAACACAGACACAGTGAGATTCAGAGATGAAGGCACAGACACGGTGAGATTCAGAGATGACGGCACAGACACGGTGAGATTCAGAGATGACGGCACAGATACAGTGAGATTCAGAGATGAAGGCACAGACACGGTGAGATTCAAAGAGATGAAGGCACAGACACGGTGAGATTCAGTGATGAAAACACAGACACGGTGAGACTCAGAGATGAAGGCACAGACACGAGTGGGATTTAGAGATGAAGGCACAGACACAGTGAGATTCAGTGATAAAAACACAGACACAGTGAGATTCAGAGATGACGGCACAGACACGGTGGGATTCAGAGATAAAGGCACAGACACAGTGAGATTCAGAGATGAAGACACAGACAGGGTGAGATTCAGAGATGACGGCACAGACACGGTGAGATTCAGAGAAGAAGGCACAGACACAGTGAGATTCAGAGATGAAGACACAGACACAGTGAGATTCAGAGATGAAGACACAGACACGGTGGGATTCAGACATGACGGCACAGACACTGAGATTCAAAGAGATGACGGCACAGACACGGTGAGATTCAGAGATGAAGGCACAGACACGGTGAGATTCAAAGATGAAGGCACAGGCACGGTGAGATTCAGAGAAGACGGCACAGACACAGTGAGATTCAAAGAGATGAAGGCACAGACACGGTGAGATTCAGAGATGAAGGCACAGACACGGTGAGATTCAAACTTACTCTGATTGAAGACACATACAAAGCCTTTACAGACAATCACATTGACTGTTTTCTATGACATTTTATTGGACAATCAGAAGACAGAGTTACTGAACCAATCATCAATCTCACAGAGAGGACCTATAGGTACATATGGCGCAGAAGACAATTATCACCTCAACTTCTTGGAACGTGCGAGCTTCTGCTTCTTGTGATAAGACTTGACCACCAGAACTGCTGCCCTCAGCCAGTACTTTAAGTTCATGAGCTACTACAACGATCAGAGACACAAAATGGGGGGTGAGAACGGAGACGTCAGCCAGGTTGTCCTCACTTAGGCTCCATTCAGACGTCCATATGAATGGTCCGGGTCCGTTCCGCAATTATGCCAAACAGGTGCGGATCCATTCATTTTTAATGGGGCCGGAAAAGATGTGGACGGCACACAGTGTGCTGTCTGCATCCGCACTTCTGTTCCACGGCCACAAACTTCCGTTCCGCGGCTCCGCAAAAAAATAGAACATGTCCTATTCTTATCTGCAATAGCGGACAAGAATAGGCGTTTTCTATTATAGTGCTGGCTGTAAATCGCGGTGCCTAAGAGAAAGGGGCAGCCGTCCCTAAACCCCTTATAAACATCCCGGCCCTACCAACTCCACAACCAATCAAGAACCAGGGGAGGAGGGTGATATAGAGTGCAGTGCCTCCCTAACTTTCCTGTCCTGCTCTACCTGACCCCCCCTCTTATCAGATAACACCACTAGCCTATCTGCTGCTAACTAACTTAACCCTGAAGCTCCCAAAAATTCTCGACAGTCCAGGTTGCCATCTTTTAACCCCTCTGCGCTAACTAGGATCCGCAAAACACTTATGGACGTGTGAATGGACCCTAAGGACTCATGCACATGAATATATTTTCTATCCGTGTCTAATCCGTAATTTTTTGCGGACCACATACGGAACAATTTATTTAAATGGGTCAGAAAAAAAAACTGAAGGTACTCCATGTGCATTCCGATTCCGTATTTCTGTTCCGCAAAAAAATAGAACAAGCATTACGGAGAAGGACAGGACTATTCTACCAGGGGCGGCTGTTCAGTTCCGCAGAATACATACGGTGGTGTGCATGAGGCCTAACAATGTGATAACCCTGCCCCGGCTCTCTCCTGTCTGGCTGGTGCACTTCACATCTCACATCACAATCTCGTAGGAACCTCGCCAAGAATTCCCCTCTACCATGGGCTGTGTGCCCGGGACTAACGCTCCGACTTCTACGGGCTGATCACTTCTTCTGCGCTGGGCCTCCTGCAGATATGACAGCAGCTATAGATCCTGGCGTCTGGCCGATATCCTCTAGGACACTGGGATATGGAGTAGACGCTGCCTCCCATGTGTCCAATGTCCAACGCCCCTGGGATGAAGACCC
The DNA here is from genome assembly GCF_905171765.1 of Bufo bufo. NCBI lineage: Eukaryota > Metazoa > Chordata > Amphibia > Anura > Bufonidae > Bufo > Bufo bufo. The sequence continues at coordinate 2,711,323 of NC_053392.1, forward strand.
TGAAGACCCCAGGACACCTCTCTGATGGACCCCAGTAACTACGGTAACAGGCAGTCCAATCACCACCATCCTTCTCACTCACTTATCTCACTACATGCTTCACACATTACAGGAGAAGGTAGAAGAGGGGAGGACTACAACCCCCAGCAAGTCCAGGACATCATGTGATCTCAGAGGACATTACAGGAGAAGGTAGGAGAGGACTACAACTCCCAGCAAGTCCAGGACATCATGTGATCTCAGAGGACATTACAGGAGAAGGTAGGAGAGGACTACAACTCCCAGCAAGTCCAGGAAGTCATGTGATCTCAGAGGACATTACAGGAGGAGGTAGAAGAGGACTACAACTCCCAGCAAGTCCAGGACATCATGTGATCTCAGAGGACATTACAGGAGGAGATAGAAGAGGACTACAACTCCCAGCATGTCGAGGACGTCATGTGATCTCAGAGGACATTACAGGAGGAGGTAGGAGAGGACTACAACTCCCAGCATGTCCAGCCTGTTATTATGTGATATCAGAGGACATTACAGGAGGAGGTAGAAAATGGGAGGACTACAACTCCCAGCATGTCCAGCCTGTTATTATGTGATATCAGAGGACATTACAGGAGGAGGTAGGAGAGGAGAGGACTACAACTCCCAGCATGTCCAGCCTGTTATTATGTGATATCAGAGGATAATACAGGAGGAGGCAGAAGAGGACTACAACTCCCAGCATGTCCAGCCTGTTATTATGTGATATCAGAGGACATTACAGGAGGAGGTAGGAGAGGACTACAACTCCCAGCAAGTCCAGGACGTCATGTGATCTCAGAGGACATTACAGAAGGAGGTAGAAGAGGAGAGGACTACAACTCCCAGCATGTCCAGCCTGTTATTATGTGATATCAGAGGACATTACAGGAGGAGGTAGGAGAGGAGAGGACTACAACTCCCAGCATGTCCAGCCTGTTACTATGTGATATCAGAGGACATTACAGGAGGAGGTAGAAGAGGACTACAACTCCCAGCATGTCCAGCCTGTTATTATGTGATATCAGAGGACATTACAGGAGGAGGGAGGAGAGGACTACAACTCCCAGCATGTCCAGCCTGTTATTATGTGATATCAGAGGACATTACAGGAGGAGGTAGGAGAGAACTACAACTCCCAGCATGTCCAGCCTGTTATTATGTGATATCAGAGCACATTACAGGAGGAGGTAGGAGAGGACTACAACTCCCAGCATGTCCAGCCTGTTATTATGTGATATCAGAGGACATTACAGGAGGAGGTAGGAGAGGACTACAACTCCCAGCATGTCCAGCCTGTTATTATCTGATATCAGAGGACATTACAGGAGGAGGTAGGAGAGGACTACAACTCCCAGCATGTCCAGCCTGTTATTATGTGATATCAGAGGACATTACAGGAGGAGGTAGAAGAGGACTACAACTCCCAACATGTCCAGCCTGTTATTATGTGATATCAGAGGACATTACAGGAGGCGGTAGAAAATGGGAGGACTACAACCCCCAGCAAGTCCAGGACATCATGTGATCGAAGAGGACTACAACTCCCAGCATGCCCAGCCTGTTATTATGTGATATCAGAGGACATTACAGGAGGTAGGAGAGGAGAGGACTACAACTCCCAGCATGTCCAGCCTGTTATTATGTGATATCAGAGGACATTACAGGAGGAGGTAGGAGAGGACTACAACTCCCAGCATGTCCAGCCTGTTATTATGTGATATCAGAGGACATTACAGGAGATAGAAGAGGAGAGGACTACAACTCCCAGCATTTCTCTGGCTTTCATCTCTCACTCTTCTCCCTTTTTGTCTGTCCTTACAAAGCTCCGCCCCTCCTGATCACATGGCAGTGACGTCATCACAGGTCCTACATTTCCTCTACTCCCCACTGCTGAGCTCCGCCCCTCCTGATCACATGATGGTGACATCACAGGTCCTACATTATTCTCAGCCCCGCCCCTCCTGATCACATGGCGGTGACGTCATCCCAGGTCCTGCAGCTCTTGCAGTGCACAGATACAGAGCAGGTCCTGGTCAGGGTCTCTCTTCTTCTCTCCAGAATCCCCCTTTATCCCCGGGGTCTCTCCTTGTCCTGGAGCATCTCCTCCAGCTCCTCCACCAAGGATGGACAGGAAGGAGATCAGCAGAAGAATATTAGACCTCACCTTGGAGATCATCTCCCTGCTGAGCGGAGAGGTAAACCTTTCTAGATTTCTCTCCTCTTTATTGTATTCTGGAGAATCCATCATAGGAAGTGATAGGAAGAGGCTCCTGGAGAACGGCCTCCAGACCTTCCAAGGGACGGAGAAGCTGAAGATCGGCCACCGCGGAGCCATGAGGAGGGAAGTAGGCAGGTTGTCCCCAGTGTGGCCTGGAGGGAGGATTTCTACCACTAGTCTGACATCTAGATGATACTAGAAGGAGGCCTCCACTACGTCTAGAGGAAAGAAGGCTTCTCCACAACATAGAGGAGGAGTCCTCACTGTAAGAGCAGGGGGACTATGGAGCTCTCTGCCAGAGGGAGGGGGATGGGGGATTCTCTAGAAGAGTCCAGAAGGGGCTGGAGGGGAAGAATATTCCAGCTTCTAGGGACTAGATTACTGGAGATGGGGCCATGATCCCGGGAGGGATTCTGAGGGGAGATCTGGAGTCAGTGTCTCTCTCCATCCACAGGATTACACCCTAGTGAAGAAGACATCGGGGAGGACTCCCATCATCCAGGAGTCAGGAGGGTGGACCCCCATCACAGAGCCTCCCCCCCTGATACATGAGGAGAAGGTCCTAGAACTCACCCACAAGATGATGGAGCTGCTGACTGGAGAGGTGACCCTGCTGGGAATACTGGGAGGTTCTCCAGTAACAGCACTGGAGGAGTCTGGGTGATGACGGTGTCATTGTGTTGTCAGGTTCCTGTAAGGTGTCAGGATGTGGCGGTGTATTTCTCCATGGAGGAGTGGGAGTATATAGAAGGACAGGAGGATCTGTACGAGGAGGCCATGATGGAGGAGCCCCGGCCTCTGACATCACCAGGTGAGAGGAGACCTTCCTGATGATAGAGGTGTAAGGCTCTTCTGGATAGTACTGTAATAGAAATAGAAATAGTAGAAATCCGCTCTCATCAGACTTTGTGTAAGGAAAGGTAAATCTCTCAACCGCAGTCAGACAAAGGTGTTACCATCTTGAGTTCTGCTGAGCTCTCCCCCTCCTCCCCAGTCTGCTCACCTTTTATTGTTTACTCACAAAAGGTGTAACAATAGAAAAGGGGCTGGCCCATTACTCGACCACTTACTTCATGTAACAAGGATACAGGAAGTGATGACACATAGAAACATAGAATGTGTCGGCAGATAAGACCCATGTGGCCCATCTAGTCTGCCCAATATATCTGAATCCTATGAATAGTCCCTGGCCCTATCTTATATGAAGGATGGCCTTATGCCTATCCCATGCATGCTTAAACTCCTCCACTGTATTTGCAGCTACCACTTCTGCAGGAAGGCTATTCCATACATCCACTACTCTCTCAGTAAAGTAATACTTCCTGATATTACTTTTAAACCTTTGCCCCTCTAATTTAACCCTATGTCCTCTTGTAGCAGTTTTTCTTCTTGTAAATCTTCTCTCCTCTTTTCCCTTGTTGATTCCCTTTATGTATTTAGCAGTTTCTCTCATCTCCCCTCTGTCTCGTCTTTCTTCCAAGCTCTACATGTTAAGGTCCTTTAACCTTTCCTGGTAAGTTTTATCCTGCAATCCATGTACTAGTTTGGTAGCTCTTCTCTGAACTCTCTCTAGAGTATCTATATCCTTCTGGAGATATGGCCTCCAGTACTGAGCACAATACTCAAAGTGAGGTCTCACCAGTGTTCTGTACAGCGGCATAAGCACTTCACTCTTTCTACTGCTTATACCTCTCCCTATACATCCAAGCATTCTGCTGGCATTTCGTGCTGCCCTATTACATTGTCTTCCCACCTTTAAGTCTTCTGAAATAATTACTCCTAAATCCCTTTCCTCAGATACTGAGGTCAGGACTGTGTCAAATATTCTATATTCTGCCCTTGGGTTTTTACGCCCCAGGTGCATTATCTTGCTCTTATCCACATTAAATTTCAGTTTCCAGAGTTCTGACCATTCTTCTAGTTTTCCTAAATCTTTTTCCATTTGGCGTTTCCCTCCAGGAACATCAACCCTGTTACATATCTTTGTGTCATCAGCAAAAAGACAAACCTTACCATCGAGGCCTTTTGCAATATCACTTATGAAGATATTAAACAAAATTGGTCCCAGTACAGATCCCTGTGGAACCCCACTGGTAACATGACCTTGTTTTGAATGTTCTCCATTGACTACAACCCTCTGTTGTCTGTCACTCAGCCACTGCCTAATCCACTCAACAATATGGGAGTCCATGCTCAATGATTGCAGTTTATTGATAAGTCTTCTATGTGGGACAGTGTCAAAAGCCTTACTAAAATCTAGATATGCGATGTCTACTGCACCTCCACCGTCTATTATTTTATTCTATAAGATTTGTTTGACATGATCTCCCTGAAGTAAACCCATGTTGTTTTTCATCTTGCAATCCATGGGATTTTAGATGTTCCACAATCCTATCCTTTAATAGGGTTTCCATTAATTTGCCTGCTATTGATGTCAGACTCACTGGTCTATAGTTGCTCGATTCCTCCCTACTACCTTTCTTGTGAATGGCACGACATTTGCCAATTTCCAATCTTCCGGGACGACTCCTGTTACTAATGATTGGTTAAATAAATCTGTTAACGGTTTTGCCAGCTCACCACTAAGCTCTTTTAATAATTTTGGGTGTATCTCATCAGGCCCCTGTGACTTATCTGTCTTCACCTTAGACAGCAAACTTAGAACATCTTCCTCTGTAAAGATACATGCGTCAAATGATTTATTAGTCATTCTTTCTAGTGGAGGTCCTTCTCCTTCTTTTTCTTTTGTAAAAACTGAACAGAAGTATTCATTAAGGCAGTCGGCTAGCCCTTTATTCTCTTCTACATACCTTCCGTCCTTTGTTTTTAATTTAGTTATTCCTTGTTTTAATTTCCTTTTTTCATTTATATATCTGAAGAATGTCTTATCCCCTTTTTTCATAGACTGAGCTCGTTTTTCTTCTGCCTGCGCTTTAGAAGTTCTTATAACTTGCTTGGCCTCTTTCTGCCTAATCTTGTAGATTTCCTTATCTTCATTGCTCTGGGTTTTTTTATAATTACAAAATGCTAGCTTTTTATTTTTAATGATTTGGGCCACTTCTGCTGAGTACCACAGTGGTCTCTTCCTTTTTTTGCTTTTATGACAAGTCTAATGCAATTTTCTGTTGCCTTCAATAATGCACCTTTTAAGTAGTCCCATTTCTCCTGGACTCCATGTAATCCGTTCCAGTCTGATAAGGACTCATTTATGACTAATTTCATTTTTGAAAAGTCTGTTTTTCTAAAATCTAAAACTTTTGTTTTTGTGTGGTGGGACTCTTTCACAGTTCTTATATTAAACCACACTGACTGGTGATCACTAGATCCCAAGGTTTCGCCTACAATGACATCATATACCGAATCCCCGTTTGTGAATACCAAATCCAAAATGGCCTCCCTCCGGGTTGGCTCCTCAACCACTTGTTGTAGAGATAACCCCAGTAGGGAATTTAGAATATCTGTACTCCTGGTAGAACTTGCTATTTTGGTTTTCCAGTTTATATCTGGAAGATTGAAATCTCCCATAATGATAACTTCTCCTTTCATTGTCATTTTAGCTATTTCTTCAACTAGTAGATCATCTAGTTCTTTAACTTGACCAGGTGGTCTATATATCACACCTACACGAGTTACTGCATGGTTAGCAAACTGCAACGTAACCCAAACTGACTCTATGTTGGCCTCACCAACTTGTATTAGGTTAGATTTAATGCTATCTTTCACATACAGGGCCACTCCTCCTCCTTTCTTGCCTTCTCTGTCTCTTCTGTATAAAGAGTACCCCGGTATGGTTATGTCCCAGTCATTTCTTTCATGACACACAGGAAGTGATGACACACAGGAAGTGATGACACAGGAAGACAAGACACCATCATTTAGAATAACATAGCCAACAAACACATGTATCCTATAACCACTGGAGGTAACCCCATCCATCCTTGCTCAGTGATCAATGTCAGATAAAGTTACTATGATCCTCATGCATGTTTATGTACAGGACAGCGTCATTATCTCCAGCGGCTGATCAGGCGCACTAGAGGCAACAAACGCACGTTCCTTTCATATATTGTTCTAACAAATGCATCCACGCCAAGCCAATAAATCTGCGTCTTGCTCAGGGGCCCTAGCCGGCGTCCATACATCAGCCAAGAAAACCCTGCTCTGCTGAACACATCAGTCTCCCCCGGCCCACAGCCCAGCGCTTAGCACATGGACCATTCGCCGACGGAGACCTCTGCGCCCGGCAGCTGTGACAGGACATACACAGGAAGATATCCACTTTAATGGTTTACCCTGACACTGAGAGACATGATGACAATACACAATATATTAGAAACACAACCTAATAAAATTTCCACAACACTACTCCCATCATCTCATATATAATACAGTCTGTGTGTTATCTCCTATAGGTTCTGACTCCAGGAGGAGAGATCGCCCCGAGAGATGTCCCCGTCCTCTGTATTCCGAGGACTGTCCAGAGGAGAAGCTCCCAGAGAACCATCAGGTAGATGGAGCTGAGCCCTATACACATCTATATAGGGGAGTCCTGCAGTCATAGAGGGGTCATAGATGGTGGGGGTCTCTTATGTGGATCTGTTAGATTTCCCACCTGTCTGCTGTATTGTCCTGAATTGTTACAGATGACAAATCAGGGGGAAGATGTGACTGATATTAAAGTGGAGGATGAAGAAGAGCGGATGATGGGCGATCCCCCGTGTAAGAGTGAGGTGGAGGAGGACATTCCAGTCCATGTGACCACAGGTATGGAATCATGAATGGAGGACGGTAATTGGGAGGTTTCTTCAGGTGAGGCTCCACCTTAGAGCTGCAGTAAAGGAGCACTCCGGGCAGTGACCCCTGTGTAATGTGCAGGAGCGGAGGGAGATGTGACTGCACATAGACATCCTCTCCAGCATCTTCTCTCCATCCTCTCATGGTCCAGGCTGGACACTCAGCTTAGTATCAGGTCTTGGGGGCACCTAGAAGCCTCGGAGCAAGAGCCTGCTAGTGCCAATAGTGCGGACACAGAGGTCGGTGAGCGCTTCTGTCAGTGTCTCCAGTGACTCCATCACTGTATATGCTCCTCACCTCCTCCAGTCTCTGTACCTCTCTCCTGACTTACCTTCTTTACTGATCCCATTCCTTCACACCTCCTCCAGTCTCTGTACCTCTCTCCTGACTACCTTCTCTACTGACCCCATTCCCTCACCTCCCCCAGTCTCTGTACCTCTCTCCTGACTACCCACTCTACTGACCCCATTCCCTCTCACCTCCTCCAGTCTCTGTGCCTCTCTCCTGACTACCTTCTCTACTGACCCCATTCCCTCACACCTCCTCCAGTCTCTGTACCTCTCTCCTGACTACCTTCTCTACTGACCCCATTCCCTCACACCTCCTCCAGTCTCTGTACCTCTCTCCTAACTACCTTCTCTCCTGACCCCATTCCCTCACACCTCCCTCACAAAAAATATTGAACCTCTCTCTCTCGTGATTCCTTCTTCTCCTCCTTCATGGATGCTGGCATTACCCTATTACTAAAAATATCAGTTAAGCCCGTTCTGTGCAACTAACTACCAACTTGTCTCTAATCTCCCCTTCATGTAAAAACTCCTGAAGCACTTGGTCTATTCTTGCCTCAATCTCTCTGTTAAGGCCTGTTTCACACCTGCAGTAAAGAGATGCGTCCGGCTGTTCAGCAGGGAATCTCTCTGCATTCTGGCATTGACGGAAGCAACCCCATCGCCGTTTGGCTTCATTCGCTATAATAGGGACCGACAGCCAGACAGATACCGCCGTACAAATCACAGTGAACTCCATGACAAATACAGATCATGTTGTTCTGACCTATATTTCACCATTTAAACATGCCCTTAAAGTCGTACCTGGAAGGAAGAACTTTCTGCTGAATCTAGTTATGTCTTTGGTCATTTCCAAAATCTTGTGTTCCAGCCTTTTTGGAATGAAATAAATTTATCAGCTCAATGGTTTGAACAGGAAATCATGAAATCTATTTTTAATCCTAACAGGAAATCCCAATAAGAATTCTGAAGGAAACGTCATGTTATCACTAGATCATAAAGAAGAAGATCAGGACATCATGCAGCATTCTTCAGGAGAAAACCTCATTACACTGATCGGATATCTAGGACCTCACAGTGCAGATCTATCATACAATCCTCCTAATCATGAAGAACCTTCTCCTGACCAATCACAGATTGTAACCACAAGTCCAGATCTGTCACATAATCCTCCTAATCATGAGGAACCTTCTCCTGACCAATCTCGGATTGTAACCACAAGTACCGGGCAGAAAGGAAGTAAAAGGTTTCATTGTGAAGAATGTGGAAAACTGTTTACAAGAAGGTCAGTTCTTTCTGTGCACAGAAGAATTCACACAGGAGAGAAGCCGTATTCATGTTCAGAATGTGAGAAATGTTTCACAGACAAATCAGGTCTCATTAAACATCAGAGAATCCACACAGGAGAGAAGCCATATTCATGTTTAGAATGTAAGAAATGTTTCACAGACAAATCAGGTCTCATTAAACATCAGAGAATCCACACAGGAGAGGAGCCATATTCATGTTCAGAGTGTGGGAAATGTTTCGCACGAAAATCAAGTCTCCTTCTCCATCAGAGAATTCACACAGGGCTAAAGCCATACTCATGCTCCGAATGTGGGAAATCTTTTACAGAAAAATCAAGTCTCCTTATACATCAGAGAATTCACACAGGGCTAAAGCCATACTCATGCTCCGAATGTGAGAAATATTTTACCCAGAAATCAAATCTTATTATACATAAGATACTTCACACAAGAGATAAGCCATATTCATGTGCAGAGTGTGGGAAATGTTTTAGAGATAAATCGGGTCTCCTTATACATGAGAGAATTCACACAGGAGAGAAGCCGTATTCATGTTCACATTGTGGGAAATGTTTTACAAGGAAATCACATCTTGTTATACATAAGAGAAGTCACACAGGGGAGAAGCCATATTCATGTTCAGAATGTGGGAAATGTTTTAAGCAAAAATCACATCTTGTAAAACATGAGCAAATTCACACAACAGAGAAGCCGTATTAATATTGTATATTAGAACAATGATTGTAAGTAAATGTAAGACGACATTGGGGGTTTTACTTTACACATGAGGCCGTTATAGTTGTGTCCCCTCCACAGAACAGGGTTTAGGCCTCTTTCACACTTGCGCTGTTTTCTGGTATTGAGATCTGTTCAGGATGCATCAGAATGTCTTCCGTTCCGGCAGCATTCCGCTTTTTGAGCGGACACAAACCTGCTGCAAGCTACGGTTTTGTGTCCGGTCATAAAAACGGATCCAGCACTGAAAACAATGTAAGTCAATGATGGCAGATCCGTTTTTTTTCACCCATTGACTTTCAATGTATTTAGTGATTAATCAGTTTTTTCCGTTTTGATTTTACACAACTGCATCCTAATGGAAGCGACGCATCCTGACCTGCAAAATCAAAATGCATCCGTTTAATTCCAGTATTGAGATCCTCTGCCGCAAGTGTGAAAGTAGCCTTACATGAAGTGTTCCTGACATATCTGCACAATCATCCCCATCATCTGCTGCTCTATGTTATGTGTGACACAGCCGCACAGTTATCCCCATCATCTGTTCTCTACATTATGTGTGACACAGCCGCACAGTCACCCCCATCATCTGCTCTGTACATTATGTGTGACACAGCCGCACAGTCACCCCCATCATCTGCTGCTCTATGTTATGTGTGACACATCCGCACAGTCACCCCCATCATCTGCTCTGTACATTGTGTGACACATCCGCACAGTCACCCCCATCATCTGCTCTGTACATTATGTGTGACACAGCCGCACAGTCACCCCCATCATCTGCTCTCTACATTATGTGTGACACAGCCGCACAATCACCCCCATCATCTGCTCTGTACATTATGTGTGACACAGCCGCACAGTCACCCCCATCATCTGCTCTGTACATTATGTGTGACACATCCGCACAGTCACCCCCATCATCTGCTCTCTACATTATGTGTGACACAGCCGCACAATCACCCCCATCATCTGCTCTGTACATTATGTGTGACACAGCCGCACAGTCACCCCCATCATCTGTTCTGTACGTTATGTGTGACACAGCCGCACAGTCACCCCCATCATCTGCTCTGTACGTTATGTGTGACACAGCCGCACAATCACCCCCATCATCTGCTCTGTACATTATGTGTGACACAGTCGCACAGTCACCCCCATCATCTGCTCTGTACATTATGTGTGACACAGCCGCACAGTCACCCTCATCATCTGCTCTGTACATTATGTGTGACACAGCCGCACAGTCACCCCCATCATCTGCTCTGTACATTATGTGTGACACAGCCGCACAGTCACCCCCATCATCTGCTCTGTACATTATGTGTGACACAGCCGCACAGTCACCCCATCATCTGTTCTGTACATTATGTGTGACACAGCCGCACAGTCACCCCCATCATCTGCTCTGTATGTTATGTGTGACACAGCCGCACAGTCACCCCCATCATCTGCTCTGTACATTGTGTGTGACACATCCGCACAGTCACCCCCATCATCTGCTCTCTACATTATGTGTGACACAGCCGCACAATCACCCCCATCATCTGCTCTGTACATTATGTGTGACACAGCCGCACAGTCACCCCCATCATCTGCTCTCTACATTATGTGTGACACAGCCGCACAGTCATCCCCATCATCTGCTCTGTACATTATGTGTGACACAGCCGCACAGTCATCCCCATCATCTGCTCTGTACATTATGTGTGACACAGCCGCACAGTCACCCCCATCATCTGCTCTGTACATTATGTGTGACACAGCCGCACAGTCACCCTCATCATCTGCTCTGTACATTATGTGTGACACAGCCGCACAGTCACCCCCATCATCTGCTCTGTACATTATGTGTGACACAGCCGCAGTCACCCCATCATCTGCTCTGTACATTATGTGTGACACAGCCGCACAATCACCCCCATCATCTGCTCTGTACATTATGTGTGACACAGCCGCACAGTCATCCCCATCATCTGCTCTGTACATTATGTGTGACACAGCCGCACAGTCATCCCCATCATATGCTCTGTACATTGTGTGTGACACATCCGCACAGTCACCCCCATCATCTGCTCTGTACATTATGTGTGACACAGCCGCACAGTCACCCCCATCATCTGCTCTGTACATTATGTGTGACACAGCCGCACAGTCACCCCCATCATCTGCTCTGTACATTATGTGTGACACATCCGCACAGTCACCCCCATCATCTGCTCTGTACATTATGTGTGACACAGCCGCACAGTCACCCCCATCATCTGCTCTGTACATTATGTGTGACACATCCGCACAGTCACCCCCATCATCTGCTCTGTACATTATGTGTGACACAGCCGCACAGTCACCCCCATCATCTGTTCTGTACGTTATGTGTGACACAGCCGCACAGTCACCCCCATCATCTGCTCTGTATGTTATGTGTGACACAGCCGCACAATCACCCCCATCATCGGCTCTGTACATTATGTGTGACACAGTCGCACAGTCACCCCCATCATCTGCTCTGTACATTATGTGTGACACAGCCGCACAGTCACCCTCATCATCTGCTCTGTACATTATGTGTGACACAGCCGCACAGTCACCCCCATCATCTGCTCTGTACATTATGTGTGACACAGCCGCACAGTCATCCCCATCATCTGCTCTGTACATTATGTGTGACACAGCCGCACAGTCACCCCCATCATCTGCTCTGTACATTATGTGTGACACAGCCGCACAGTCACCCCCATCATCTGCTCTGTACATTATGTGTGACACAGCCGCACAGTCACCCCCATCATCCTGTCATGATAGAATTTTTTAATAAAAGGCTTTTTCTCCTGTTTCTTATACTTGAGGTTCGGTGAATTGGGTTTCGTCAGTCTCTCTTTCGGGTACGGCCACAAGAGGTGGATTTTGATGCAGGTTTTTTATTCTGCTGGAAAGTGCGTTTATTTCCCCCAAACTTCGGATGGGAGAGATTGGTAGAAGAAATGCCGTTATCCCGTGAATGTGTCCTCAGAACATCACATATCATGGAAAAGATGGCTGACAACTGGAGTATGCAGAGCGGGCGCGAGTGCATAACAATCAGCATAGAATGCACCGGTCAAGATGTCCCCTTATCTTATATAGAAAATCTACAGTAAATATCAAAAACATCAGATGAGGCCGGGGGGGGGGGGGGGGGACATGTCCAAATAGAGGTAAATGTGACTGGTGGCACAGTCCGGGCCCTTGGATATCATGGCTGCCACTTGTCTCATAACGTCTAGTGTCAAATGGTGATAAACCTATACGGGATCGGCACTTAGCTGTGACCGCCCCGCTGCTGTTCACCCCCCCCGTCTGGAGTCACCACACCATAAACCTCTCTTCAGCAGCTATATGTGGCTACGGTATATGAGGGGGGCACATATATTAGATGCAGCACGGAGCGTCTTCCCCGTGCGTTTCCTGCACATGCTTTTTCTCCATGGCATCTAGAGGTAACTACCGCACATGCGGTGTACAAAGTACTGCAGTAAACATACCGCGAGCATAGAAAACGTGTGGTGGCTGCTTCCCAAATACAAGTAGCTGTCAAAGACTCCTGTAGTCCATGGATTTGTGCCCTAAAACCTGGATGGGACTGTGCTGTGTGTTTAAAATGAGCACAAATTGCAATAACCCTCCCTGCCTCGTACAATAAAATGTAAAATTAATGTTACAGCAGCGGCTGCGAGGCACCGCTGCTCAACTCGCCTCACCCAGCGACCTGGACTCACCTCGCCCGGCAGCTTGGACTCTCCTCACCCAGCGACCTGGACTCGCCTCACCCGGCAACCTGGACTCGGCTCACCCAGCGACCTGGACTCGCCTCACCCGGCAGCCTGGACTCAACTCACCCAGCGACCTGGACTCACCTCACCCGGCAGCCTGGACTCGGCTCACCCAGCGACCTGGACTCGCCTCACCCAGCGACCTGGACTCGCCTCACCCTGCGACCTGGACTCGCCTCACACGGACAGGAGATGGAGGAGACAGAAGCACTGGCCCATAAAATGTAAGTGCCAACCATGGGAACGCTCCTCTCATGTGCAGATTCTATGAGACGCCCTCTGAAGCCACAGAAATCTGATCATCCAGGATAGATGGGATTATGCCACAACATTGTCCCTATGATTGTCTTATTGACCTTGTGCCAGGAACTACTCCTCCACATGGCTGTGTCTACCTGTTGCCTCTGCATGAAACACAAGCCATGTCTTAGGATTATTTAAGAAAACCTTGAGAAGGGCTTAATTCAGAAGTCTTCTGGACCAACAGATGCCGATTTCTTCTTTGTCAAGAAAAAAGATGGTTCCACCTGGCAGGGCATCAATCACCACGGATTATGTTGTAGGCAAATTTATTTGCCGTATTTGTGGAAAGGGAGGGTAGTTAAAGGCCCTATTTAGGGACGTCCTCGGGCCTTAGGGTGACGTCAGCACGCCGGCTTTTCACTTCCGGGTCAGCGTGAGGGCGGTCTCGGCCGAGTCTCGTGGCCACACATCAGCGGCGTCTCAAGTGCGGAGCAATGAGAGAGCCCTTTTCCGGCTCTGGGGAGCCACGGCTGACTTGGTAAGATCGCGGTTGGGGGGTGTGGGGGGATTACGGCCATAACGCCATCCTTCACTAGTCTTTGCTTTTTCTTCTATATATATGAATTGGGCCCTTCATTACCCACTTTGTGGTCCTACAACACTGTGTTTTTACCAAACAGCTCTACTCTACTCCCTATAATACTGAACTGGGCATCTTATCACCATTTTTATCTCTTAAATTCAGGGCTGCTGTTCCATAACTGTAGCAACCCTACATGTATTAAATACCAAGCATGTTGGAACTACCAAGCGCTGGTGCTCCTCATTTTCTGTCGCTTATTTCATTATTAACCATTTAGCCCACTCCACTCGGGGGGAGTACAATAATCATGTTGTACCAATTATGGAATCATGCCATTTTGTTATTGTGGAACTTGCATCTACTTCATTGTTCTCGGAAAAGAAAAAAAAAAGGTTCGGTGCTGGCTCACGGCGGCGGGTGATGTCGGCACAGCCGGGGGTCAGGTGCCGTGCTTAGGGAATGTTTTTTCAGCGTGGATGCGATATGCTGAGGGGCCACGCTCACGGTCGGACGCAGTCATGTACGGAGTCGGGGTGTTTGTGTTCTATCTTTCTGGTTGGGGGTGGCAGCGTTGGCCCGGTACTTAGTTAGTGTTCATACGGTGTATATATATAAAAAATAAAAAAAAGGAAAAACGAAAGAAAGGTTTTTTTTTTTGTTGTTGTTACTAATTGTGTGATTCCAGCCAGAGGTGTAGAGTCAGCTCAGCATGCATGTTGGGCCCTGCAATTCCTGGGTTGAGGCGAGTGGACCCAGCATGCATGTGGTAGTGCACTCCCTGGGTGATTTTGTGGCCCTTGTGGCGCATCATAGGTAGTGTCTTGTGGGGATCGCCGGGGCGTTTGGTAAACTGTCCCAGAGGGTCAGGTGCGAGTGTGTTTGCCGAGAATCTCGGGTTACAAAGGGGAGCAGCATTGGCACCAGTATATTTTCTGTCTGGGAAAAAAAAATATATATATATTGTTTGTGTTTTTTTTTTTTTTTTTTTCTCTTCACAGTATGGTTAGTCTGTCTATCAGGGATCGGCATTTAGAATTCAGCAAATTAGGTGTGTATGCTTGCACGTACTTAGGGGGCACGTTCAGGGCGCTTTTCTGACCTTTATGTATATGTTTTTGTTAGGTCTGTGGGTGTCTTCTTCGGTCAAATTGGTGTCATATCAGTATTATTGCTTGCCAGAGGGTAGGTATGGTCTGGATGGTCGAGTCACTGTAGGGGTGCACTAGGTTTCACTTAGGTGATTCGCGGTGGTTGTTTCAGGTAGATCCCACATAGTAGATCTTACTGGTTGGCGTGGTGGATATGTGTAGTTTTGTCACAATTCAGGCGGTAACTTCTATAAGACACGATTATACGCAAGACCTGTCACGACTACAGGCACGATGTTACAAGTCCTGTCACGACTACAGGCACGATACAGTCCTGATCAAAAGTTTAAGACCACTTGAAAAATGGCAAAAAATCATATTTTACATTGTTGGATCTTAACAAGGTTCCAAGTAGAGCTTCAACATGCAACAAGAAGAAATGGGAGGGAGACAGAACATTTTTTGAGCATTCAATTAATTGAAAATAACGATTAAACTGAAACAGGCTGTTTTTCAGCTGATCCACATTTTAGGACCACATGCCTTTAAAAGGCCAAATCTGTGCAAAGATGTGGATTCATTGTCATTTTCTGTCAGGTAGTCACACGTTGTGATGGCAAAGGCAAAAAGGTCGGGTTGTTGAACTGCATAAGCAGGGTCTCTCACAGCGCGCCATAGCTGCTGAGGTGGGACGCAGTAAGACAGTCATTTGGAATTTCTTAAATGATCCTGAGGGTTATGGAACAAAAAAGTCAAGTGGAAGACCCAAAAAAATTTCATCAGCACTGAGCCGGAGGATCCAATTGGCTGTCCGTCAAGACACTGGACGATCCTCGACCCAAATTAAGGCCCTTACTGGTGCTGACTGCAGCCCCATAACCATCAGACGGCATCTGAGACTGAAGGGCTTCAAAAACAAAAAACGTCTTCAAAGACCTCGTCTCCTTGAACGCCACAGAACTGCTCATTTGGACTTTGCAAGAGAGCACCAAACATGGGACATTCAAAGGTGGAAGAAAGTTGAATTCTCTGATGAGAATTTTTTTTACCTTGATGGTCCTGATGGTTTCCAACGTTACTGGCATGACAAGCAGATCCCACCTGAGATGTTTTCTACGTTCCACAGTGGAGGGGGCGCCATAATGGTCTGGGGTGCTTTTTCCTTCAGTGGAACAATGGAGCTTCATGAAGTGCAGGGGCGTCAAACGGACGTTGGTTATGTCCAGATGTTGCAGAGAGCATTCCTCATGACTGAGGGCTCTCGTCTGTGTGGTAACGACTGGGTTTTTCAACAGGACAACGCTACAGTACATAATGCCCGCAGGACAAGGGACTTCTTCCAGGAGAATAACCTCACTCTTTTGGCCTATCCTGCGTGTTCCCCTGATCTAAATCCAATTGAGAACCTTTAGGGATGGATGGCAAGGGAAGTTTACAAAATGGAGAACAGTTCCAGACAGTAGATGGCCTTCGTGCAGCCGTCTTCACCACTTGGAGAAATGTTCCCACTCACCTCATGGAAACGCTTGCATCAAGCACATGCCGAAACAAATTTTTGAAGTGATGAACAATAACGGCGGAGCTACTCATTACTGAGTTCATGTTTGGAAGTTGGATTTCTGTTTTGGGGGGGGGTTAGTTTTTTTTTGGAGGTGTGGTCCTAAACTTTTGATCAGCTGAAAAACAGCCTGTTTCAGTTTATTCGTTGTTTTCATTAAATTGAATGCTCAAAAAATGTTTTGTCTCCCTCCCATTTCTTCTTGTTGCATGTTGAAGCTCTACTTGGAACCTTGTTAAGATCCAGCCATGCTAAATAGGATTTTTTGCCATTTTTCAAATGGTCTTAAACTTTTGATCAGGACTGTCTTACGTAGTCTGTCACGACTACAGGCACGATATTATGAAGTCTGTCACGACCACCAGCACAATATTACGAAGTCTGTCACGATGACAGATACGAGGTTACGTAAGTCTGTCATGTCTACAGGCATTATGGTTACGATGGTCTAGTCACGACTACAATGTACAGTAGAGGAGTGATATTAGTCCTGACAGGACTATAGCCATGATTATTAGTTGATTGGTGGTGGGTATAGGCACAATATTTTCGATATCCATGTCTACTGGCACAGTTATGGTAGCTGGTCACGTTACAGGCACTAGGTGGCAAGGGTTTGTTAGAGATGTCACGAGTAGGGGTCTGGTTAAGGTCAGTTACTTTTTCATTTATGTCATTCATCTTGTTTTTAGTTAAACAATGTCACACGCCTCCGACATCGAGGGAACATTTTCGTTACATGGAAGTGTTGATCTCCAATCTGAACAGGGAGATGTTCCTTCAATAAGGTCTTGGACTATACCTAAGTTGACGGTGGAGTTGTCGAAGAGAGGGATACCTTTCCCAGCAACAGCTAGCAAAGCAGAACCTTTCCGCCTCCTCTCCTCAGAGACTGCAGGTCCCAGTCAGGAAATAGTGTCTATGAACACTATACAGACATCTCTTACCCAACTTCATGCAGTGATCAATTCAATGGCCATGTCCATTTCAGACATTCAGTCTAGGCTGTAGAATGTGGAGAGTAGGGATGTTTCATCTAGCTTAGTGGTACAGAGACCTCCAGTGGCCTCAACATCACAAGCTAGGGTTGCTGGTGGTTCAGCTAATTTTGCCAACATAGCACAGTCACATTTTATTCCAGCTAACATCCGTCAGGACATCCTTGAGGGGAATGATGTTAATTTAGCTTCACTACTTGTAGCATCGCATGAGGTCCCTGACAATAAGACTATAGCCTGTGAGGAAGTTTCCATTATTCTCAAATCCAAAGATGTAAGACTTAATAGGAAGTTAAATGTTTCTGAATTTGTTCTAGCATTTAGTCTAGTTTGTGATGTTATCTGTTCAGTCAGTCACATAGGAGGGAAGAGTTGGACCTTTATTTATAGAAGGTGGTGGATTCAGGTCATACATACGGGGGTACGTCTTTTTATGACTACCACCGTTCGTTTTCAGCTAAAGCAGCAGCTGCTCTTGCACAGTTCCGTCACGTCACTGATTGGTCTAATATCGACACAGAGTTGTTTTGCCGCCACTTTGCGGGTCTTAAAGCATCGGCGTGTGCGACGTGTAATTCTTTCTCGCATACAGCTGAATGATGTTCCAGTCTTAATTTACTGTCAGAAACGGCACAGACTAGGAATGTTCCAGGTCCATCGCCTAGCAATAGCAGGGTCGGTTCAGGGGTTGATAAATTGGGCTGGCCGATTAAGTATCTTGGTAGGTCGCAAGTTTGTAATAATTTTAATTATACAGCATGTTACTACAGTCAGTGTAGGTTATTACTAGGGTTGAGCTAACCCGAATATTTCCGTAAAAGTTCGGGTTCGGTGTTCGCCGCTTTCTTGGCGCTTTTTGAAAGGCTGCACAGCAGCCAATCAACAAGCGTCATACTACTTGCCCCAAGAGGCCATCACAGCCATGCCTACTAATGGCATGGCTGTGATTGGCCAGAGCAGCATGTGACCCAGCCTCTATATAAGCTGGAGTCACATAGCGCCGCACGTCACTCTGCTGTTACAAGTGTAGGGAGAATATGCTGCTGCTGTGAGGGAGAGAATAGGAGAGAATCTAACTCAGCGATCTACCTAGAAATAGTTGTGTGGGTGCAGGGCACAATCGTTTCACCCTGCCCTGAGCACATCGACCAAAAAATACTAACTTTTAGAATTCTGTTAGGTGGGCGGCGGCGGCCATTTTATGCATGCTCAGTGCACCAGCACTGCATCTGAGCTTTTGGGACATTGCAAATCACCATTTTTTGGGGGCAAACTACAACATCTGGATTAGTCAGTGTGCAATTTAAGCTAGAAATACACCCATCATTTTCTGAGGTTTTAAAATCACACTTTTTTTTCTTCAAAAAACTGTATTTTCCAGATCTGCAAGTGTTAAATTCAAGTTTAATATCTACAGCTTTCATATTCTGTTAGCAAAAAAAAAACTTTTTGGGCAATCTACAACATCTGGATTAGTCAGTGTGCAATTTAAGCTATAAATACACCCATCATTTTCCGGGGTTTGAAAAACACACTTTTTTTCTTCAAAAAACTGTATTTTCCAGATCTGCAAGTGTTAAATTCAAGTTTAATATCTACAGCTTTCATATTCTGTTAGCAAAAAAATAACTTTTTTGGGCAATCTACAACATCTGGATTAGTCAGTGTGCAATTTAAGCTATAAATACACCCATCATTTTCCGGGGTTTGAAAAACACACTTTTTTTTTTCAAAAAACTGTATTTTCCAGATCTGCAAGTGTTAAATTCAAGTTTAATATATACAGCTTTCATATTCTGTTAGCAAAAAAAAACTTTTTGGGCAATCTACAATATCTGGATTAGGCCTCATGCACACGACCGTTGTGTGCATCCGTGGCCGTCGTGCCGTTTTCTGTTTTTTTTCGCGGACCCATTGACTTTCAATGGGTCCGTGGAAAAATCGGAAAATGCACCGTTTTGCAGCCGCATCCGTGATCAGTGTTTCCTGTCCGTCAAAAAAATATGACCTGTCCTATTTTTTTGACGGACAACGGTTCACGGACCCATTCAAGTCAATGAGTCTGTAAAAGAACACGGATGCAAACAAGATTGGCATCCACGTCCGTGATCTGTGGCTGTAGGTTACTTTCACACAGACGGATCCGAAGATCCGTCTGTATGAAAGCTTTTTCAGAGCTGAGTTTTCACTTCGTGAAAACTCAGATCCGACAGTATATTCTAACACAGAGGCGTTCCCATAGTGATGGGGACGCTTCTAGTTAGAATATACTGAGAACTGTGTACATGACTGCCCCCTGCTGCCTGGCAGCACCCGATCTCTTACAGGGGGCTGTGATCCGCACAATTAACCCCTCAGGTGCTGCACCTGAAGGGGTTAATTGTGCATATCATAGCCTCCTATAAGAGATCAGGGGCTGCCAGGCAGCAGGGGGCAGACCCCCCTCCCTCCCCAGTTTTAATTTCATTGGTGGCTCAGTGTGCGGACCCCCCCCTCCCTCCCTCTATTGTATTATTTTCATTGGTGGCACAATGTGCGGCCCCCCCCCCTCCCTCCCTCTATTGTATTATCATTGGTGGCCAGTGTGCGCACCCCCCCCCGGCCCCCCCTCTATTGTATTAATATCATTGGTGGCCAGTGTGCGGCCTCCCCTCTCCCCCCCCCCCCCCCCCCCGATCATTGGTGGCAGCGGAGAGTTAGAAGCATCATACTTACCTGCTGCACTGTCTGTGACCGGCCGGGAGCTCCTCCTACTGGTAAGTGAGAGATCATTAAGCAATGCGCCGCACAGACCTGTCACTTACCAGTAAGAGGAGCTCCTGGCCGGGCACAGACAGCGCAGCAGGTAAGTATGATGCTTCTAACTCTCTGCTGCCACCAATGATCGGGGGGGGGGGAGAGGGGAGGCCGCACACTGGCCACCAATGATATTAATACAATAGAGGGGGGCCGGGGGGGGCGCACACTGGCCACCAATGATAATACAATAGAGGGCGGGGGGGCCGCACACTGTGCCACCAATGAAAATAATACAATAGAGGGCGGGGGGGGGGGGCGCACACTGAGCCACCAATGAAAATAATACAATGGAGGGGGGAGGGGGGGGCCGCACTGGCCACCAATGAAATTAAAACTGGGGAGGGAGGGGGGTCTGCCCCCTGCTGCCTGGCAGCCCCTGATCTCTTATAGGGGGCTATGATATGCACAATTAACCCCTTCAGGTGCAGCACCTGAGGGGTTAATTGTGCGGATCACAGCGCCCTGTAAGAGATCGGGTGCTGGCAGGCAGCAGGGGGCAGTCATGTACACAGTTCTCAGTATATTCTAACTTGAAGCGTCCCCATCACCATGGGAACGCCTCTGTGTTAGAATATACTGTCGGATCTGAGTTTCACGATGTAACTCAAATCCGATGGTATATTCTAACATAGAGGCGTTCCCATGGTGATGGGGACGCTTCAAGTTAAAATATACCATCGGATTGGAGAAATCTCCGATCCTATGATATATTAACTCCTGACTTTACATTGAAAGTCAATGGGGGACGGATCCGTTTGAAATTGCACCATATTGTGTCAACGTCAAACGGATCCGTCCCCATTGACTTGCATTGTAATTCAGGACGGATCCGTTTGGCTCCGCACGGCCAGGTGGACACCAAAACGACTTTTTTTTTATGTTCGTGGATCCTCCAAAAATCAAGGAAGACCCACGGACGAAAAAACGGTCACGGATCACGGACCAACGGAACCCCGTTTTGCGGACCGTGAAAAAATACGGTCGTGTGCAGGAGGCCTTAGTCAGTGTGTAATTTAAACCCTTAAGGACTCAGCCCAATTTCACCTTAAGGACTTGGCCATTTTTTGCAAATCTGACCACTGTCACTTTAAGTGCTGATAACTTTAAAACGCTTTGACTTATCCAGGCCATTCTGAGATTGTTTTTTCGTCACATATTGTACTTCATGACACTGGTAAAATGAAGTCAAAAATTATTATTTTTTTTGCATAAAAAAATACCTCATTTACCAAAAAAATTTAAAAATTTGCAAATTTCAAAGTTTCAGTTTCTCTACTTTTGTAATACATAGTAATACCCCCAAAAATTGTGATGACTTTACATTCCCCATATGTCTACTTCATGTTTGAATTATTTTGGGAATGATATTTTATTTTTTGGGGATGTTACAAGGCTTAGAAGTTTAGAAGCAAATCTTGGAATTTTTCAGAAATTTACAAAAACCCAATTTTCTAGGGACCACTACAGCTCTGAAGTCACTTTGCGAGGCTTACATAATAGAAACCACCAAAAAATGACCCCATTCTATAAACTACACCCCTCAAGGTATTCAAAACTGATTTTACAAACTTTGTTAACCCTTTAGGTGTTGCACAAGATTTAATGGAAAATAGAGATACAATTTCAAAATTTCACTTTTTTGGCAGATTTTCCATTTTAATATTTTTTTTTTCAGTTACAAAGCAAGGGTTAACAGCCAAACAAAACTCATTATTTCTGGCCCTGATTCTGTAGTTTACAGAAACACCCCATATGTGGTCGTAAACTGCTGTACGGGCACACGGCAGGGCGCAGAAGGAAAGGAATGCCATACGGTTTTTGGAAGGCAGATTTTGCTGGACTGTTTTTTTTTGACACCATGTCCCATTTGAAACCCCCCTGATGCACCCCTAGAGTAGAAACTCCAAAAAAGTGACCCCATTTTAGAAACTACGGGATAGGGTGGCAGTTTTGTTGGTACTAGTTTAGGGTACATATGATTTTTGGTTGCTCTACACTGCGTGCAGAATTATTAGGCAAATGAGTATTTTGACCACATCATCCTCTTTATGCATGTTGTCTTACTCCAAGCTGTATAGGCTCAAAAGCCTACTACCAATTAAGCATATTAGGTGATGTGCATCTCTGTAATGAGAAGGGGTGTGGTCTAATGACATCAACACCCTATATTAGGTGTGCATAATTATTAGGCAACTTCCTTTCCTTTGGCAAAATGGGTCAAAAGAAGGACTTGACAGGCTCAGAAAAGTCAAAAATAGTGAGATATCTTGCAGAGGGATGCAGCACTCTTAAAATTGCAAAGCTTCTGAAGCGTGATCATAGAACAATCAAGCGTTTCATTCAAAATAGTCAACAGGGTCGCAAGAAGCGTGTGGAAAAACCAAGGCGCAAAATAACTGCCCATGAACTGAGAAAAGTCAAGCGTGCAGCTGCCAAGATGCCACTTGCCACCAGTTTGGCCATATTTCAGAGCTGCAACATCACTGGAGTGCCCAAAAGCACAAGGTGTGCAATACTCAGAGACATGGCCAAGGTAAGAAAGGCTGAAAGACGACCACCACTGAACAAGACACACAAGCTGAAACGTCAAGACTGGGCCAAGAAATATCTCAAGACTGATTTTTCTAAGGTTTTATGGACTGATGAAATGAGAGTGAGTCTTGATGGGCCAGATGGATGGGCCCGTGGCTGGATTGGTAAAGGGCAGAGAGCTCCAGTCCGACTCAGACGCCAGCAAGGTGGAGGTGGAGTACTGGTTTGGGCTGGTATCATCAAAGATGAGCTTGTGGGGCCTTTTCGGGTTGAGGATGGAGTCAAGCTCAACTCCCAGTCCTACTGCCAGTTTCTGGAAGACACCTTCTTAAAGCAGTGGTACAGGAAGAAGTCTGCATCCTTCAAGAAAAACATGATTTTCATGTAGGACAATGCTCCATCACACGCGTCCAAGTACTCCACAGCGTGGCTGGCAAGAAAGGGTATAAAAGAAGAAAATCTAATGACATGGCCTCCTTGTTCACCTGATCTGAACCCCATTGAGAACCTGTGGTCCATCATCAAATGTGAGATTTACAAGGAGGGAAAACAGTACACCTCTCTGAACAGAGTCTGGGAGGCTGTGGTTGCTGCTGCACGCAATGTTGATGGTGAACAGATCAAAACACTGACAGAATCCATGGATGGCAGGCTTTTGAGTGTCCTTGCAAAGAAAGGTGGCTATATTGGTCACTGATTTGTTTTTGTTTTGTTTTTGAATGTCAGAAATGTATATTTGTGAATGTTGAGATGTTATATTGGTTTCACTGGTAAAAATAAATAATTGAAATGGGTATATATTTGTTTTTTGTTAAGTTGCCTAATAATTATGCACAGTAATAGTCACCTGCACACACAGATATCCCCCTAAAAAAGCTAAAACTAAAAACAAACTAAAAACTACTTCCAAAAATATTCAGCTTTGATATTAATGAGTTTTTTGGGTTCATTGAGAACATGGTTGTTGTTCAATAATAAAATTAATCCTCAAAAATACAACTTGCCTAATAATTCTGCACTCCCTGTATATTACACTTTTTGTGCGGCAAGGTAACAAGAAATAGCTTTTTTGGCACCGTTTTTTTTTTGTTATTTACAACATTCATCTGACAGGTTAGATCATGTGGTAATTTTATAGACCAGGTTGTCACGGACGCAGCGATACCTAATATGTATACAATTTTTTTTATTTATGTAAGTTTTACACAATGATTTCATTTTTGAAACAAAAAAAAGTTTTAGTGTCTCCATAGTCTAAGAGCCATAGTTTTTTCAGTTTTTAGGCGATTATCTTAAGTAGGGTCTCATTTTTTGCGGGATGAGATGACGGTTTGATTGGCACTATTTTGGGGTGCATGTGACTTTTTGATCGCTTGCTATTACACTTTTTGTGATGTAAGATGACAAAAAATGGCTTTTTTGACACCGTTTTTATTTTTATTTTTTTACGGTGGTCACCTGAGGGGTTAGCTCATGTGATATTTTTATAGAGCCGGTCGATACGGATGCGGAGATACCTAATATGTATATTTATTTTTTTATTTATATAAGTTTTACACAATGATTTCATTTTTGAAACAAAAAAAATCGTGTTTTATAGTTTCCATAGTCTAAGAGCCATAGTTTTTTCAGTTTTTGGGCGATTATCTTGGGTAGGGTATGATTTTTGCGGGATGAGATGACGGTTTGATTGTTACAATTTTGGCGTACATGCGACTTTTTTGATCACTTTTCTTACCTTTTTTTGGGAAGTAAGGTGGGCAAAATTTCTATTTTATCATAGTTTTTTATTTTTTATAGCGTTCACCGTTCGGGTAAAGTAACATGATCGTTTTATAGATCAGGTCGTTATGGACACGGCGATACCAAACATGTGTAGGGAATTTTATTTTTTTCATTTTTAATCAGTGATAAATGTGTTTTTTCATTTTTTTTTTTCATTTTTTTTTACCCAGACCCACTTGGTTCTTGAAGATCCAGTGGGTCTGATGTCTGTATAATACAGTACAGTACAGTACACTATATAGTGTATTGTACTGTATTTTACTTACACTTTGTCTGAATAGTTCTATGCCTTTAGCACAGATCTGTTCAGCACCATGGACAGCAGGATGCCTGAGAAGGCGTCCTGTTGCCATGGGAACCTTCCCCGTCTGCTCAGTTGTGGCCACAACTGCGCAGACGGGGAAGGGTAAGGACTGGGGCTCTCTGGGGGCTCTCTCCCTCTCCATCGGGGGGCTGCAAAGGCACAGCAGCCCCCCGATGGGAGAGGGAGGGAGCTCCCTGAGCTGTTAACCTGTGCTTTTCCATACCGCGGTCCGTACGGACCGCGGTATGGAAAGGGTTAAACGGCTGACATCGCATCACAGATGTCAGCCATTTATACCAGGCTGTCAGCAATGTGCTGACACCCTGGTATACCCACTAGACGCCAACGATTACTTCAACACCTGGTATACCCACTAGACGCCAACTGCCTTCAACACCTGCCCGCACCGCCTTCAACAACCTGCACCTCCCGCCGCCATATCATCATTCAGGGGTGAAGGGGGGGTGACACATAAATCATTTAGGCATATAAAAGTTTCTGATCCCCGCGGTCAGGGACCGCGGGGATCAGAAACTGTAGAAAGCGCATCAAACCGCAGGTCTGAAGTGACCTGCGGTTTGTTGCGATCGCCGACATGGGGAAGTCACGGGACCCCCCCACGCATTTAGCTGAGGTGCCTGCTCAATGATTTGAGCAGGCACCTTGTTCCGATCACCGCCGGCCGAGCGGCAGTGATCGGAACAACACATGACATACCGGTACATCATGGGTCCTTAAGGACTCTGGAAACATGCCGTACCAATACGTCATGCGTCCCTAAGGGGTTAAGGTAGAAATACACCCATCATTTTCTGGGGTTTGAAAAACACACTCTTTTGACAAAAACACTATTTTCAGGCCTTGCAGCATCAGCACGTGTGAAATTCCAGGCTAATATACTGCTGTCAAGTTCAGTTGTTAAACAAACACTCATTTGGGCACAAAAAATTTATTTGGCAGCCTTTGATGCAGATGTCATTGTGAGATACACCCTTAATACATTTGGGTTACATTCAGAGATTTTAAATAACGCCATTTGGTGCACCAATATTGAATTCAGTCCTACACTGGTTCAGACCGTGTGAGATACACCCTCTACATACAGGGGTTTGAATTAGGCATTTGAAATACAGCCATTTTGTGCTAAGAAATATTGAATTGAGGCCTAGTCTGGTTCAGGCCGTGTGAGATACACCCTTTACATACTGTCGTTCTTTTCTACTATTAATTAAACACCCATTTAGGGCAAGATCCTAAATTCAAAAAATATGAGGAGAGCGTCAAATAAGGGACATGGCCCAGGTCGTGGTGCTGCTGGTGGAGCTCCTGTTGCAGGGAGAGGACGTGGTCGATCTGTGCCAGCTACACGCACAAGTGACACCCCTTCCTCAGGCGCGAGTAGGCGACAAAACCTGCAGCGGTATTTGGTCGGGCCTAATGCTGCTCTACGAATGGTGAGGCCTGAACAAGTACAGGCGATAGACAGTGGATCCAGTTCCTTCACATTGTCTCCCACCCAGTCTCCTGCTGAAAGACCACAGTCGGCACCTGCAGCCGATGTCCATCAGTCTTTGACCTCACCCCCTTGCAAATCAGCCAAGCAGTCTGAGCCCCAAGTCATGCAGCAGTCTCTTCTGCTTTTTGATGACTCTGTTAGCAGGGTTTCCCAGGGCCATCCACCTAGCCCTGCCCCAGAAGTGGAAGAAATTGAGTGCACCGATGCCCAACCACTTATCTTTCAAGATGAGTACATGGGAGGACCATCGCAGCACGTCTCGGATGATGACGAAACACAGGTGCCAACTGCTGGGACTTTCGAAAGTATGCAGACCGACAAGGATGTCAGGGGTGAAGACTGGGTGGAAGATGATGTGGAGGACAATGAGGTCCTCGACCCCACATGGAATCAAGGTCATGCGAGTGACCGATGTAGTTCGTAGGAAGAGGCGGTGGTCGCACAGAGCCACCAGCACAGCAGAAGAGGGAGCAGGGTGCAAAAGCGGAGCGGCCGTCCTCTAGACAGTACGCCTGCTACTGCCCACCGCAGCAAGGGACCGAGCACACCAAAGCCAGCTCCAAGGAGTTCCCTGGCGTGGCAGTTCTTCAGACAATGTGCTGACGACAAGACACGAGTGGTTTGCACGCTGTGCAATCAGAGCCTGAAGCGAGGCATAAACGTTCTCAACCTGATCACAACCTGCATGACCAGGCATCTAAGTGCAAAGCACGAGCTGCAGTGGAGAAGACACCTCAAAAACCAAGAAAGGTCTCTGGCTCCTCCTGCTTCCTCTTCTGCTGCAGTCTCGGCCTCTTCATCCACCTCTGGAATGACAGTGCCACCTGCCACCCCGCAAATAGAGGATCTGTCAGCAACACCACCACCTGGGTCACCAAGCATCTCCACAATGTCCCACGGAAGCGTTCAGCTCTCCATATCCCAAATGCTGGAGAGGAAGAGGAAGTACCCCCCTACCCACCCGCGATCCCTAGCACTGAATTCCAGCATTTCTAAATTACTGGCATTTGAAATGCTGTCATTCCGTCTGGTGGAGACGGATAGTTTTAAAGGCCTTATGGCGGTGGCTGTCCCACAGTACATCGTGCCCAGCCGCCACTACTTTTCAAGGCGAGCCATCCCTTCCCTGCACAACCAAGTAGGGGACAAAATTAGGTGTGCACTGCGCAACGCCATCTGTGGCAAGGTGCACCTGACTACGTATACGTGGACCAGTAAGCACGGTCAGGGCCGTTATATCTCCATAACAGCACACTGGGTAAATGCAGTGGCGGCTGAGCCTGAGGCAGATAGCAGTTTGGCGCATGTCCTTCCACCACCGAGGATTGCAGGGTGCTTCAGTTTGCCTCCTGTTGCTTCCTACTCCGCTTCCTCATCCTCTACCAGCTCCTCATCCGGTCAGCGTAACACCTTCACCACCAACTTCAGCACAGCCAGGGGTAAACGACAGCAGGCAGTTTTAAAACTTATCTGTTTGGGGGACAAACCCCACACCGTGCAGGAGCTGTGGACGGGCCTTGAACAACAGACCGATGAGTGGTTTGTGCCAGTCAGCCTCAAGCCCGGCCTGGTGGTGTGCGATAATGGGCGAAATCTCATAGCAGCTCTGGGACTAGCCGGTTTGACGCACATCCCTTGCCTGGTGCGGGTCGTGTGTGCGCGCTTTAGGCGTTCTCACCCTGCTGCGTAACTTCGGCCTTCCCGCTCACCGCCTCATATGCAACGTGCCCACAAGGCTGAACTCCACCTTGCATATGCTGGCCAGACTGTGCGAGCAGCAGCAGCAGGCGATAGTGGAGTTTCAGCTGCAGCACGTACGGGTGAGTCGCTCGGCGGAACAGCACCACTTCACCACCAATGAATGGGCCTCCATGCGAGACCTGTGTTTCTTGTTGCGCTGTTTCGAGTACTCCACCAACATGGCCAGTGCCGATAACGCTGTTCTCAGCGTTACTATCCCACTTCTATGCCTCCTTGAAAAAATGCTCCTGGCGATGATGGAAGAGGATGTGGAACAGGAGGAGGAAGAGGGATCATTTCGTAGGGTTTCCGGCCAGTCATTCCTAAGTGGCTCCGAGGGTGGGTTCCTGCACCCACAAACGCCAGGTACACAATTGTCCAGCCAGGGCACAGTTCTGGAGGATGACAAGGTGGAGGATGAGGAGGTGGAGGATGAGGAACCATGTTCACAGCAGGGTGGCACCCAGACCAGCTCATGGCCATCACTGGTGCGTGGCTGGGGGGATACAGAGGACACAGATGATACACCTCCCACAGAGGACAGCTTTTCGTTGCCTCTGGGCAGCCTGGCACACATGAGCGATTACATGCTGCAGTGTCTCCGCAACGACCTCCGAGTTGCCCACATTCTAACTTGTGCTGATTACTGGGTGGCCACGCTGCTGGACCCTCGTTACAAGGACAACGTACCATCCTTAATTCCGTCACTGGAGCGTGATCGTAAGATGTGCGAGTACAAGCGCACGCTGGTAGACGCGCTGCTGGTGGCATTCCCACATGACAGCGGGGGCACAGTGGAAGCACAAGGCGAAGGCAGAGGATGAGGAAGAGGTCGCCAACGCAGCTGGGGCACCGCCAGCACCTCAGAAGGCAGGGTTAGCATGGCCGACATGTGGAAAAGCTTTGTCAGCACGCCACAACAACCAGCACCACCAGCTAATATGGAACGTCTTAGCAGGAGGCAGCATTTCACCAACATGGTGGAGCAGTATGTGTGCACACGCCTACACGTACTGAATGATGGGTCTGCCCCCTTCAACTTCTGGGTCTCCAAATTGGGCACATGGCCTGAGCTTGCCCTTTACACCTTGGAGGTGCTGGCCTGCCCTGCAGCCGGTGTATTGTCTGAATGTGTGTTCAGCACGACTGGAGGGTTATATTTCCCAATGTTTTGGGGTGTACCCTAATTTAAAAGAATAAAAATAAATTTAAAACAAAAAAGCAGTGTAGGCTACCTCCTCCTCCTCCACCGCCACTTCCACCTACACCGCCACATCCACCGCCTCCTCAACCTCCTACTCCATATGGACCTGGTTCTCCTAGATCAAGATTATTATTTTTTATTTTTACGTATTTTATGTTATTTTAAGTAATTTGCCTATCCACCCTGCACTTTGTTTGCAGAGCACTTGCCATGCTCTTAACCACATTTTGACGCCATTTGCAGTCCTCTAGCCCTTTCCATGACATTTTTACAGCCATTTTAATGCTCAAAAGTTCGGGTCCCCATTGACTTCAATGTGGTTCGAACTTTTTTCCGAAGTTCGGCCGAACCCATCGAACCCGAACATCCAGGTGTCCACTCAACTGTAGATATTACACTTGTGTTCCATATGTTTCAGGGCCCCGTGTCGCTTGTCCATGGAAGAACCACACAGCATGACTAAGCGTGGTAGACACTGAACTGCTTGAATCTCATTTAAGAGACCATCCTGAGCCTTGTTGGGTTCAGTATGTAGTTGACGTCTTAGAAAATGGATTCCATACGGGTTTGGTTGCGTTACCTCAGTCATTTTATGAGTGTAGAAACCTTCTGTCGGCCCTCAAAGACCCAGGGTCAGTCTTGGAGCGGATTCAGAAACAGTTAGATAAGGGGTATCTGATGGGACCATTGAGTCAGCCTCCTTTTGACTGTTGGAGGGTAAGCCCTGTGGGGGTGGTAACCAAAACATTTTCGAATAAAAAACGGTTAATATACGATTTGTCAGCGCCACATTCTTTGCCTATCCCTAGTCTGAACTCCTTGATACCATCAGAGGAGTTCTCTATGAAGTACTCTTCTGTTGACGAGGCTATCCAGATGATACTCCTTTTAGGTAAAGGTGCATGGTTGTCAAAAGCGGATGTTACAGACGCGTTTAAGTTACTCCCGTTACAACCTGAGTTATGGCAGTGGCACGGTATTAGGTGGGAAGGGCGATATTATTTTTCAAATAAGTTATCCTTCGGTTCAAAATCCAATCCATGGTTATTTGACCAATTTGCTAAGGCCCTGCACTGGATTTTGGCTAACAGCTTCCATGCCAATTATGTCATTCATTACTTGGATGACTTTTTGTTAATTAAACCTCCGTCACAAGCCCGTCGAGACCTGCATATGTTACTTTCCGTGTTCAGGGATCTCAGAGTACCAGTGGCGCCTAATTATGTGGAGGGCCCCAGCACTTCAGTTACCTATTTGGGTTT
The DNA here is from genome assembly GCF_905171765.1 of Bufo bufo. Taxonomy (NCBI): domain Eukaryota; kingdom Metazoa; phylum Chordata; class Amphibia; order Anura; family Bufonidae; genus Bufo; species Bufo bufo. The sequence continues at coordinate 2,742,088 of NC_053392.1, forward strand.
GCAGCTACAGTAAAGATGCAGGCTAGTCTTCCGCAAGATAAGTTGTGTAGGATCAGAGAGGTGGTACACAGGTTAGCACATGTTAGGATCACCACGAGGGTGAACCTCCAGTCCCTCCTGGGCATAATGAATTTTGCTATGCGTATTATTCCTCAAGGGAGGACGTTTATATCTAGGCTACTGAAGCCGCTTCCTTCAGCCCCAGATCAAGACAGTTCAGTGTATCTGGATCAACAAGCTATGGCCGATTTACTCATGTGGGACACCTTTTTAGCACAGTGGAATGGTATTTATTTGTTCCTACAGTGTCAAAGCAGTCCCCCTGTGTCTATACAGATGAGGCGTCATCAGTGGGGTTTGCTGCCATATATGGGAAACATTGGTTAGCGAGTCCTTGGCCACCTGAGGTGGCAAACATTCCAGGTTTTAGTCAGTCATCTCCTTTATTCGAGATCTACCCCATAGTGGGGGCAGCACAGGCCTGGGGTAGACAGTGAAGAAATCGTACAGTTTTGTTTTTGACAGATAATGCTGTTACTGCAGACATTCTTATGAAGGGCAGATCAGGTTCCGTAGAGATAATGGTGTTTGTTAGCAGGTTGGTGGCCGACACTACAGCACGGGTTTCATTCCGTGTGTACACATATTAGTGGTGATAAGAATGTTGCAGCAGACTCTCTTTCCCGGCTTAACTTTCTGCTCTTCTTCCAGGTATTCCCAGAGGCAGACTCCTTGCCGACACCAACGCCTCATCACAATCCACTGGTGATGGATTAGCGTTGCACCTCGCCGCGGCCAGGAGTCTTGTTGCTAAGTCATTATCCAGCAACACGGTTAAAGCGTATAAGACCGCTTGGGTGTTATTCAACGAGTTTAAGGGAATGTACCCACCTGGTGGCATGGGCCACATATCCTATTTGATGGCTTTTGTAGCTTTTTACCACTCTGACCTTAAGGTAGCGCATAGTACTATTAAAGTATACCTTGCTGTCATACCGCATTACTACTATGTTCAACACCCCGATCAGCGGTCTCTTTTTTCAGCGCATCCCATCAAAGCATTGTTAAGAGGAATTCAGAAAGTGACGGGCAAAAGTCAGCCTACTCGTCAGCCAGTGTCAGGGCAGATGTTTAGGTCATTATATGACTTGTTACAAAACGAACCCTTCGGCTGTACTGTTAGTTTATCGATTAAAACAGCTATGTATTTAAGTTTCTATGGTTTCCTTAGGCCGAGTGAATTTACCCGTTCAGCATTGCCGAAAGCTTTCTTACGGAAAGGTCAGCTTGTGTGGCGGGACTCATTATATTTTAACCTTGGATTCGTTAAAAACATCTCAGCCTGGGGAACTAGTAGATGGAAAATACTTTGCCACAAGTAACAATTGATGCCCAGTCAGGGTCTTTCATGAGTGGTTAGAGTTAGACAGGTATGCTCCGGAGGAGTCGCCGTAGTTAGCCATTAATGGCGCCCCCTTAGTACTCAGACCTTCATGAAGTACATTTGAATTTTGTTAGTCAATTATATACTTTCTATATAGTGCATTTAGTGCAGCGTTTGTTTGCAGTTTTGCTGCGTTACCTCAGCTACACAGAGTGACAAACGCTATTGGAACAAATAATTTCTACTGGTGTGATTTACCAGTTGCCCCCCCAAAAAACTGATTGAAGCAGGGGTGTGATATACCTTCTTCCACAAATACTGCTCTTCTATAGGGACTTTTGTCACAGGGTCATTTTGAAAATGACAGCCAGAGGAAGAGGCAGGGATGGTAGGGTCGGGCAGGTGCACCAGGCTGGAGCCTAAGTAAGAAGTTGCAGAAGGTGTGTGTGATTACGTCAAAGGACGCACCAGAGTTGGTTGAGTGGCTCACTCAGCCTTCCGCTTCTGCACCCTCCTCATCCTCTGTATCTGCACCCTCTTCACTCTCTGCTGTGTGCACCCCCAAAGACACCACCACCACCACCACCATATCCTCTCCGCTCCCCATCCATTCCCAGACCTTACCGATGCGCAGCCATTCTTGGCATCAGATCAGGAAGAGGAGGTATCAACGGTCGCCACCCAGCAGTCTGACGACAGTACCTAGATCAGCCCAATGAGGGTGGTCCCCGCTGTTGCTGCCTACTCCGAGATCTCTAATGTCAGTGGTGGTGAAGGTGACGAATCCGATGATGACGTGTCGATGGACGTCACGTGGGTGCCCACAAGAGAGGAAGAGGAGGGGAGTTCAGAGGGAGAGACGGAGCAGCAGATAGGGAGGAGAAGCAGGTAGAACTTACAGTGCACAGGAGGCAAAAAGTAGACTGCTAATGTATCTGTAACAAGCCATCCACCATGCACAGTCACATCTGGCGCTCCCAGGAAGCCGGCACATGACAATAGTGTTGCCATCTGCAGCCTGTGCTCAACGCATACGTCGCTGTGTAGCTTTGGTGTTACCACAGCAGATTGCATGCAAGCCTGCCTCTTCTTCTCCTCTTCACACATATAACTGGTTCAGTATACAGTTGTAATCACTATATTAACAGTAGGAACATTATATAACTGTTTTAAATATCTATTTTGGTCTCTCTGCTTCCATAAAACACAGCTCTTAGTGGAGTGAATGTCTGTTCAGCTTCTCTCTCTGGTGTAATGATTCTAGCAGCTCCTGCTAGGGGAATTTCCCACACAGGCTATGTGTAAGGCTGGCTGTGATTGGTCAAAACTCCAGCTGTGTGTGAGGCTGGCTGTGATTGGTCAAGACTCCTGCCCAGCAACAACAGTTTAACTCTATGCTTTCTGTTATTTCTGCTGTGTCATTGAGCTTACCTTACATTATATAATGAATCTTAAAAGCATATGATCTTTTCTGCTTCTGTGAACACAATATATAACAGTTATATGACATCCAAACATGAAGTCACAGTAAATAACTCTGCTTTTGTCTTTAAAGGGAACCTGTCACCGGGATTTTGTGTATAGAGCTGAGGACATGGGTTTCTATATGGCTGCTAGCACATCTTCAATACTCAGTACCCATAGCTCTGTGTGCTTTTATTGTGTAAAAAAAAGATTTGATACATATGCAATTAATCTGAGATGAGTCCTGTCCCTGACTCATCTCACGTACAGTACTCATCTCACATACAGGACTCATCTCAGGTTAATTTGCATATGTATCAAATAGTTTTTTTTACACAATAAAAGCACACAAAGCTATGGGGACTGGGTATTGCGGATGTGCTAGCAGCCATCTCGCAACCAATGTCCTCAGCTCTATACACAAATTCCGGGTGACAGGTTCCCTTTAACACACAAACATAGGAACTGTATTAAGGTTATTGGCATGTTTAGCTGTATAAACATATAAGCTATATTAGCAAACTAGGACAGGTCTTAGCTGGTCAGCTACACTCTCTGCTGGCTTTACTATAAAATCATTAAAAAATGTGGAGGTGTCTATATAAAAACGGGATTTATCTTTTATACTAGAAAGTGCTGAACGTAACTGAAAATACAGAAACCAAGATAAATTGGATATATTTCCTCTTTGTGCTAACTCCAAAATAGAAAAAACTTGCCCGTTCCCAACCACCTATGCAAGATAACAAATATTATTGTTTTGCCAATACTGATCCCCAACCAATTCATCTAAGGCCTGTAAATAAGAATTATGCCAAAGGGATCCCTTTATTCCCAACCAGTCTATAATGGTACTCCAGGACTTAGTAAGTAGCTTCACAGCAGCTCTATATTCCTGTTGGGGGCTGATTAATTGGCCAGATTCCAATAAGGCAAAGATATTATCACGTGGTGAATTCTTCTCCAGAGTTGTACAAAGTGGGCTCTTCTCCCATTCATAGTATAGCCATGGCTGTGATGCTATAAATTAGCCCTTGAAGCAGGGAAGGTTTAATCCTCCCTGTTCCATCAGCTTATAAAAATACTCCAATTTAAGCCTTACTCGCTTTCTCCCCCAAACTAGATAATTAATGATTCTCTCAATCAGCTTAAAGAATTTATCCTCGATCCATACTTGGGAGTTTCTGAGAATATAGAGTAATAGGGCCAAAATCACCATCTTCACCAGGGATATTCTTTCGGCTCTGGCTAGCAGGAGTCGAAGCCTTGTCATTATTTTAGATCTCAGTTTAGTTATCAATGGAATCAGATTAAGCTGTAAAAAATGTTCAATCTTAGAAGAAGTAGTAATCCTCAAATATTCAAGTGAATCAGAGATCCTCATATTACTAACCAACTCCTCAGTAAGAGGTTCTAGTCTAGTCTATCTAAGGGGAAAGGAATAGTTTTAGACCAATTAATGTCAAGACCTGAAACTTCAAAAGAGTTAACAACTCGAATAACCCTCAAGAGTGTAGTATTAGTATGTTGTAGGTAGAATAAAACATCCTTGGCATATAAAGAAATACAATCTTCTGTTCCCAATGTCCTGAACCCTTCAATCCCAGGATCCTGCCCGACCCTAACAGCAAGGGGCTCAATATAAATATCAAATAGCAATGGAGAGAGTGGACATCCTTGACGAATGCCTGTCTCCAAAAATATACACGCTATAGGCATCTTAATAATATTCAGCCTCGCCTTGGGGGATTTGTACAAAAGCTTAACCATATTTATGAACTTAATCCCAAATCCCATCTTCTCTAACTTCTCCACTCCACCCTGTCAAAGGCATTAGATGCATCCAAGGACAGGATGGAGCGAGAGACATCCCCCCCGGAGGACTGAATATTGGCAAAAAGGCGGTGTAAATTACAATGAGTGCCCTTGTTAGGAATAAAGTCATTTTGGTCAGGATGTATAATAGATGAAATAACTTTAGACAACCTAGTAGTAAGAATCCTTGAGAAGAGCTTAACATCTGTATTTAGTAAAAAGATCGGCCTATATGAACCCATATCTAGAGGATCTTTGCCTTTTTTTTTTTATTAATACTATTACCGCTTCTGTCATGGATTCCGGAAGACTACCTTCCTCTATTGCCTCAGTAAATACCTTCAGGAGACGGGGAAGAACAACTTCCCTGTATTTACGATAGAATTCGTATGGGAATCCATCAGAACCTGGAGAAGAGTTTCCCGCACATGCTTTCAAAGCGGCCTCTAGCTCTTGCAAAGAGAGGTTCGCATCAAGGGATTCTCTTTGAATATCTGTAAGAACTGGAAAAGAGATAGAATCCAGATATGAATCAATCGCCTCATCTGAAATGATATTTTCTAATTTGTACAATTCCAAAAAATATTTCACAAATTTCTCTTTAAAGGGCTTCTGTCACCCCCCCATTTAGCAATTTTCACTATCGGACATTAGTTATTTGCTTATGTCAGATGAGTCCATATATACCCCTCTTACCTCTGGCTGTGCTGCAATTTCAGTACAAATCTTACTTTTGTGATATGCAAATTCCTTCACTGCGCCGATGACGTCGCCCTACACCCAGGTTCTCCAGGTGTAGGCTTACGTCATCGGCGTAGGGTCACTGAGGAAGGAGCGGGCAAGTGAGCGTCCTTCTCTCAGAGCACCTGTTTTTATGATCCTGACTGAATCATCTTTCGTGCCTGTTCATCTGAAGGATATCTCACCTGACAAGACATTTTTTTACCCATGTCCAAAGGGAAGCAAGTCTGAGTCTGGGGGCATCATTCCAAAGTTACTGGTCAGCCTGGTCTCCACAAAACAATAAATAAGGCCGCCTTCTATTTCAATGGATGTTCAAGCCTTAGTTGCCATCTGTCCCGACAATTCTCCAAAACAAAAACCCGCCAATCTTCAACATTCTTTGACATTGCCAGATGTCCTGTGGCCACATAGCGCCATGGACTGTATCACCATCCTGCTTTTGTAACAGCGTCTGCTGTACGCCGCTGTTCCCCTGCTTACCACCGTGGTCCTGGGCGCCCTGCTTAGCGGTGATCCTTTCTGTCCACCGCTACAGTCCTGGGCTCTGTCGGTGTACGTGCTGTGGTTCTGAGGATTCTTCTCCACAGTTTCCACTCAGCCCTGGCCACAGCATGCTTGCTGCTGGTTTCTTGTTACACTGCCCTAGGGGCAACACGCATCACTCGCTGAGCTGCATGGGTTGGGTCATGTGACCTCACTGACCAAACCTGGCTCTCCTGCATGTACTAAAGTGGCTCAGAATTGCCTGACCTGTTCCTGTGCCGCCTGCCCTGATCTTTTGCCTGTCTGACTATGCCTCTGCCTCATCCTTCAGTCCTGCTCTGTTGTTCAGGGTAACAACTCCGCCTGCCTGACTACACTTGTACTTCTGGTACCTAATCAGGTACCTCCTGGTCAGCCTTGACCAGCAGCCTTGAGTGCCTACCCTCCTCAAGAGGTAGCAACCTTGTGTTGCCCTCAGGAAAGTCTATCCCCACCATCAGGGGTACTGTGAAGAATCGAGGGGTTCACTTAGACAATGCCCTTAGAGGAGGTAGGACACATGATACAGTGGGTTCACACCTGCTGGTTCGTGACAGCCTTCTTCCTCCAAATGTACAGTAATCTAGGTGGTGGCTGATGGTTTACTAAGTACCTCTGCCTGGTTTCCCGTCTGCCAGTCAACAGTACATGCTGTTTGTGGAACACATTTAGTGGTTACGTGGGTTGCCTTTGCACATCGTGACTGGTTGAGGAGTTCAGTTTACCTCTTAAATGTGGAGCTGTTGGATGTCAAACTGGACTTTTCCTTTGCCTACTATCCACAAGTATTAGTCAACTACCAGCAAGACATTATTTCTGCACGTCATGATAACTGGGCTACAGAATTTTCTTACAAGAAGCCTTTTCTTCATAGTACATGGCCGGCAATTCAGGGTGATCTTCCTGTGACTGTCTTCTCTGGATTCCTGACAGCTGATTCCACATCACACCACAGCTGAGGCTACAGCTGGACTTTTTATCACACTATGGCTGAGGCTACACCTGGACTTTTTAGCACACTACAAAATAAAAAAAAACTGTGGGGTTTCACTCTGGTAGATAGGGTAAGTGGGCGCAGTACAGAGGCAAAATACAAGTTTTTAACTCAAAACGTCAGTGTTTATTCACAATTACTTGAGGCAATTGCACAAAACAGCAGTAACTTGGTGTTAATTCACACACAATGGAAAATTCCTATAACCCAAATCACCTTGCTGGCAGTTCTACTCCAGTAGTCCACAGCAGGCTTTAGGGGGCCTGTTTCCCCAGCATGCGGCTCTCAGCCGTCCAGCACGGCACAAAGCCTCAGATCCCAAAAACAGAGACACGGCTTCTGAGCCCAGCTGCCTATTTAAGTACAGCCAGGTGCTGCCAAAACCCGGACCAGCACTTTAACTGCGGTCCGGTATTTGACCTCACCTGGCTGGAAACCAGCCCAGCCGCACATGCTGGGAGGAAAATACCTGCCTTGCCAGACACAACCCCTCACTGTGTCACATTCCCCCCCACACGCCAGACAATGCACCCGGGACAGGGCATACGCGTTTCCCTGCAACCGGCCTGCTCTTTGTTCTACGGAGAACTTAAAGTTCTGCAGAGACAAAAACCATCTGTTGACCCGGGTATTCCTGTCTTTGGCCTGGCTCATCCACTTGAGAGGGGAGGGGTCAGTCACCAGGCGGAAGTTTCTCCCCAACAAATAGTAGCGGAGAGACTCGAGTGCCCATTTGACAGCCAGGCTCTCTCTATCCACTATACTGTACCTGGTCTCGGCTGGGGTGAGCTTGCAGCTTAGGAAGACAACGGGATGCTCCTTCCCGTTGACTTCCTGAGACAGTACAGCACCGAGGTCTACTTCGGAGGCATCCATTTGTACCACAAACTCCCTCTTTAAGTTGGGCGTCACCAAAACCGGGGACCCACACAGGGCCGACTTGAAAGCGGCAAAAGCTTCTTCCGCCCGATCATCCCAGCGAACCATCACTTATTTTTTTCCCTTCAAGAGCCCTGTCAAGGGTGCGGCTAGAGTAGCAAAGTGGGGAACAAACCTCATGTAATAGCCCACCATTCCCAAGAATGACTTTATTTGCCTCGTGGTGACATGTCGGGCCAATTCCGTATCGCCTCTATTTTGTTCACTTGGGGTTTGATGACTCAGCGCCCAATGACATACACTAGGTACTTAGTCTCTTCTATCCCTATCGCACATTTCTTTGGGTTAGCGGTTAGGCCAGCTTTCCAAAGGGAGTCCACTACAGGCTGCACTTTGGGTAGGTGACTTTCCCAGTCGGTACTGTGGATGACAATATCGTCCAGGTAAGCCGAAGTGTACCGACGATGTGGACGAAGTACGATGTCCATTAGTCGCTGAAAAGTGGCGGGGGCGCCATGCAGACCAAAGGGTAGGACCTTATATTGATACAACTGCGGGGTTTCGCTCTGGTAGATAGGGTAAGCTGGTACAGCACAGAGGCAAAATACAAGTTTTTAACTCAAAACGTGTTCATTCAACCTTGAGGCAATTGCACAAAACAGCGCGTAACTTGGTGTTAATTCACACACAATGGAAAGTTCATATAACCCAAGTCACCTTGCTGGCAGTTCTGCCTCCAGTAGTCCACAGCAGGCTTTAGGGGGCCTGTTTCCCCAGCGTGCGGCTCTCAGCCCTCCAGCAGGGCACAAAGCCTCAGATCCCAAAAACAGAGACATCTCTGCTGAGCACAGCTGCCTATTTAAGGACAGCCAGGTGCTGCCAAAACCCAGACCGACACTTAATCTGGTATTTGACCTCACCTGGCTGGAAAACCAGCCGCACATGCTGAGAGGAAAATACCTGCCTTGCCAGACACAACCCCTCACTGTGTCACAGAACCTACAAAAATAAAAAACCTTATTGTCCAGAGTCCACTGTGTTTTGGTGCTGCAGGATCTTTGTATCTTCCATACTATTCCATCTTAAATAACACACATAGCAAATGTAACATTACTACTAAAAATGCATTTATAATTCATAAAACTATTTCATAGGCTCCTTCAGCCGCATTCACACACTTCACACAGATCACATGTTTCTGGCAACTAATCCTCCTCGGAGTTCCCCCTTAACATCAATACTCAACACCACACTTGGTTTTACATATACCCACCTCCTGCTTATAATAAACACGCCCCTTCTTAGTTCATAAACCTGATCCTGAGACCGCACTCTCCTCTCCTGAGACCGCTCTCTCCTGTGACTGCGCCCTCCTCTTCTGAGACCGCACTCTCCTCTCCTGAGACAGCACTCTCTTCTCTCCTGAGACCGCACTCTCCTCTCCTGAAACAGCACTCTCCTCTCCTGAGGCCACTCTCTCCTCTCCTGAGGCCGCACTCTCCTCTCCTGAGGCCGCACTCTCCTCTCCTGAGACTGCACTCTCCTCTCCTGTGACCGCCTTAGAATCTCACTCATCCCTGTGAACAGACAGAGAAGTCCTGGGCTCAGTAGTCGTTGGGAACAACTATCTACCACTAGCTAGAAAACCTCAACAGTAAATTGAAGGCCCAAATTGAGGTTAGCAAAACATTCTCCCAAGACCCAGAATTTACTAATAAGGAGAAACAATTCCAATATTATCTAAGAGAACGGAAGCGTAGACAATCCAACAGGGATTTAATTGAGTTTAAAGAAAATAAGGTCTACATACTCTTAAAAGATAGATTATCAGTCAGAGAAGCGGCATCTGATCTCTCCACTACAGAAACCGTTTTCTCTGATAGTGAACGTGAACAAGTAGGAGGACCCCTTAAAAATAAAACTGGGAACCCGAATAGGAGAGGTGGGGGGAGAGGAGGTAGAGGTCAAACTACAGGCCCTCCCAATCTTTTTTTAGAACAGGGGATAACTTATCCCCCGAGGAATCGATCAAGTACAAGGGAACAACAGGTCCAGAAATAGTCAATCTGACAGAGTACTAAACCCTTTAGAAATGACTGTGTTAAGCAAAGGTCTCTCCTTCGTTCCGACACGTCACTGTGACATTTTTACTTGGTTTAAGGAATTACATTTATTTGTCCGAAAGCTCAGATGGCATACATTTTTCAAAAGTATTGATAAGCTACAGTGCAAGGACCTAGGAATCCCTCTAGATCTATTATCAGATGTTAGACTTTTACAGAGCCTCACCGATGGAGACAGTAGACCCGAGGGTGAGGGCCCATTTACTTCATTACAAAACAAAAGTAAGAAAATGCCCCTATCAGGTGACATATCATGTCTTGATGTCTTTCTCCAGGTTGTGTCGGAAGACTTACAGTAGGTGTTTGTGATATTGTGCTTTTAGCACGACAGCGTCGCGCTGATACTCGGCGACATGGTGCCGAGATCTCGCACTCACTGGAATAGTGACAGCACATCCCAGCAAGCGCGTCATGGAAGCGACGGGAGATCCGACTTGGATTCCCGCCAATTCTACACGTGTGCGGCGTTTGTTATGAATCCTGAGGGGGAAGTCCCCGCCGGATTTTAAATAAAAATCCGGCATGGGTCCCCCCCTCAGGAGCATACCGGGCCCTTAGGTCTGTTATGGGTTGTAAGGAGAGCCCCCCCTACGCCGAAAAAAACGGCGTAGGGGGTCCCCCTACAATCCATACCAGACCCGTATCCAAAGCACGCTACCCGGCCAGCCAGGAAGGGAGTGGGGACGAGCGAGCGCCCCCCCCCCTCCTGAGCCGTACCAGGCTGCATGCCCTCAACATGGGGGGGTTGGGTGCTCTGGGGCAGGGGGCGCACTGCGGCCCCCCCACCTCAGAGCACCCTGTCCCCATGTTGATGAGGACAGGGCCCCTTCCCGACAACCCTGGCCGTTGGTTGTCGGGGTATGCGGGCGGGAGGCTTATCGGAATCTGGGAGCCCCCTTTAATAAGGGGGCCCCCAGATACCGGCCCCCCACCCTAAGTGAATGAGTATGGGGTACATCGTACCCCTACCCATTCACCTGCAAGAAAAGTGGTAAAAACACAAATAAACCACACAGTGTATTAAAATATTTTATTTTTCTGCTCCGGAGGCCGCCCCCTGTCTTCTTTATTAGCTCTTTTACCAGGGGGGGCTCTTCTTCTTCCGCTATCCCGACGGGTCTTCTCCGCTATCCGGGGGGTCTTCTCAACTCTCCGGGGTTCTCCTTCTGTCTTCGCCGCTCTCCTGTTGTTGACTCGGCGCACCCCGGTTCTTCGTCTCGCGAGATCTCGGATTTTAAATAAAAATTTAGCGAGACGAAGAACCGGGGTGCGCCGAGTCAACAACGGAGAGCGGCGAAGACAGAAGGAGAACCCCGGAGAGTTGAGAAGACCCCCCGGATAGCGCAGAAGACCCGTCGGGATAGCGGAAGAAGAAGAGCCCCCCCTGGTAAAAGAGCTAATAAAGAAGACAGGGGGCAGCCTCCGGAGCAGAAAAATAAAATATTTTAATACACTGTGTGGTTTATTTGTGTTTTTACCACTTTTCTTGCAGGTGAATGGGTAGGGGTACGATGTACCCCATACTCATTCACTTAGGGTGGGGGGCCGGTATCTGGGGGCCCCCTTATTAAAGGGGGCTCCCAGATTCCGATAAGCCTCCCGCCCGCATACCCCGACAACCAACGGCCAGGGTTGTCGGGAAGGGGCCCTGTCCTCATCAACATGGGGACAGGGTGCTCTGAGGTGGGGGGGCCGCAGTGCGCCCCCTGCCCCAGAGCACCCAACCCCCCCATGTTGAGGGCATGCAGCCTGGTACGGCTCAGGAGGGGGGGGGGGGGGCGCTCGCTCGTCCCCCCCCCCTTCCTGGCTGGCCGGGTAGCGTGCTTTGGATACGGGTCTGGTATGGATTGTAGGGGGACCCCCTACGCCGTTTTTTTCGGCGTAGGGGGGGCTCTCCTTACAACCCATAACAGACCTAAGGGCCCGGTATGCTCCTGAGGGGGGGACCCATGCCGGATTTTTATTTAAAATCCGGCGGGGACTTCCCCCTCAGGATTCATAACAAACGCCGCACACGTGTAGAATTGGCGGGAATCCAAGTCGGATCTCCCGTCGCTTCTATGACGGCTCTGTCTCCATCGCGGCAAGCCAGCTCGGCGCTGGCTCCCGCAATGGGGCTCGTAGGTGCTCAATCTCGCCGAGAAAGAGAGCGAGATTGACACAAAATCGGGTTCACCTACTGTATCTAGACTTCCTCGAGTCACCTCATCACAAAACTGTACAAAAGAGGAATGGTCGGCAATCACTTCCTTGAGAAATGACTCCTCAATGATAATGAAACCTTCAGACAAGGGGGGTAACATAGTTATCATGAACGCTGGCGATTATCAAAAAATGTGTGAGCAGCTATGACGGGATAGAGGGAACTATGACATACTTACCTCCAACCCCACCAAACCATTTCTGATTGAACTTAGAGATATCCTTCTTGATGCTAAATCTAGAAGACTCATTTCTAAGGAGGAATTTGACTTCTTATATCCAAGATTCCCAGTAATTGTGACTTTTTACAGTTTGCCCAAAATCCATAAGGGCACTAGCCCTTTAAAAGGAAGGCCGATTGTCTCCGGTGTTGGGAGTATTGGACAAAACCTAGGGGTCTATATTGATCACATCCTCATGCTATTCGTGGTCTCATTGCCATCTTATACGAGGGACACTATGGACCTCCTCAAAAGATTAGATGGGATTACTATTGATAGACAGTCTATCCTGGGAAGCATCGATGTTGAAGCACTCTATCCATCTATTCCACATGAGGTTGCTCTTTGTGCCGTTAAATACTACTGAGGGGACGACAATCTTTTTAGCATAATATTTTTGTTCTGAGACTCCTCCAATACTTACTCACCATAATTTCTTTCTTTTCAACGGGAAACTGTATCACCAGCTCAAGGGCACAGCTATGGGCTGTTCTTGTGCGCCATCTTACGCAAATTTTCTTCTGGGCTGGTGCGAGTCAACCATTGTCTTTGGTGACGGGTCATCGTTATGTACCGGGGCCATATCACTATGGGCCCGCTACATACATGACATCTTTATTATCTGGAATGATATCGAATCTGCCTTCTTCAGTTTTGTTGACACACTCAATATCAACGACATCCACGAGTCTAATTCTAAAACCCTTCCCTTCTTGGACATACTCATCTCCAGGAAGGGACCTGAGGAATTGTCCACTTCTATTGTTCTGAGAAAACAGACTTTGTCAGACAAGCTAATGACCTCAGGGCTAGGTTTCAATCTCGAGGTTATCCAAACCATACGCTTAGAACAGCATACCAGACAGCACATACTGAATTGTTGGTACCTAAGGACAAGACCAGTGTAGATCAAAAGATCTGCATGATCACCACCTTTGACGGTGCCGCAAATCAGGCCGGAAGGATTCTAAATAGACACTGGCCTATCCTTCTGATGGACCTGACATCAGGGGTGTTATTCATGAGCATCCACAGGTTACATTTAGAAAGGGCAGCAGTCTCCGGGATCTTCTTGTTTTACCTACATTTATCGAATTCCGGATTACCTTCATAGTATTTATTTACTCCTGACAAACAGTAATGTCTTAGATAATCCCGAGAGAAGATTTATTCCGCTTCACTTTCTGACCATTTCTGTAATGAAAATAAAAACAACATTTCTTTATTTCGGGTCACTTAAAGACGACGAATACCTTTCACCAGTTTGTACTTTAGAAAAGCGATACCTCACACTGTAGCCCATGTTCAGTAGATGTGATATCGCAAATTTTTTTCTTGATCCGCTCCTCTGCTGCGCCGCTGTGCCCCTCGTTCTGTTTAGGCGCGCTGTATGCTAATTAATAGCATCGGAACACCGGGGAGGAGACATCAGCTTTTCTCCGTGGGCGTTTCTTCTATCTGGCTGTGGCGCTGTCCAATCACAGCGGAGCGCGTCACACCCGGGGAGAAGGTGAGCTGTTTTTTCTCAATGGCTGTGACACACTGTGACATTAGCATACAGCGCGCCTAAACAGATCGAGGGGCACAGCGGCGCTGCAAACTGGTGAAAGGTCCTCTTTAATTCCTATTCTCAGTTCAAGACACAGTTTCTCCCATGTCCACATGCATTTTTCAAAACCTTTCATTCAATGTCCCCTTTCCCTTAGTCTCCTTGGATTTTCTATGCAGCCCCCCCCCCCCCCCCACACACACATTCTTAAAGGGGTTTTCTGAGATTTTAATATTGATGACCTAACCTCAAGATAGGTCATGAATACCAACAGTCCCATTCACTTCTATGGACGTCTCTGTAGTATTCAAGTGTATAGGAACGAGCCGTCCCATTGAAATGACACTGTAATTACACTGATCACTGCTGCGATTTTGATGGAGAGAAGGTAAACAATGAAGGGAAGGTGCGCTCACGTGAAATTTAGCCTTTTCTTAAACCAGCTGATTGGTGGGGGTGGTGGGTATTGGACCCCCGTCGATCTGATCCTGAGGATAGCTCATCAGTATTAAAATCCTGGACTGGAAGATGGGCCTCATCTATGTCCAGTCCAGACAGATCAACCCCTGGATAAAGGGAAAGTCATTCTTAAAGGGAACCGTCCGATACGTCATAGACACTCCACACAATGCTTGTACCATCTAAGAAGCTTCTAACCAAGTCTCAGCCCAGTTCATCAGTCCATGGTCACTCAACATTTCATTACATCTAACACACCAGATCTCCAACTGAAGGTGCTTCAACATCTTCTCACATCCGTCTATCGCTGATTGTTTCTTTACACGTTCAGCTCTACTACATGCTGGAACAAAGGCCAGTACCCCATTTTTGCCGATTTTACTTTTGCTGGATCTGATTGTCTACGCTCTTCTCTGGTTCCCAGGACAGATGACAAGCCTCACAAGAGCTACAATACAGAGAAGACCTGGAGTCTCACCTACAGAGAGCTCCTTCTAGTTGCCGGACCCATTGTCCACACTTCCTGTAACTCCCAGGACATTTAGCAACAGTTCAAAACAGTGTTTAAGGTACCAAATGTCTCACCTACTGAACCAGACCTAAATCTCCCCAGGCACATGGCACTTGCAGGGAGATTTTATTCTAAGGCAATCTTAATACGGATTATCCCTCTGTCCTGCCCAGACAATTCTCTACAATGCCCCATACTGGCACAGGAGCGGTTACCAACTTACCCCTGAATGCACCCTCACTACCAGAAGAGCCCATGTCCACCGCCACAAACTTCCCAGTACAGATATTGCTACTTGCAAGAGGCCTAACAAGTCCTTGACTGACACCTTTGGACAACAGATTTGAGACATCCCAGGTCCCAGATTTGAGACATCCCAGACTGAAAATCTATACCTAACTGACAGAGGTTCGGTAGGAAATCTGAGTGGGGGGTCACATACCCGTCTGGAAGTCCCTTCTAAGGATATGTGAGGTGAGCAATAAAGTTGTAACTTACCTGGGTTTTGGATGTCAGACATCTGTGAAGTCACTCCGGATAGTCGGGTTTCGGCACCACTGTACTGTCAGGGAAATCACCTCGATGCTGAGGCTTAGGCTTCCCAGTCTGCCCGACGGTTTCCAAGTAGATGTAGACTTAAGGCACAGACATGGTGAGATTCAAAGAGATGAAGCCACAGACACGGTGAGATTCAAAGAGATGAATGCACAAACACGGTGAGATTCAAAGAGATGAAGGCACAGACACAGTGAGATTCAAAGAGAGGAAGGCACAGACACAGTGAGATTCAAAGAGATGAAGGCACAGACACGGTGAGATTAAGAGATGAAGGCACAGACACAGTGAGATTCAGAGATGAAGACACAGACAGGGTGAGATTCAAAGAGATGAAGGCACAGACACTGTGAGATTCAAAGAGATGAAGGCACAGACACTGTGAGATTCAAAGAGATGAAGGCACAGACACTGTGAGATTCAAAGAGATGAAGGCACAGACACAGTGAGATTCAAAGAGATGAAGGCACAGACACGGTGAGATTTAAAGAGATGAAGGCACAGACACAGTGAGATTCAAAGATGAAGGCACAAACACGGTGAGATTCAGAGATGAAGGCACAGACACAGTGAGATTCACAGAGATGTGTAACGGTCGCGTACACACACACACAGGGAGGAGGGAAGTGACCACTGCGCTCCACCCTTACCCCTGGCCCTGCCTACTTGCCTCGCGAGTCCTAATGACAGGGGACAACTGGACGGCAATCCTTAACTTGGAATAAGTGCAGGGATGACAGACAGACAAACAACAGGACGTGAACGGACCGAGTCAATACCAGGAAAGCTACAAAGTACAAATGGAGCAAGCAGAGAATTGTCGGGAGAAGCCGGGGTCATAAATACCAGGAGAGACGTGAAGTACCAAAGGAGTCAGCAGAGGAACATTAGGAGGAGGCCAGGGTCAGAATACCAGGAGAGCAGCAAAGTACACAAGGAGCAGGCAGAGGATCGTCAGGAATTCAGCAGGAGGTAAGTACGCCAGGAAAGACCAAATCACAGGTGGAACCTAAATTAACAGGCAACCTGTGGCCAGCAGGCTGCCTGTATTTATAGTGGGGAGTGAGGGTCATGTGACGTGGCCAGCGTCACATGACCGACAGACAAACCAGTCGAGCACCGAGTGATCAGCTCGGCGCTCAAGGCAGACTAGGAGCAGGGAGCCACCCAGCTAGTAAAGCCGCCCTGGGAATGAGGTCAAACACAGATCCTCATTCCCAAAGCTAAGCAACAGGTCTGCGGGCAATGGGGGACCGAGTGCACCCTCGGAACCCCGTTACAGTACCCCCCCTTTTACGAGCGGCCACCGGACCCAAGACTTCAGGCGATGGCTTTTCAGGGTGTTCTAAATGAAATTATCGAACAAGTCTAGGAGCATGAACCTCCTTGGCAGGTACCCAAGATCTCTCTTCAGGTCCATACCCCTTCCAGTGAATCAGGTACTGCAAGGAATTACGCACCTTCCTGACATCCACTATTTTAGACACCACATACTTGACAGCATCATTAACAAGAACCGGCGGAGACGAGGCTTTTGATGGTACTACCGGTTCAAAATATTTTTTAAGTAGAGACTTATGGAACACATTATGAATGTGGAATGACTCGGGCAGCTCCAACCTAAAAGATACCGGGTTAATCACCTCCGTGATCTTATATGGTCCAATAAAACGAGGAGCAAACTTTTTAGAATCTACCTTAAGAGAGAGATTCTTGGAGGACAACCATACCTTATCCCCAACCTGAAAATTTACCCCCCTTTAACGTCTCCTATCGGCCTTGAGTTTCTGAGAACTTTGAGCCTTTTCTAAATTCGATTAAACCCGGGCCCAAACTGTGCACAGTTCAGAGGAGAGCCTATCCGCCTCAGGGTTAGAGGAGGAGACGGATGACCCAGAATGAAAACGGGGATGGAAACCATGGTTACAAAAGAAAGGTGAAACCCCAGCAGAAGAATTGACACGGTTATTCAAAGCAAATTCGGCCAATGAAAGAAATTTCACCTATAATTGCTGGTCATCAGCAACATACGACCTCAATAATTGTTCGACAGACTGATTAAGGCGTTCAGTCTGCCCATTACTCTCAGGGTGGTAGACAGAGGAATAAGACAATGAAATTTTACATCTTTGACAGAAGGCCCTCCAGAATTTGGACACAAACTGCACACCCCTGTCAGAAACAATATTTTCCGGGATACCATGCAATCAAACAATTTCTTTCACAAAAATAGACGCCAGGGTTTTGGCATTCGGGAGTTTAGACAGGGGAATGAAATGGACTATCTTGCTAAACCTATCGACCACTACCCAAACTACAGTCTTACTCTCCTCCGGCGGTAGGTCAGTTATAAAGTCCATTGAGATATGGGACCAGGGTCTACTGGGAATGGGTAGGGGTCGTAGGTTACCATCAGGGCGAGTCCTAGGTGTCTTGGACCTGGCACAAACCTCACAGGCTGACACGTAGGACTTGACATCCCTGGTCAGAGTGGGCCACCAATAAGATCTAGAAACCAGATCCTTAGTGCCCTCAACACCCGGATGTCCACAAAAGGCAGAATCGTGACACTCACCCAACAGCTGGAGACTAAATTGTACGGGAACAAACAACTTATCTGTTGGGGTGGATACCGGTGCCAGATGTTGTTCAGACCTAATGCGAGCCGAGATATCCTGGGTAAGAGCTGCTAAGAAGATTTTTGCTGGTAGGATGGATTCAGGTGGTACCTCAGTAGGTTGAAAAGCCTGGAAGCTCCGAGATAATGCGTCCGCCTTCACATTTTTACTTCCCGGCCTGAACGTGATGGAAAAATCTAAACGAGTAAAAAACAGAGCCCATCTGGCTTGACAGGGATTCAACCTCTTAGCAGACTCGAGAAACATAAGGTTTTTATGGTCAGTGACAACAGTTACACAATGCCTTGCCCCCTCCAGAAAATGCCTCCACTCCTCAAATGCCCATTTAATGGCCAGCAGCTCCCTATTCCCTATGTCGTAGTTTCTCTCCGTGGGAGAGAATTTCCTGGAGAAGAAGGCACATGGTCTCAGATTAGTGAGGCTAGCAGGACCTTGTGAAAGGACTGCTCCGGCGCCGTCCTCGGACTCATCCACCTCCACAATAAAAGGTTTCTCCTGATCACGCTGGATCAGAATGGGAGCGCTACTGAATGCCTTTTTTAATTTTTCAAATGAAGAAATGGCCTCAGTAGACCAATTCTCCAAATCCGCCCCTTTCTTAGTAAGGTCGGTCGACGGTTTAGCAATTACGGAAAAATTCCTAATAAATTTACGATAGTAATTGGCGAAACCTAAGAACCGTTGTAAGGCCTTTAAGGATGAAGGTCTTACCCATTCCTTAATTGCTACTACCTTACCAGGATCCATCTTGAAGGCGTGAGGAGTCAGAACATGCCCTAGAAACAGAATCTCCTGTACACCAAAGACACATTTCTCTTGTTTAGCGGATAGCTGATTCTCCCTCAACGCCTCTAATACTTGTTTAACATGAGACACATGGGATTCGAAGTCAGGAGAGAATATCAATATGTCATCAAGATAGACAATAACAAATTTACCTAAGAACTCCCTAAGAATGTCATTCATGAAGTTTTGGAACACAGCTGGGGCATTGCTGAGTCCAAAAGGCATCACCTGATATTCAAAGTGTCCTACCGGAGTATTGAACGCCGTCTTCCATTCGTCTCCCTCCTTGATTCGGATTAGATTGTATGCCTCTTTCAGGTCAATTTTGGAAATCCAGGTTGCCCCCAGAACCTAGTTAAATAAATCCGGAATCAATGGGAGGGAGTATCTATTCTGGACAGTGATTTTATTTAATCTCCGGTAATCGATACATGGCCTAAGACCACCATCTTTTTTCTTAACGAAGAAAAACCCCGCCCCCATAGGAGAGACAGAAGGTCTAATATGCCCTTTACCAAGGCTCTCCTTAATATAATCTTCCATGGCCTTGCGTTCGGGCATAGAAAGATTATAAATTCGTCCTTTAAGAAACTTGGCCCCGTCTACTAGCTCTATGGTACAATCATAAGGTCTATGGGGGGGTAGAACCTCCGGGGTTGGTGATGAGAATACATCAGAATATTCTTTAACAACAGTGGGTAAAGTATCAGACTTTACTGAGACCCCAGCCTGTACCACGGACAAGCACGAGTCACACTTAGGCCCCCATCTCACCAACTCCCCATTGGGCCAATCTATAGTGGGGTTATGTAGTCGGAGCCAAGGCAACCCTAGTACCACCTCAGCCGGTAGGTTCTCCAGGACTAGAAGCAAACATCTCTCTGAGTGGCACACACCCACGGTTAGAGAAATCTCCGAGGTACATAAGCTCACCGTACCACCAATAAGAGGAGTAGCATCAATAGCCATGACATGGATAGGAGTTGGTAAGGCAAACATAGGAATACCCAATCTTACAGCATACTCAGAGTCAATAAAGCTAGCCGCTGAGCCAGAATCAATTAAGGCCTTACCCGGCCATTTATCTACTCCCAGAGAAATCGTAATGGGTACCGAGAGCTTACATTTAGAAAATTCAGGGTGTACCTGGTCTTTAGGTTGCCTTGCCTTAGGAGACTTGACAGAGAGGACCTTCTTAGGACACTGGTTGATCCAATGGTCAGGATCTCCACAGTAAAAGCATTCTCCACGTCTGCGGCGAAGATTCCCTCGGGTCATGCCAACCTGCATGGGTTCCTCGGTGGAGACCTCAGCATTGTCTCTGGGATAGGCCTTTGGCTGGACCACCATCTGGGAAGAGAACTGTTGTTGCTGTCGTCTCTCTCTAACCCGTGGGTCAAGTCGGACAACAAGGGTCATCATCTCCTCTAAGGTCTCTGGAAGTTGATAACTGACCAGAAGATCCTTTAATTTATCAGACAGACCTGACCTGAACTGACTCTTCAGGGCTGATTCGTTCCATCCTGAGGGGACACACCACCTTCTGAATTGGGTGCAATAATCCTCCACTGGTAAATTGCCCTGAACCAGTGCCTTTAGAGCCGTCTCGGCTACTAGAGCCCTGTCTGGTTCATCATAGAGGGTACCCAGGACCTGAAAGAACCCCTCCACAGAATATAAACAACTGGCGCCAGCAGGTAAAGAGAACGCCCAGTCCTGGGGATCACCCTGTAATCGGGAAATGATAATGCCCACGCGTTGACTCTCGGGGCCAGAGGACACGGGGTGCAAACGGAAGTAAAGTTTGCAATTCTCCTTAAAAGAGAGAAACTTCTTCCGGTCTCCAGAAAAGTGTTCTGGGAGCTTAATCTGGGGCTCAAAATGCGGACTGGAGGCCTGAGGAGTGGAAGAACCTTGCCCTTACTCAAAAGAACTGAGTTTTTCCCCTAACTCCTGCACCCTCTGCGTCAGATTAGAGACATGGTCAGTCAGGGTCACCAGAGGATTCATAATACAGTGGTTATTGGGCCTGTTAATCTGTAACGGTCGCGTACACACACACACAGGGGGGAGGGAAGTGACCACTGCGCTCCACCCTTACCCCTGGCCCTGCCTACTTGCCTTGCGAGTCCTAATGACAGGGGACAACTGGACGGCAATCCCTAACTTGGAATAAGTGCAGGGATGACAGACAGACAAACAACAGGACGTGAACGGACCGAGTCAATACCAGGAAAGCTACAAAGTACAAATGGAGCAAGCAGAGAATTGTCAGGAGAAGCCGGGGTCATAAATACCAGGAGAGACGTGAAGTACCAAAGGATTCAGCAGAGGAACGTCAGGAGGAGGCCGGGGTCAGAATACCAGGATAGCAGCAAAGTACACAAGGAGCAGGCAGAGGATCGTCAGGAATTCAGCAGGAGGTTAGGAAAGACCAAATCACAGGTGGAACCTAAATTAACAGGCAACCTGTGGCCAGCAGGCTGCCTGTATTTATAGTGGGGAGTGAGGGTCATGTGACGTGGCCAGCATCACATGACCGACAGAACAACCAGTCGAGCACCGAGTGATCAGCTCAGCGCTCAAGGCAGACTAGGAGCAGGGAGCCACCCAGCTAGTAAAGCTGCCCTGGGAATGAGGTCAAACACAGATCCTCATTCCCAAAGCTAAGCAACAGGTCTGCGGGCAATGGGGGACCGAGTGCACCCTCGGAACCCCGTTACAAGATTAAGGTACAGACACGGTGAGATTCAAAGAGATGAAGACACAGACACGGTAAGATTCAGAGATGACGACACAGACACAGTGAGATTCAAAGAGATGAAGGCACAGACACGGTGAGATTCAGAGATGAAGGCACAGACACGGTGAGATTCAGAGATGAAGGCACAGACACGGTGAGATTCAGTGATGAAGGCACAGACACGGTGAGTTTCAGAGATGAAGGCACAGACACAGTGAGATTCAGAGATGAAGGCACAGACATTGTGAGATTCAGAGATGAAGACACAGACACAGTGAGATTCAGAGATGAAGGCACAGACACGGTGAGATTCAGAGATGAAGGCACAGACACGGTGAGATTCAAACTTACTCTGATTGAAGACACATACAAAGCCTTTACAGACAATCACATTGACTGTTTTCTATGAGATTTTATTGACCAATTAGAACACAGAGTTACTGAACCAATCATCAATCTCACAGAAAGGACCTATAGGTACATATGGTGCAGAAGACATTATCACCTAAACTTCTTGGAACGTGCGAGCTTCTGCTTCTTGTGATAAGACTTGACCACCAGAACTGCTGCCCTCCGCCAGTACTTTAAAGGGAACCTGTCACCAGTTTTATGGTGTCCTCACTAAGGGCAACATAAATAAGTGACTGATTCTCCTAGCACAATGCTGGGTCACTTTCTTTAATTGACCCAGTCAATCTGCCAACATCTTGTATTGAAAAGCTCCAGCTGATAATGATGAGTCCTGAATATTTATGAGCTCCTGACTCTCCCCGCCCACCTGCTGCTGAATGACAGTTTTTTTCCATATGAATCAGCAGCAGGTGGGCAGGGGAGTGGCTATAGCTCTGAATTAAATATACGCTGGACTCAATGACATCACGCTGGACTCAAATCAGCTCATTAGCATGCGGCATCTTTGTGTGTATATTATGAGGTAACCATCCGTCACACCAGTAAGTGAATACATCTAAGGCACTTTTTAGTAGTTAATGATTGTATATAATTAGTTAGATTATAATCAAATATCCACATGACAGGTTCCCTTTAAGTTCATGAGCTACTACAACGATCAGAGACACAAAATGGGGGGTGAGAACGGAGACGTCAGCCAGGTTGTCCTCACTTAGGCTCCAATCAGACGTCCATATGAATGGTCCGGATCCGTTCCACAATTATGCCGAACAGGTGCGGACCCATTCATTTTCAATGGGGCCAGAAAAGATGTGAACGGCACACAGTGTGCTGTCTGCATCCGCACTTCTGTTCCACGGCTCCGCAATAGCAGACAAGAATAGGCGTTTTCGATTATAGTGCTGGCCGTGTGCACATGGCTTGTGTCAGTGTTCTGACACTTATGGACGTATGAATGGACCCTAAGGACTCATGCACATGAATGTATTTTCTTTCCGTGTCTGTTACGGTTTTTTTTGCGGACCACATACGGAACAATTTATTTCAATGGGTCCGCAAAAAAACTGAAGGTACTCCGTGTGCATTCCGATTCCGTATTTCCATTCCACAAAAAAATAGAACAAGCATTACGGACAAGGACAGGACTGTTCTACCAGGGGCGGCTGTTCCGTTCCGCAGAATACATACGGTGGTGTGCATGAGGCCTAACAATGTGATAACCCTGCCCCGGCTCTCTCCTGTCTGGCTGGTGCACTTCACATCTCAATCTCGTAGGAACCTCGCCAAGAATTCCCCTCTACCATGGGCTGTGTGCCCGGGACTAACGCTCCGACTTCTACGGGCTGATCACTTCTTCTGCGCTGGGCCTCCTGCAGATATGACAGCAGCTATAGATCCTGGCGTCTGGCCAATATCCTCTAGGACACTGGGATATGGAGTAGACGCTGCCTCCCATGTGTCCAATGTCCAACGCCCCTGGGATGAAGACCCCAGGACACCTCTCTGATGGACCCCAGTAACTACGGTAACAGGCAGTCCAATCACCACCATCCTTCTCACTCACTTATCTCACCACATGCTTCACACATTATAGGAGAAGGTAGAAGAGGGGAGGACTACAACCCCCAGCAAGTCCAGGACATCATGTGATCTCAGAGGACATTACAGGAGAAGGTAGGAGAGGACTACAACTCCCAGCAAGTCCAGGACGTCATGTGATCTCAGAGGACATTACAGGAGGAGGTAGGAGAGGACTACAACTCCCAGCATGTCCAGCCTGTTATTATGTGATATCAGAGGACATTACAGGAGAAGGTAGGAGAGGACTACAACTCCCAGCAAGTCCAGGACATCATGTGATCTAAGGGGACATTACAGGAGGAGGTAGGAGAGGACTACAACTCCCAGCAAGTCCAGGACGTCATGTGATTCCGGAGGACATTACAGGAGGAGGTAGAAGAGGGGAGTACTACAACTCCCAGCAAGTCCAGGACGTCATGTGATCTCAGAGGACATTACAGGAGGAGGTAGGAGAGAACTACAACTCCCAGCATGTCCAGCCTGTTATTATGTGATATCAGAGGACATTACGGGAGGAGGTAGGAGAGGAGAGAACTACAACTCCTAGTATTTCTTTGGCTTTCATCTCTCACTCTTCTCCCTTTTCTTTTGTCCTTATAAAGCTCCACCCCTCACATCACATTATCATGACATCATCACAGGTCCTACATTACCTCTTCTCCCCACTGCTAAACTCCGCCACTCCCGATCACATGGTGGTGACGTCATCACAGGTCTTCGTTAATTTCTAACGATAATTTGTTTTCCCTTAGTCCTAACAGTGGCACAAATGGGGGTATTCTGCCCCTGTGGACTGGTTAGGACAGGTGGAAATTTTAATGAAACAATAAAAAAACTGGCATGCACACGCCCTCCTTGCCCCCAAAAAAGAGGGGTGTGACCCTCCGAACCCTGTGTAATTACAAGTAGACATACATAACCACAATTAATAAACAAAGGGGGGGGGGGGGATTTGTGTGCCACTGTTAGGACTAAGGGAAAACAAATTATCGTTAGAAATTAACGATTCCCTTACGTCCTAACCAGTGGCACAAATGGGGATTTAGCAAGTAGAAACCCCCAATGGGAGGGTCCTCATGCCTGGCGGAAGATAACACTGTCCGGCCAAATGAGGAATAACTATGTATTCTGGTATCCACTCTATAGTGTGAGATAAAAGTGAAGTGAGAACTCCAAGAAGCTGACTTACAGATCACGTCCAATGGGATCGAGCTTCTCTCTGCAAAAGAAGTGGCCACTGCTCGAGTAGAGTGGGCCCTTACAAATTCAGGGGACTCCGAGCCCTGAGTCATATAAGACTCCCAAATTGCCTCTTTAATCCAGCGACTGATGGAGGGCTTAGAGGCTTTCCTCCCCTTATGGGTACCGGAAAAAAGGATAAGGAGGTTTTCATCCTTCCTAAATACCTTGGAGCGTTCCAGGTAAATCCTAAGACATCTCGCAATATCGAGGGTATGGAGCCCTCTTTCCTCAGAGGAGGGGGGTGGAGCCAATGTTGGTAGGGAGATCACCTGATTGATATTGTCAAAGGAAGGAACCTTTGGGATGAAGGTAGGTAAAAATTTTAGAAGTACCCGATCCTGCAGGAACTTCGTATATGGCTCAAAGGCAGAAAAAGCCTGGAGTTCCCCAACTCGCTTTGCAGAGGTAACAGCTAACAAGAAGGTGATCTTCCAGGTCAGGAACCTGAATCCCGCCTCCTCTAGGGGCTCAAAGGGGGGAGATGATAACCCCCTGAGCACGACCGACAAATCCCAAGCCGGGATAGGTCTGATTACTGTAGGATTTAATCTTGAGGCTCCCTTCAGGAATCTCTTGATAAGGGGGTCTTGAGAAATCGCTCTGTTGAGACAAGCAGAGATTGCTGAAATCTGCACTTTAAGTGTAGCTGGTCATAGCCCCCTGTCCAGACCGTCCTGAAGAAATTGGAGGATCATCGGGATGGAAGCTTCAGCGGATCTTTGCTGATGCCTTGTACACCAGGATGAAAAGATCTTCCAGATTCTGGAGTAGGCCTTATTGGTAGCTTCTGATCTGGAGTGCTCCAGGGTTCTCAAGACAGACCCCGATAGTCCTTCTATTCTTGGAAGGGACTGATCAACCTCCAGGCCGTCAGGTTGAACATTTGAAGATTTGAGGAGACCTGGGTGCCCCCCGACACCAGTACTCTCTCTGTGGGAAGCCTCAGAAATTCACCCCGACTCATCTGTAAGAGTTGGGTAAACCAAGCTCTTTTCGGCCAGTATGGGATAATGGCGATAACTGACGCTTGGTCCTGCCTGATTTTCATCAAGACCCTTGGTATCAAGGAAATTGGAGGGAAGATGTAGGCCAGCCTGAACCTCCATGGGATTGACAGTGCATCTATTGCCACCGGGTTGTCCTCCCTGTAAAGGGAGCAATACCTCTCCACCTTGGTGTTGAACCTCGTTGCCATGAGATCGATCTCTGGCATGCCCCACCTGAGCGTTATTTCCTTGAAGACCTCTGGATGAAGTGACCATTCTCCGGTTGGAAGACCTCGGCTCAGGCGATCCGCAATCACATTGTGAACTCTGCAAATGTGAACGGCTGATAAGTGGGTGATGTTCAGTTCTGCGCAATCCAAAATCACCCCTATCTCTCTCAGGAGACTTTGTGACCTCGTGCCTCCCTGCTTGTTGATATACAGCACAGCGGTCATGCTGTCTGACTGTACCTTCACTGCCTTCCCTCGAATGACGGGAGCAAAATGAAGAAGAGCTAGTCTGATTGCTCTGATCTCCAGGAGATTCGATGACAATAACCTCTCCTGAGGTGTCCAAGTTCCCTGGACTGTCTTGTCCTGAAGATGCGCACCCCAGCCTACTAGGGATGCGTCTGAAGTAAGTATGATCCAAGAGGGCTGGATCAGGGACTTGCCGTCCGTGAGGTGGGACCACCACCTCAGAGAGGATCAGACTTTGTAAGGCAGGGAGAGCACAGAATTGAGTCCCACTGGACTGTGATTCCACTTGGCTAATACTTCTGACTGGAGCGGACGTAGATGCCATAATGCCCAAGGTACCGCCTCTGCGGTTGAAGACATTAGTCCCAACATCCTCATCCACGTTCGAATCGTTACCTGTTTTGGTACAAAGAGAGAACGGGCTGTCTGTTGCACGGATTGCCTTCTTTCGGGAGTGAGATGAATCGTCATCCTGACTGAATCCACCATGAACCCCAGGAACCTTACCGAGGTGGCTGGTTGAAGTTGGGATTTGTCCCAATTGATTATCCATCCTAACTGATGTAGGAATGTAACAGCCTGTTGGATGTGTTGGGACAGGATCGCTTGGGAAGGAGCTCTGAGGAGCCAGTCGTCCAAGTATGGAACTATACTCAGGCCTTGAAGCCTTAGTGCGGCCACCACAGAGACCACTACTTTGGTGAAAGTGTGTGGGGCTGAAGAAATCCCAAACGGGAGGGCCACAAACTGAAAATGTTTTAGGACCCCCCCCTCCCCGATGTTTACAGCGATCCTTAAGAATCTTCTGGACCCAGGATGGATGGGAATATGGAGATAAGCATCCTTGAGGTCTAAGGTTGCCAAGAAATCTCCCGGCATAAGAAGATTGGTCACTGACTGGATAGTTTCCATACGGAACTTCTTTTGTTTTATGAAACAGTTGAAGAACCTCAGATCTATAATCATCCTCCAACCTCCGGTACACTTGGGTACCAGGAAAACTGGGGAGTAGATACCTGTTCCCCTCTCTTGGAGAGGAACCTCTTCTAAGGCCCCCTTCTGGAAGTATTCTAGCACGTAACTTTCTAGAATCTTCTGCTTGTTGCTGGGAAGAAGCCTTGTTTGGACAAACTTGTCCAGAGGCAAACTGCTCAAGTCTACAAGGTAGCCCTGAGAAATTACACGCAGGACCCAACTGTCCTGGATATGATCCTGCCAACAAGGTAGAAAGTGCTGTAGGCGACCGCCTACGGGAATGTGGGGAGAAGGGAGCCCGAGATTTCCAGTCAGACCGGCTAAATACCAAGAGCCTCGAGGAGGCCCGCAATCAGAGCGCCGAGGACTTCTTGGGGGGTCTAGAACCCCGAGAGGATTTCCCTCCTCTACGGGAACCCCAATTCCTCTGGGGTCTGGGTTGCGGTTCCGCTCTGGAACTATACCCCTTGCCCCGACCACGAAAAGACTGCTGGGGAAGGGACTTGCCCTTCTTGTCCGACAGCCCCTCCATTATCTGGTCAAGCTCTGCACCAAAGAGTTTGGCGGGTTCATATGCCATGGCACAAAGATTATGTTTTGAGGTCGTATCGGCCTTCCAAGGTTTCAACCAAAGCGGATGCCTGCCCGCGGTTGAAAGAGCCATGGACTTGGATGCCAGCTTCAATTGTTGTGGAGCTGCGTCACACAAGAAGTCAATGGCAAGGCTGGCCGTCTTACATGAGGCCAGAATGTCGTCCCTAGAAACCCCTTGGTCCAGGTCAGACTGAATTAGGGAGAATCTAGCTTTTAGAAAATTTGCCACTTTGAACGAGGAAATCGCGACTGAGGCGGAGGCGGAGGAATAAGCGCGCCTAAGGGCGCAGTCCGGCTTCCGGTTCATTGGGTCCAGCAAACTTGACCCGTCGTCTGATGGGATCAGGGTCCTTCTGGATAACTTCGCGATCACCATGTCCACTTTGGGACAGGCCCCCAGGAAGATACCTGATCCTCTTTGACCGGAAACACAGCCTTGAACCTTTTGGTCAACACTGGACCTTTCTCTGGCTTTCTCCACTCTGTTTTCATCAGAGACAGGAGAGAATCATCTGCTTTAAAGGCCCTAGGCCCCCTAGAGGCAGAGGATGAGGCTTCCCCCGGATCATAGTCCTGATCCTCCGACCGGACAGATTTTAGTAGCCGCTGGGCCTTCTCCAGTGGAAAAAAATATGAGAATCCATCCTCCTCATCCGAGGAGGATGAGGCTGAACCTTCTCTCGCCTCCTGACCCCCCGAGACCTCCATCGCACGATGGGGGGAGGAGGGACGATGGCGTTTGGAGACCAGGGTACTCTTCAGCTCCTGTATGGAGGCGTTGACCTGGCTCATGTTGGACTCCATGTACCCCTTCACCCAATCGACCACGTCGTGGACAGATGGCTCAAGCTGGGGGAGTGTCTTGGCCCTACAGGATGGGTACCGGGAGAAATCATAGGAGTCCTCCAGCACGATCTGGCAGTCATGGCACTGCAGGTGGCGCCTCTTGCCCGCGGACTTCCTGCTGGGCTCTCGCTCACCGTCACCGGTAGACGACATGGCTGAAAATTAAAAGAGACATGAATTTAGCAAAATTCAAGAAAACAGAGCTTAATCGCAAGCTTCAGGATCTTTACCCAGAAGATCCTAGCAAGCTCTTATAATAAGCAAAAGAAGATTTTCAGCACACAGAGGTTAGCAAACACTCTAGCACCAAACCACACTCAAGGTTAACAGCAAGCTGCGCTCCAGGATGTTGGCGCCAAAAGGAAAGCCCCGCCCACAAAAGGGGTGGGGTAAACCTCTAAGTTTATATCTTTGGAACTAAATGACAAAACTATATACTATGGACCCAGAGAGGGACCCTGAAACATTTAAAGGCCCCCACGGCCTTGGACAATCAAAATACACCTCTGAGAGAAACCCAGAAGTGACGTCACCTGAAGTCACTTCCGCAAGATGGCGGCGCCCAGCCGAACATGCGGGACGCCGCTACAGCCGCTCCAGCAACTCCAGCCTCCGGAATGAGGTAAGCCCCAACAGTGACAGGGCTCTGTACACGGGAGCAAAATCAGCTAAGGCCAGGGGACATCCTCAGGCCGCATAGGAGGAGCGGCCCAGTTCCCAAGGAACAAAATAAAGAAAGGGAAAAGACACTCTCTCCACCGCAGGGATGGAGGAGCGCACCACCCGTCCCGTCCTGTCCGCAGGACAGAAAAAAACACAGGGTTCGGAGGGTCACACCCCTCTTTATTGGGGGCAGGGAGGGCGTGTGCATGCCAGTTTTTTTATTGTTTCATTAAAACTTCCACCTGTCCTAACCAGTCCACAGGGGCAGAATACCCCATCTGTGCCACTGGTTAGG
This sequence comes from Bufo bufo, assembly GCF_905171765.1. Taxonomy (NCBI): domain Eukaryota; kingdom Metazoa; phylum Chordata; class Amphibia; order Anura; family Bufonidae; genus Bufo; species Bufo bufo. Next base: position 2,771,750 of record NC_053392.1, read on the forward strand.
ACGTAAGGGAATACATTATTATGTCTCTTCACTGCTGAGCTCCGCCCCTCCTGATCACATGACCGTAACGTCATAACAGGTCCTACATTGCCACTCCTCTCCTGCTGAGCTCCGCCCTCCTAATCACTTGATGGTGACGTCATCACAGGTCTTACATTACCTCTTCTCCCGACTGCTGAGCTCCGCCCCTCCTGATCACAAGGCAGTGATGTCATCACAGGGCCTACATTACCACTTCTCCTCACTGCTGAGCTCCGCCCCTCCTGATCACATGGCAGTGACATCATCGCAGGTCCTACATCACCACTTCTCCCCACTGCTTAGCTCCGCCGCTCCTGATCACATGGCAGTGACATCATCACAGGTCCTACATCACCTCTTCTCCCGACTGCTGAGCTCCGCCCCTCCTGATCACAAGGCAGTGATGTCATCACAGGGCCTACATTACCACTTCTCCTCACTGCTGAGCTCCGCCCCTCCTGATCACATGGCAGTGACATCATCGCAGGTCCTACATCACCACTTCTCTCCACTGCTGAGCCCCGCCGCTCCTGATCACATGGCAGTGACGTCATCCCAGGTCCTGCAGCTCTTGCAGTGCACAGATACAGAGCAGGTCCTGGTCAGGGTCTCTCTTCTTCTCTCCAGAATCCCCCTTTATCCCCGGGGTCTCTCCTTGTCCTGGAGGATCTCCTCCAGCTCCTCCACCAAGGATGGACAGGAAGGAGATCAGCAGAAGAATATTAGACCTCACCTTGGAGATCATCTCCCTGCTGAGCGGAGAGGTAAACCTTTCTAGATTTCTCTCCTCTTTATTGTATTCTGGAGAATCCATCATAGGAAGTGATAGGAAGAGGCTCCTGGAGAACGGCCTCCAGACCTTCCAAGGGACGGAGAAGCTGAAGATCGGCCACCGCGGAGCCATGAGGAGGGAAGTAGGCAGGTTGTCCCCAGTGTGGCCTGGAGGGAGGATTTCTACCACTAGTCTGACATCTAGATGATACTAGAAGAAGGAGGCCTCCACTACGTCTAGAGGAAAGAAGGCTTCTCCACAACATAGAGGAGGAGTCTTTACTGTAAGAGCAGGGGGACTATGGAGCTCTCTGCCAGAGGGAGGGGGATGGGGGATTCTCTAGAAGAGTCCAGAAGGGGCTGGAGGGGAAGAATATTCCAGCTTGTAGGGACTAGATTACTGGAGATGGGGCCATGATCCCGAGAGGGATTCTGAGGGGAGATCTGGAGTCAGTGTCTCTCTCCATCCACAGGATTACACCCTAGTGAAGAAGACATCGGGGAGGACTCCCATCATCCAGGAGTCAGGAGGGTGGACCCCCATCACAGAGCCTCCCCCCCTGATACATGAGGAGAAGGTCCTAGAACTCACCCACAAGATGATGGAGCTGCTGACTGGAGAGGTGACCCTGCTGGGAATACTGGGAGGTTCTCCAGTAACAGCACTGGAGGGGTCTGGGTGATGACGGTGTCATTATGTTGTCAGGTTCCTGTAAGGTGTCAGGATGTGGCGGTGTATTTCTCCATGGAGGAGTGGGAGTATATAGAAGGACAGGAGGATCTGTACGAGGAGGCCATGATGGAGGAGCCCCGGCCTCTGACATCTCCAGGTGAGAGGAGACCTTCCTGATGATAGGGGTGTAAGGGTCCCCTGGATACTACTCCCATCATCTCATATATAATACAGTCTGTGTGTTATCTCCTATAGGTTCTGACTCCAGGAGGAGAAATCCCCCCGAGAGATGTCCCCGTCCTCTGTATTCCCAGGACTGTCCAGAGGAGAAGCTCCCAGAGAACCATCAGGTAGATGGAGCTGAGCCCTATGCACATCTATATAGGGGGGTCCTGCAGTCATAGAGGGGTCATAGATGGTGGGGGTCTCTTATGTGGATCTGTTAGATTTCCCACCTGTCTGCTGTATTGTCCTGAATTGTTACAGATGACAAATCAGGGGGAAGATGTGACTGATATTAAAGTGGAGGATGAAGAAGAGCGGATGATGGGCGATCCCCCGTGTAAGAGTGAGGTGGAGGAGGACATTCCAGTCCATATGACCACAGGTATGGAATCATGAATGGAGGAAGGGAGTTGGGAGATTTCTTCAGGTGAGGCTCCACCTCAGAGCTGCAGTAAAGGAGCACTCCGGGCAGTGACCCCTGTGTTATGTGCAGGAGCGGAGGGAGATGTGACTGCACATAGACATCCTCTCCAGGATCTTCTCTACATCCTCTCATGGTCCAGGCTGGACACTTGACTTAGTATCAGGTCTTGGGGGCACCTAGAAGCCTCGGAGCAAGAGCCTGCTAGTGCCAATAGTGCGGACACAGAGGTCGGTGAGCGCTTCTGTCAGTGTCTCCAGTGACTCCACCACTGTATATGCTCCTCACCTCCTCCAGTCTCTGTACCTCTCTCCTGACTACCTTCTCTCCTGACCCCATTCCCTCACACCTCCTCCAGTCTCTGTACCTCTCTCCTGACTACCTTCTCTACTGATCCCATTCCCTCTCACCTCCTCCAGTCTCTGTACCTCTCTCTTGACCCCATTCCCTCACACCTCCTCCAGTCTCTGTACCTCTCTCCTGACTACCCACTATACTGACCCTATTCCCTCATACCTCCTCCAGTCTCTGTACCTCTCTCCTGACCCTATTCCCTCACACCTCCTCCAGTCTCTGTACCTCTCTCCTGACTACCTTCTCTACTGACCCCATTCCCTCTCACCTCCTCCAGTCTCTGTACCTCTCTCCTGACCCTATTCCCTCACACCTCCTCCAGTCTCTGTACCTCTCTCCTGACTACCTTCTCTACTGACCCCATTCCCTCACACCTCCTCCAGTCTCTGTACCTCTCTCTTGACCCCATTCCCTTACACCTCCTCCAGTCTCTGTACCTCTCTCCTGACCCCATTCCCTCACACCTCCTCCAGTCTCTGTACCTCTCTCCTGACTACCTTCTCTAATGACCCCATTCCCCCACACCTCCTCCAGTCTCTGTACCTCTCTCCTGACCCTATTCCCTCACACCTCCTCCAGTCTCTGTACCTCTCTCCTGAATACCTTCTCTACTGACCCCATTCCCTCACACCTCCTCAAGTCTCTGTACCTCTCTCCTGACTATCTTCTCTGCTGACCCCATTCCATCACACCTCCTCCAGTCTCTGTACCTCTCTCCTGACTACCTTCTCTAATGACCCCATTCCCCCACACCTCCTCCAGTCTCTGTACCTCTCTCCTGACCCCATTCCCTCACACCTCCTCCAGTCTCTGTACCTCTCTCCTGTCCCCATTCCCTCACACCTCCTCCAGTCTCTGTACCTCTCTCCTGACCCCATTCCCTCACACCTCCTCCAGTCTCTGTACCTCTCTCCTGACCCCATTCCCTCACACCTCCTCCAGTCTCTGTACCTCTCTCCTGTCCCCATTCCCTCACACCTCCTCCAGTCTCTGTACCTCTCTCCTGACCCCATTCCCTCACACCTCCTCCAGTCTCTGTACCTCTCTCCTGACCCCATTCCCTCACACCTCCTCCAGTCTCTGTACCTCTCTCCTGTCCCCATTCCCTCACACCTCCTCCAGTCTCTGTACCTCTCTCCTGACCCCATTCCCTCACACCTCCTCCAGTCTCTGTACCTCTCTCCTGACCCCATTCCCTCACACCTCCTCCAGTCTCTGTACCTCTCTCCTGACTACCTTCTCTAATGACCCCATTCCCTCTCACCTCCTCCAGTCTCTCTCTATGGCTGTCACTTCTTCCCAAAAAATATTGAACCTCTCTCCCTGATTCCTTCTTTTCCTCCTTCATGGATCCTGGCATTACCCTATTACTAGTTAACCCATTCTGTGCAACTAACTACCAACTTGTCTCTAATCTTCCCTTCATGTAAAAACTCCTGAAGCACTTGGTCTATTCTTGCCTCAATCTCTCTGTTAAGGCCTGTTTCACACCTGCAGTAAAGAGATGCGGCCGGCTGTTCAGCAGGTAATCTCTCTGCATTCTGGCATTGATGGAAGCAACCCCATCGCCGTCTGGCTTCATTCGCTATAATAAGGACCGACAGCCAGACAGATACCGCCGTACAAATCACAGTGAACTCCATGACAAATACAGATCACGTTGTTCTGACCTATATTTCACCATTTAAACATGCCCTTAAAGTCGTACCTGGAAGGAAGAACTTAGATGTCTCCTTTCTGCTGAATCTAGTTATGTCTTTGGTCATTTCCAAAATCTTGTGTTCCAGCCTTTTTGGAATGAAATAAATTTATCAGCTTAATGGTTTGAACAGGAAATCATGAAATCTATTTTTAACAGGAAATCCCAAAAAGAATTCTGAAGGAAACGTCATGTTATCACTAGATCATAAAGAAGAAGATCAGGACAACATGCAGCGTTCTTCAGGAAAAAACCTCATTACACTGATCGGATATCTAGGACCTCACAGTGCAGATCTATCATACAATCCTCCTAATCATGAAGAACCTTCTCCTGACCAATCACAGATTGTAACCACAAGTCCAGATCTGTCACATAATCCTCCTAATCATGAGGAACCTTCTCCTGACCAATCTCAGATTATAACCACAAGTCCAGATCTGTCACATAATCCTCCTAATCATGAGGAACCTTCTCCTGACCAATCTCAGATTGTAACCACAAGTCCAGATCTGTCACATAATCCTCCTAATCATGAGGAACCTTCTCGTGACCAATCTCAGATTATAACCACAAGTAGCAGGCAGAAAGGAAGTAAAAGGTTTCATTGTGAAGAATGTGGAAAACTGTTTACAAGAAGGTCAGTTCTTTCTGTGCACAGAAGAATTCACACAGGAGAGAAGCCGTATTCATGTTCAGAATGTGAGAAATGTTTCACAGACAAATCAGGTCTCATTAAACATCAGATAATCCACACAGGAGAGGAGCCATATTCATGTTCAGAGTGTGGGAAATGTTTCGCACGAAAATCAAGTCTCCTTATCCATCAGACTATTCACACAGGGCTAAAGCTATACTCATGCTCCGAATGTGAGAAATCTTTTACAGAAAAATCAAATCTCCTTATACATCAGAGAATTCACACAGGGCTAAAGCCATACTCATGCTCCGAATGTGGGAAATGTTTTACCCAGAAATCAAATCTTATTATACATAAGAGACTTCACACAGGAGAGAAGCCATATTCATGTTCAGAGTGTGGAAAATATTTTGGTTTGAAGTCAAATCTTAAAATACACCAGAGAATTCACACAGGAGAGAAGCCATATTCATGTTCAGAATGTGGGAAATGTTTTATAGAAAAAGCTAAACTTCTTTGTCATCAGAAAATTCACACAACAGAGAAGCCGTATTAATATTGTATATTAGAACAATGATTGTAAATAAATGTAAGACGACATTGGGGGTTTTACTTTACACATGAGGCCGTTATAGTTGTGTCCCCTCCACAGAACAGGGTTTAGGCCTCTTTCACACGTGCTTTGTTTTCTGGTATTGAGATCTGTTCAGGATGCATCAGAATGTCTTCCGTTCCGGCAGCATTCCGCTTTGTGAGCGGACACAAACCTGCTGCAAGATGCGGTTTTGTGTCCGGTCATAAAAACGGATCCAGCACTGAAAACAATGTAAGTCAATGATGGCAGATCCGTTTTTTTCACCCATTGACTTTTAATGTATTTAGTGATGATTAAATTTTTTTCCGTTTTGATTTCACACAACCGCATCCTAATGGAAGCGACGCATCCTGACCTGCAAAATCAAAATGCATCCGTCTAATTCCAGTATTAAGATCCTCTGCCGCAAGTGTGAAAGTAGCCTTACATGAAGTGTTCCTGACATATCTGCACAATCATCCCCATCATCTGCTGCTCTGTATGTTGTGTGTGACACATCCGCACAGTTATCCCCATCATCTGCTCTGTACGTTATATGTGACGAAGCCGCACAGTCATCTCCATCATCTGCTCTGTACATTATATGTGACACAGCCGCACAGTCATCCCCATCATCTGGTCTGTACATTATGTGTGACACAGCCGCAGTCACCCCCATCATCTGCTCTGTACATTATGTGTGACACAGCCGCACAGTCACCCCATCATCTGCTCTGTACATTATGTGTGACACAGCCGCACAGTCACCCCCATCATCTGCTCTGTACATTATGTGTGACACAGCCGCACAGTCACCCCCATCATCTCTGTACATTGTGTGACACATCCGCACAGTCACCCCCATCATCTGCTCTCTACATTATGTGTGACACAGCCGCACAGTCACCCCCATCATCTGCTCTGTACATTATGTGTGACACAGCCGCACAGTCACCCCCATCATCTGCTCTGTACATTATGTGTGACACAGCCGCACAGTAACCCCCATCATCTGCTCTGTACATTATGTGTGACACAGCCGCACCGTCACCCCCATCATCTGCTCTCTACATTATGTGTGACACAGCCGCACAGTCACCCCCATCATCTGCTCTGTACATTATGTGTGACACAGCCGCACAGTAACCCCCATCATCTGCTCTGTACATTATGTGTGACACAGCCGCACAGTCACCCCCATCATCTGCTCTGTACATTATGTGTGACACAGCCGCACAGTCACCCCCATCATCTGCTCTGTACATTATGTGTGACACAGGCGCACAGTCACCCCCATCATCTGCTCTGTACATTATGTGTGACACAGGCGCACAGTCACCCCCATCATCTGCTCTGTACATTATGTGTGACACAGCCGCACAGTCACCCCCATCATCTGCTCTGTACATTGTGTGACACAGCCGCACAGTCACCCCCATCATCTGCTCTGTACATTATGTGTGACACAGCCGCACAGTCACCCCCATCATCTGCTCTCTACATTATGTGTGACACAGCCGCACAGTCACCCCCATCATCTGCTCTGTACATTATGTGTGACACAGCCGCACAGTCACCCCCATCATCTGCTCTGTACATTATGTGTGACACAGCTGCACTGTCACCCCCATCATCTGCTCTGTACATTATGTGTGACACAGCCGCACAGTCACCCCATCATCTGCTCTGTACATTATGTGTGACACAGCTGCACAGTCACCCCCATCATCTGCTCTGTACATTATGTGTGACACAGCCACACAGTCACCCCCATCATCTGCTCTCTACATTATGTGTGACACAGCCGCACAGTCACCCCCATCATCTGCTCTGTACATTATGTGTGACACAGCCGCACAGTCACCCCCATCATCTGCTCTGTACATTATGTGTGACACATCCGCACAGTCACCCCCATCATCTGCTCTGTACATTATGTGTGACACAGCCGCACAGTCACCCCCATCATCTGCTCTGTACATTATGTGTGACACAGCCGCACAGTCACCCCCATCATCTGCTCTGTACATTGTGTGACACAGCCGCACAGTCACCCCCATCATCTGCTCTGTACATTATGTGTGACACAGCCGCACAGTCACCCCCATCATCTGCTCTCTACATTATGTGTGACACAGCCGCACAGTCACCCCCATCATCTGCTCTGTACATTATGTGTGACACAGCCGCACAGTCACCTCCATCATCTGCTCTGTACATTATGTGTGACATAGCCGCACAGTCATCCCCATCATCTGCTCTGTACATTCTGTGTGACACAGCCGCACAGTCATCCCCATCATCTGCTCTCTACATTATGTGTGACACAGCCGCACCGTCACCCCCATCATCTGCTCTGTACATTATGTGTGACACAGCCGCACAGTCACCCCCATCATCTGCTCTGTACATTATGTGTGACACAGCCGCACAGTCACCCCCATCATCTGCTCTGTACATGATGTGTGACACAGCCGCACAGTCACCCCCATCATCTGCTCTCTACATTATGTGTGACACAGCCGCACAGTCACCCCCATCATCTGCTCTGTACATTATGTGTGACACAGCCGCACAGTCACCCCCATCATCTTCTCTGTACATTATGTGTGACACATCCGCACAGTAACCCCCATCATCTGCTCTGTACATTATGTGTGACACAGCCGCAGTCACCTCCATCATCTGCTCTGTACATTATGTGTGACACAGCCGCACAGTCACCCCCATCATCTGCTCTGTACATTATGTGTGACACAGCCGCACAGTCACCTCCATCATCTGCTCTGTACATTCTGTGTGACACAGTCGCACAGTCACCCCCATCATCTGCTCTGTACATTATGTGTGACACAGCCGCACAGTCACCCCCATCATCTGCTCTGTACATTATGTGTGACACAGCCGCACCGTCACCCCCATCATCTGCTCTGTACATTATGTGTGACACAGCCGCACAGTCACCCCCATCATCTGCTCTGTACATTATGTGTGACACAGCCGCACAGTCACCCCCATCATCTGCTCTGTACATTATGTGTGACACAGCCGCACAGTCACCCCCATCATCTTCTCTCTACATTATGTGTGACACAGCCGCACAGTCACCTCCATCATCTGCTCTGTACATTATGTGTGACACAGTCGCACAGTTATCCCCATCATCTGCTCTGTACATTGTGTGACACAGCCGCACAGTCACCCCCATCATCTGCTCTGTACATTATGTGTGACACAGCCGCACAGTCTCCCCCATCATCTGCTCTGTACATTATGTGTGACACAGCCGCACAGTCATCCCCATCATCTGCTCTGTACATTATATGTGACACAGCCGCACAGTCACCCCCATCATCTGCTCTGTACATTATGTGTGACACAGCCGCACAGTCACCCCCATCATCTGCTCTGTACATTATGTGTGACACAGCCGCACAGTCACCCCCATCATCTGCTCTGTACATTATGTGTGACACAGCCGCACCGTCACCCCCATCATCTGCTCTCTACATTATGTGTGACACAGCCGCACAGTCACCCCCATCATCTGCTCTGTACATTATGTGTGACACAGCCGCACAGTCACCCCCATCATCTGCTCTGTACATTATGTGTGACACAGCCGCACAGTCACCCCCATCATCTGCTCTCTACATTATGTGTGACACAGCCGCACAGTCATCCCCATCATCTGCTCTGTACATTATGTGTGACACAGCCGCACAGTCACCCCATCATCTGCTCTGTACATTATGTATGACACAGCCGCACAGTCATCCCCATCATCTGCTCTCTACATTATGTGTGACACATCCGCACAGTCATCCCCATCATCTGCTCTGTACATTATGTGTGACACATCCGCACAGTCACCCCCATCATCTGCTCTGTACATTATGTGTGACACAGCCGCACAGTCACCCCCATCATCTGCTCTGTACATTATGTGTGACACAGCCGCACAGTCACCCCCATCATCTGCTCTGTACATTATGTGTGACACATCCGCACAGTCACCCCCATCATCTGCTCTGTACATTATGTGTGACACAGCCGCACAGTCACCCCCATCATCCTGTCATGATAGAATTTTTTAATAAAAGGCTTTTTCTCATGTTTCTTATACTTGAGGTTCGGTGAATTGGGTTTCGTCAGTCTCTCTTTCGGGTACGGCCACAAGAGGTGGATTTTGATGCAGGTTTTTTATTCTGCTGGAAAGTGCGTTTATTTCCCCCAAACTTCGGATGGGAGAGATTGGTAGAAGAAATGCCGTTATCCCGTGAATGTGTCCTCAGAACATCACATATCATGGAAAAGGTGGCTGACAACTGGAGTATGCAGAGCGGGCGCGAGTGCATAACAATCAGCATAGAATGCACCGGTCAAGATGTCCCCTTATCTTATATAGAAAATCTACAGTAAATATCAAAAACATCAGATGAGGCGGGGGGGGGAGACATGTCCAAATAGAGGTAAATGTGACTGGTGGCACAGTCCGGGCCCTTGGATATCATGGCTGCCACTTGTCTCATAACGTCTGGTGTCAAATGGTGATAAACCTATACGGGATCGGCACTTAGCTGTGACCGCCCCGCTGCTGTTCACCCCCCGTCTGGAGTCACCACACCATGAACCTCTCTTCAGCAGCTATATGTGGCTACGGTATATGAGGGGGGCAGATATATTAGATGCAGCACGGAGCGTCTTCCCCGTGCGTTTCCTGCACATGCTTTTTCTCCATGGCATCTAGAGGTAACTACCGCACATGCGATGTACAAAGTACTGCAGTAAACATACCGCGAGCATAGAAAACGTGTGGTGGCTGCTTCCCAAATACAAGTAGCTGTCAAAGACTCCTGTAGTCCATGGATTTGTGCCCTAAAACCTGGATGGGACTGTGCTGTGTGTTTAAAATGAGCACAAATTGCAATAACCCTCCCTGCCTCGTACAATAAAAAGTAGAATTAATGTTACAGCAGCGGCTGCGAGGCACCGCTGCTCAACTCGCCTCACCCAGCGGCCTGGACTCACCTCACCCAGCGACCTGGACTCGCCTCACCCGGTGGCCTGGACTCGCCTCACCCGGTGGCCTGGACTCGTCTCACCCGGCGGCCTGGACTCGTCTCACCCGGCGGCCTGGACTCGTCTCACCCGGCGGCCTGGACTCGCTTCACCCGGCGGCTTGGACCTGATCTTGGTCCCAGCAGGCATTGGCATAATCTGGCAGGCTTCTTCAATAACTCTGCTTGCTCCCTTTCCCTGCTGTACTGACAGGCTTGGTTAAATACTTTGCTTTCTTTCCTTAAGCTGCACTAAATTCTGCTTGTCTTGTATCTGTACTTTAGGACTGTCCTGGTGTCCTCGGATGGGGCGCCGTCCACTGCTATTCCCCTCCTGACACTCAGTAACACTTATCTTCAGCCGAAGAACTCTTCCTCTTGCTGATTTTTCTTATGGTGGCTGAAGAACTCTTCCTCTGGCCCCTATGGCTTCCAGACATCTTTCTTCATGGCCAGCAGAGCTTAGGGTGACTGGGCGTGCCCCTGCTCACACTCCTCCTGTCTAGAACTAAACTAACTGTAACTGAAAACTTCTGCCCCACCCTTCCGGCAGGAAACAGGATTGGCCCACTTCTGCCCAAAGGGGGGAGAATGGAATGGTGAGTTCTATTCTCTCTAACTATAACTCTGCCAGTTGTACTGCCACCTGCTGGTGAACCAGGCACATTACATGTAATAAAACAGTTGCATAACAAGATTAGGAATGCACAGTGTAGAGAACCTGGACAGAGATACATAAGATGGAATTTATGTTAGACCATTAAAGATAGTAGCAGGGTGTAGGAGTGGTAACGCCACTCCTGGGTGTTACATCTATACAGAGGTTCTGTCCATAAAATGGCTGCTGCTGGAGGGTCACCATGTGATGTCTCCTCCATTCTAATACACCATGTCTGCCATCTCTACTTGTTCTGTTGGGAGTTTAGTGCAGGTACAGTGTATTAGAATGGTGGGGACATCACATGGAGTTGATTTGCCTGGTCACATGACCTTCCATCAGCAGCCATTTTATGGACAGAACCTCAGTATGGATGGCACAAAATACTTTGTAAACAAGGGAACAAACCATATAAAATATAGAAGATGGCACAGAATTTCAACAAAGGCTATATGAGTAAGTGCCGTATAATCATCTCAGAAACACATTGGTCAACAGTCACCAGAATGAGAACAACCCCTTCAAGCCACATTCTTATCAGTAAGATAAAACTGAGCTATCATAAGTGTTTATAAGGTCAGAGAGCAGAGATAAGGAGCCCGTCTGCTCCCCAGATTACAGGAAATCCACAGGATGCTACTAGAGCATCTCAGCTCTGTACAGAAAAAAGGGCTCCATATTTTTAATAAAGACCAATTGAAAAAAAGATTTTTAGCTTGAAATGTACAATGCAATCATAAAAAAAAATGCCCCCAAAGGTGTACATAGCCTTTAACATGTTCTCACAAGACCTGCCGTAATCTTAATACACCCTCATCAGAAAGAATAAATCTAAATGCCTCATTAGAGACAGTCCCTCGGCCACAGTAAAGGTGATATTTGGAAGAAGTCTGGTTAGTCCGTAGCGGGATGAACTGATTCTCTGATCAGGAACCTACAAAGTATTCTACAGAATTTAGCAGGGAGAGGCCATTGACCAAACCTAGCTCGCTGTTCTCAGGGGAGCACACATCCGATAAAACTATGCACCTCAACCAAAAAAGCTGCAATAACCGAGTATCTGACCTCACAGAGATACACCAGGAGGTTACCACCGCTATAAGGACACGTCCTCTCACCACCTACACCTTTATCTCTTACATACATCGGACCTCTTCATCTGTATTACTGCTACCTATATACAATAATTTATAGAATGAGATCTTCTCTGTGTGCAGACTATCCACTTGCAGTTCTATGAGCACAGTGGCATACTGTATGGATTCTGGGAGAGTCATCCATTGACAGATGTCACCACCAAGGATTTCTCCAGGCGCACGGTGGGTTTGTTTTGTTGGGTCACCAAGGCCTGATATAGGAAGATTCCTGCTGAGCCAGAGTCCAGGAAGCCCTGCACGATAAAGTGTGTGTGTGACAGTGCCTGCATCTGTGACAGTAAGTGTATGACAGTGCCTGCATGTGTGACTGTGAGTGTGTGACAGTGAGTATGTGACAGTGCCTGCGTGTGTGACAGTGAGTGTGTGACAGTGCCTGCGTGTGTGACAGTGAGTGTGTGACAGTGCCTGCATGTGTGACAGTGAGTGTGTGACAGTTCCTGCGTGTGTGACAGTGAGTGTGTGACAGTGCCTGCATGTGTGACAGTGAGTGTATGACAGTGCCTGCGTGTGTGACAGTGAGTGTGTGACAGTGCCTGCATGTGTGACAGTGAGTGTGTGACAGTGCCTGCGTGTGTGACAGTGAGTATGTGACAGTGCCTGCGTGTGTGACAGTGAGTGTGTGACAGTGCCTGCGTGTGTGACAGTGAGTGTGTGACAGTGCCTGCGTGTGTGACAGTGCCTGCGTGTGTGACAGTGAGTGTGTGACAGTGCCTGCGTGTGTGACAGTGAGTGTGTGACAGTGCCTGCGTGTGTGACAGTGCCTGCGTGTGTGACAGTGAGTGTGTGACAGTGCCTGCGTGTGTGACAGTGCCTGCATGTGTGACAGTGCCTGCGTGTGTGACAGTGAGTGTATGACAGTGCCTGTGTGTGTGACAGTGAGTGCGTGACAGTGCCTGCGTGTGTGACAGTGCCTGCGTGTGTGACAGTGAAGGTGTGACAGTGCCTGCATGTGTGACAGTGAGTGTGTGACAGTGAGTGTGTGACAGTGCCTGCGTGTGTGACAGTGAGTGTGTGACAGTGCCTGCGTGTGTGACAGTGAGTATGTGACAGTGCCTGCGTGTGTGACAGTGAGTGTGTGACAGTGCCTGCGTGTGTGACAGTGCCTGCGTGTGTGACAGTGAGTGTGTGACAGTGCCTGCGTGTGTGACAGTGAGTGTGTGACAGTGCCTGCGTGTGTGACAGTGCCTGCGTGTGTGACAGTGAGTGTGTGACAGTGCCTGCGTGTGTGACAGTGCCTGCATGTGTGACAGTGCCTGTGTGTGTGACAGTGAGTGTGTGACAGTGCCTGCGTGTGTGACAGTGAGTGTATGACAGTGCCTGTGTGTGTGACAGTGAGTGCGTGACAGTGCCTGCGTGTGTGACAGTGCCTGCGTGTGTGACAGTGAAGGTGTGACAGTGCCTGCATGTGTGACAGTGAGTGTGTGACAGTGAGTGTGTGACAGTGCCTGCATGTGTGACAGTGAGTGTATGACAGTGCCTGCGTGTGTGACAGTGAGTATGTGACAGTGCCTGCGTGTGTGACAGTGAGTGTGTGACAGTGCCTGCGTGTGTGACAGTGAGTGTGTGACAGTGCCTGCGTGTGTGACAGTGCCTGCGTGTGTGACAGTGAGTGTGTGACAGTGCCTGCGTGTGTGACAGTGAGTGTGTGACAGTGCCTGCGTGTGTGACAGTGCCTGCGTGTGTGACAGTGAGTGTGTGACAGTGCCTGCGTGTGTGACAGTGAGTGTGTGACAGTGCCTGCGTGTGTGACAGTGCCTGCGTGTGTGACAGTGAGTGTGTGACAGTGCCTGCGTGTGTGACAGTGCCTGCATGTGTGACAGTGCCTGTGTGTGTGACAGTGAGTGTGTGACAGTGCCTGCGTGTGTGACAGTGAGTGTATGACAGTGCCTGTGTGTGTGACAGTGAGTGCGTGACAGTGCCTGCGTGTGTGACAGTGCCTGCGTGTGTGACAGTGAAGGTGTGACAGTGCCTGCATGTGTGACAGTGAGTGTGTGACAGTGAGTGTGTGACAGTGCCTGCGTGTGTGACAGTGCCTGCATGTGTGACAGTGCCTGCGTGTGTGACAGTGAGTGTGTGACAGTGCCTGCGTGTGTGACAGTGAGTATGTGACAGTGCCTGCGTGTGTGACAGTGAGTGTGTGACAGTGCCTGCGTGTGTGACAGTGAGTGTGTGACAGTGCCTGCGTGTGTGACAGTGAGTGTGTGACAGTGCCTGCATGTGTGACAGTGCCTGTGTGTGTGACAGTGAGTGTGTGACAGTGCCTGTGTGTGTGACAGTGAGTGCGTGACAGTGCCTGCGTGTGTGACAGTGCCTGCATGTGTGACAGTGCCTGCGTGTGTGACAGTGCCTGCGTGACAGTGAGTGTGTGACAGTGCCTGCATGTGTGTGTTGAGGAAGGGTGGCAGGTATACATAAATATATATGCATGCCTACTGGGCATGCATATATATATATGTATATATGTTAGCCCCTCAGAGGACGATGTGCGCAGATGTGCCCAGCACCTGCGCCCATCTGCCTCTGATATTCCCCAGGGGCTCATTCATGCCCCTGTGGGAATTCATATATGTATGTGCCCCCTTTAATAGGTAGATAGATATATATATATTTATATATATCTATCTATAATGCCCCCTGTATCCTATAATGCCCCCTGTATATCTTATATATATGAATATATCCCCATACCATATAAATCCCCCCCCCTACATGGACACAGATGCATCAATGTAGATGTGCCCCAAGCATTTACATTGATGTAATCTGGGTGAAGGCGCCAGAATGACCGAACAAGGTCCGGTCATTCTGGTGACCTCAAAAGGATTCAAATTCAATAGAATTTGAATCCTTTTGTTCTAATTATCTGCAGCCCTGCTGAAGATAATTAAGCATAATAGAGGGAGAGGAGATACCTCCGCTCACTCTATTATGCGCATTCTGGCATCGCAATTACCATTGCGATGTCCAGAATGCTAAGAGCTGCAGACGGGAGATCAAAGGATCTCCCGCCTGTCAGCTAGTGCACGCGGCCCTGCGGTGCGCGTGCAGGGACGCGCGGGCAGGCGCGGTGACGTCATCTCACCGCGCCGGCCCACGTGTCCTGCACTGTGGTGCGCGCTCGCGCGCCGCTGTGTGGGCGGTACGGCAGTGCGGGCGGCCGGACATATAAGTCCGGCAGGCCTGCACTAGTGGAGAGAGAGCCGGCCGCCCACCCACCCTGAAGGAGACCCCCTTGGACCGACAAGCACCCCTAGACGAACGAGCGACCCCTGGACAACGAGCATTAACCCTAAGTATCTTTATATACCCCCCCCCTGCACTATCTATATACCCTCTGGACCCCCCCTGCACTCCATATACCCTCCGGACCCCCCCCTGCCCTCTATATACCCTCCGGACCCCCCCCTGCACTATATATACCCACCGGACCCCCCTGATATACCCCCCGGACCCCCCCCTGTACTATCTCACTCCCCTGGTCATACTCACGATACTCCCTCCTGCTATCCCCTGGTAACCCTCTGTATCCCTACCCCTTTTCCCCTGATCCTGGTACCCCTTTACACCCCTTGTTGCCCTGATCACTCTAATCCCCTCCTGTGGTATATTTGTGCTTGGTGGTCGGCTTGTAAGACCACCGTCTATCTTCGTCTGCCCCGTAGGGATAGTATACAGTACTAGGTGGGTGGGCTGTTAATATTGAATGTGTGTATTGTATAGTTAGTTGATGGGTGGAAATGGGAATGTGTAGTGTAGTTTAGGATTGTATATTTAGTGCTGTATTGTAGTGTACTGCGTGCGTAGTGTATTGTAGTGTCTGCGTGCGTAGTGTATTATTAGTGTATTGCGTGGTGTAATAAATACTGTTATATTTGTACCCTTTTGTGTGGCGTGTACTTGTTAGCGGTAGCGAGTTAGTAAGGCGCTTGCAGTTAGCATAAGTGATCAGTGTAGAGCATAGCGAAGGTATTGTGTAATTATTATATAAAGGTATAAATAGGCAGAGTTATCAATAGACGGCTCCCCCTATTTATGAATATTAATTATCAATATTTGCATAAATATTGGTGATTAATATTCCCCCTTTTACATTGGCGAGCCAGGCCCACTGCGTGGATTTTGCGTTTATTTTTGGTCTTAAGGCTGAGGGTCGCTAGTACTGTGAATTAGCGGGCAGGAGAGACGCGATCAGCGGAGTGTCTGAGCGTCTAGGACCCGATAATTCGTACAGGAGAAGCGATACCTCCCTTACAGTACCAGAAATAGAACAAAATCTTTTGCAGAGAATCTATAATTGTTCTGTGAATTAATATTTTTGTATTTGCTTTACACGGTCACCGTCGCTGGGGTAAGAGAAGAAGACACGGAAAAGTACAGCACCAACAAGCATCGCTCAAGTGATTGTAAGGGAGAAGAAGACACGTCACTGAAAGAGATCCATCTTCGTTGGAGGTACATAAAAGTCCAGCTGGTCGGAAAGAAGCGATCCGGAAGAAAAGGACTTCTTTCAAGCAGCTGCAAGGGACAAGAAAGTACAGCACCAACAAGAAGATGGACGCTCAGCAAACGGTGAGTATGAACTTCTCCACACTCCAACACTTAGCCAAAAACAGCACTTTTAATCCCATTGTTCCGACTACATATAAATCCGCTGAGCTGCTGTGGTCCGCTTTACTGGACCAGGTGTACGCTCATGACCGGGTTTGTATTAGTAGGAGTGTCTTTAACAAGACCACCAAACGCCTCCAAATGCTAGCCAAATTGGTTCTTTCCTATGAGGATACCATTTGGAGGGCGGAACACACAGAGATACTTGCCAGCACAAGAAAGGCAGGGGAGGCTTCGGACAAAGCAAACTTCCACTGCAATTGTTGTGTTGATAACTATAGAAGAATTCACACACTAGAGGTTCAATTACAAGACGAAGCCCAGTGTACAGTCGAGAGGGGCAGAGAAATCTGTGTGTTAGAGTCGAGACTCTCGGATAAGGACAGTCTCTACTCTGACATGGACAGAGAGCTACTCCGGCTGTACACTGAGATTAATCAGTACAGGAACAATACGGTATCTACGGATTCCCTGATTGTTCAGATGAGGGAGGACCTGGCTGCAAAGACGCAAACCATTGCAGATTTGCAGCGGGCAATCTCCAATTTGTCCAGGCCTAGTACCAACGGTATGGTGCCCACGAAACAAGTTTGTGTTTCGGAAATGGCACAGGGGGAGACAGCGGCGGCAACGCCAGGGTCTTCGACGGATAATACATCCGCATTGGTAGACACTAGGGGACAGGTGGAACGGTCTCTACAATTCACCCCGTCATCAGGGGAGAATAGGGGTAGCAACCGTTACCAGGACAACGGTTGGGGAGAGGAAAGTGGAGGGGTATATTCCACTTCCAATCCGCCAACACGTCCGGAGAAACAGGAAGAGGTGTATCCTAACCATTCCAGTATGGAAAGGATAAACTTCCTGTTACGGATCTGCAAGGAGATCCCGAAATATGATCCCCATGTAGATCCGTTCGCTTCATGCGATATTTTCGAAGGTCACTGTAACAAATATTCAGTGGCTCCGGAATATCGCATGGAGCTGTTCAGATTATGGTTACCAACACACCTTAATCAAAGGTATGAGGTAACGGGGAGGATGCGACCCACGAATAGCCAGTTTCATGATAAGGAGGAGCGCCTCTCCATACTCACGAGACTGGCCACGGGTCATTGGGATGTCACTCCAGGGGTCCTGTCAAAGTTCAAGCCTACTATACATGATGAACCCTTGTCATTGTGTAGTCGGTTTGAAGCGATGTACAGGAGGGTTACCAAAGATCAGGGTATTGGGATTCCACAAGGCATGGTGCGCATGTTTGTGGAAAAATTCCCATATCTTGATACTGCAATCCGGCTGAGTGCAGCTAGGGAGCCATCCCTCACGGACGCAGCCATGATTATTGAGCAGTGTAGACAAGACATACTGCTCAGTAAGAAGTCTGTGAAAGTGAGGGAGCGTGTGCCTGTATACGGTAGGTCGCAAGACGACCGGGTACAACACACGAGGTATGCATCAACTGTCCGCCCCACGGCCCCACCGCTGGAAACTTTCGTTGTTTCCTGTGCTTACAAGAGGGGCACATAAAAAGAAATTGTCCACAGTGGTTAAAGATTAACCGGACAAATTCGGAGAAAAACGGCAATAATAACGGTTTCAGGATGAAGCCTAATTATGCCAGACCTGTGGGGGAACAGGTTGATATGAATCTGGGACATTCATCAGGACAAGCACCAAAATGCGTGGCGGTCATGAATGTCCCAGGGGGCGTGGAATCAAGAGATTCCACACCTAAGGATCAGGAACAGAGCACAAGAGTGGCAGTATGTACCACACAAATACCTACTGGGAGTCTGGTGGATATCGATTGAAGATTAGGGGTCCCTAAAGAATTGGCACCAGTATGTCCAATCATACTGGATCCTTCAGGGAGACCCCATATAAAAGCCACGATAAAAGATAAAGAAACGGAAATCATGCTTGATACTGGGGCGGAAATATCCATTACCAATATCAAACATGATCTACTCCCCAACAGCCCCCAGTGTGTGGTGATCGGATTTGATCAACAACAAGGGGGGGTGAAGGCCCACAGAATTGATGAGGTAATCGTTCAGATTACCAGGTGCACTAACCTCAGGATACCCATGTGGTATTACCCCGGTTCTGATAACATTATCGGAACCGATGTAATGACACAAAATGGGTGGATCCTGGATCTGGCAAATTGCATTGTGTGGAAGGGTCCCAGACGAGCCAAGGTGTTTGTCATTCAACGCCAGTGTCTGGGACCACCTTTGCCAGCAGTAGATAACTCTACTGATGTGCTGGAACACAAGTGGCCTGAGGTCTCGCACAATCCAGACCTTGAGCCTATTGTGTACGAGCACCCTGATCTGTGGGCCCAAAATAAGAATGACTGTGGCAGATTGATTGGCGTTTTGGTGGACATACAGGGTCCTGACCCTCCACCTCAACGCCAATATCGATTTCCACCAGAGGCCACCCATTCAATTATGGACACTGTCCTTGAATTGAAGACTAGGGGTGTGGTCATTGAGGGCAACTCGAAGTGCAACAATGCCCTCTGGCCAGTTAGGAAAAAGGACACAAACGCATGGAGGCTGACCATAGACCTCCGTGTCCTTAATAAATACACCCCAATGTCAGCCCCAGTGGTGGCCCAAACTCCCGACATCATGGCCAGAATAAGTGGCGAAAGCCGCGTATTCTCGACCATCGATGTTGCCAACGGGTTCTTCTCCATCGAACTCACGGAGTCGTGTCGGTACAAATTCGCTTTTACGGTGGGGGACAAACAGTACATGTTTGCTGTACTGCCCCAGGGGTTCCATAGCAGCCCCACGTATTTCCATCAGGCATTGGCGGCTGTGCTGAGTGTGTTCTCACGGCCGGAATGCCTCCTGCAATACGTGGATGACCTGCTTTTGCATACAGAAACCTTGGAGGAACACTTGGTTCTGTTGAAAGAGCTGCTGGGACTCCTGGCAAAGTCAGGACTCAAACTGAGTCCCCATAAGGCAAATTTGGCTAAAGCGGAGGTAACTTTCCTTGGGGTCCAAATTTCCTGTGGAACCAAAGGAATCATGACGTCCCGGGTGGAAGCCATGGTAAAGTTACCCAGGCCTGGCACCCTTCAGGATTTGAGAAAATTCCTGGGGGTTGCCAACTTCATGAGGGAGTTCATAGAGGATTTCGCGGCCAAAGCGAAACCTCTCTACGAACTCCTTCGAGGAGAGGAACCCTCAATCAAAGGGTGGTCCGATGCGCAGGAGGAGGCCTTTTCAACCCTGAAAAGGGACCTCTCCTCGGCGCCTGTGTTGGCCACTCCACATTCAGATGGGGAAATGGCCATACAGGCGCATGCAGGGATGGAGTCTATCTCAGCTGTCCTTGTACAGAAAGTAGGTTACGAGACCAGACCGCTGGGATATTTCTCCAGGCTGCTTTCGCCGGTCGAACGAGGGTTCGATGAATGCGCCAAGCAATTGGCAGCCATACACTATGCTGTTAAGACCACTGAGCATATTGTTGGCTTCCGGCCCCTCACTTTGCAGACTCCACATTCACCGCTGACCCTTTTGCTCCGTGATACTCTCCCTGGAGTCTCCCAACAGAGATTCGGGAGATGGATCATGGATCTCAGCGGCCGGAATCTGCAGGTGGACCACAAGGCCAAGTATGTTTTGTCCCAGTTGCTGAACCTGACTGGAACTGAACATGACTGTGGCCCTCCGGTAATGGACGACTCTCCACGGATGTTCAGGACTGACAAGCATCCAGATGACAGAGTCATCTTTGTTGATGGCTCTCGGTTCTATCTGGATGGGGAATATGTCACAGGTTTTGCTGTGCTGGATGAGACCACTGGTACCCAGAATCTTGTCCGGTTACCAGGTCACATGTCAGCACAGCGGGCAGAGCTGGAGGCTGTTAAAGAGGCCCTGCTTCTTCACCCTCCAGGGAAACGAGTTATATATAGCGACAGCGCATATGTAGTTCGCTCCCTCACATTGCACCTGGACATTTGGAAGAGAAGAGGATTTGTGGACAGCCAAAACAAACCTCTGGCTCATGTGTCAGTCCTGGAGGAGCTGTGGGAGTGGGGTATGGCACACGTGGCGGAAGCAGCCATCATAAAAATCCCGGCGCATCAAAAAGGGGACGAACCTTTGATAGCAGGTAACAACCAGGCAGACGAACTGGCAAAACTAGCAGCAGTGTCTGGGACCTTTAGGGAACCAGGCACTGAGCCACTGCCCGCATACCGGATTGCAGCGCATACCCATCTGAGTGACAGACCGGTGTCATTCGAGGAGGAACAAGCTAAGGATCCTCTTCTAATGACACACATCCAAGTACCACAGCATCCCTGGTCCTTACAACAGGGGATCCTGTGTTACGACACCGGTACTCAGTTGCTTCCTCTCCCGGTGGTTCCACAGCATCTGCAAACAGAGCTGACGCGGTTGAACCACCAAATGTTTGGACATCTTGGCCGGAATAAGCTCTTGCCTCTCCTGAGAGACAAATTGTACTGGCCTGGAATGTCCAACACAGTAGAGGACGTTACGCAACAGTGCCTGGTGTGCGCTCAGGTTAACCCAAGGGCGTCAGCCCTGAAGCCGGTGTTACAGCGGGTTCCTCCTGCTGATGGTCCATGGTCCGCTATCCAAATTGATTTCATCGGACCTTTGCCAACTGGGAGTCGTAACTGTCGTTACGCCCTGGTGGTAGTGGATGTCTTCTCGAAGTGGGTAGAAGCCATCCCTACGGTCAATGATACGGCCTCCACCACTGCCCGTGTTCTCTGGGAACAAGTTCTGTCACGATGGGGGATCCCCAGATTGATAGAATCCGACAGAGGGACTCATTTCACGGGTAAGGTCATGAAAGCGCTTTGTGGTCTCCTAGACATAAAGCAAAGGTTTCATGTCCCTTACCACCCTCAGTCGGCGGGCATCGTGGAGCGGATGAACCGGACCATCAAAACCCGGCTTTCCAAGGCACTGCTGGAGAAAGGTTCCTCTTGGGTAATCTCCCTTCCAGCTGTGCTAATGGGTATCCGAGCCACAGAGGCCTCTAGTACCGGTATCTCCCCATTTGAACTTATGACCGGACGTAAAATGCCCCTATGTCTACCAAACGAACCCCAAGTGTCGGAGCCCACGAAGAACGCCATCGCCAGAGACTTGTTTCTTCAACAGGTTCAGCAGAACCTGAAGGAGTTACTGCCTCATGCAGCTATACGGTTACACAAACCGTATCTACAGGGGGAAACGCCTATGCCCTCTGTAGGAGAAATGGTAATGGTGAAAGTCTTTCGTCGGGTCGGCCCATGGGACGCAAACTGGGAGGGACCGTACAAGGTCCTTGAAGCAATGGGGGACACCATGCTGAAGGTACAAAGGCCTATCACGAGCAAGAAGAAATCCCGTAGACGCCAGGAAGTTTTTTGGATTCACATCGACCAGGCCAAAGCCACCCGAGCCTCCCCAACTCAATAACGCATACCGTTCCGAGTTGGGTGAGGGGGGGATAAAGGGCTTGGTGGGTCGAGTGTGAATCCAATCCACTTAACACATCCCATCTCATTTCAGAACACAAGAGGGAGACACTCCATGGGACCACAGTGCCAGGGAAGAGCTAGGCATCCTCTGAATGAGATACGTACCCAGCTTGTGACACTAGTGGTAAGCATGTTGATGGCGGGCTCAGCCTCTTCAGGGGAGGACCTGGGGACTAATATTGGTATGGCCAGCATATCACTTGATGGACCCGGCCTTTTAATGGTGGAATGTTTGAATGGCAAAATCCTGGAACCATACAAGAACGTTACCTTTACACCAGGTCAATGGTATCTGTATGGTTTCCAGAGAGAGGGTTTTGCCAATGGTGTAATTCAGCATTATACCCCGGTGGAGAATGTGTCTGCCATACAACATGACTTGCACGCCCTCTGTCTCAAGGAATACAGGCATTTTCAGGACTTGGACCCTGTACCTAGCAAATCCTTAAGATGGGTGTCTAGGAATCCACACTTGCACCCTTACCAGCAAGTGAGAGCCAACACTACCACAGTGTTGTGTACCAAGGAGGGTTTGCTGAGTCCTGAAGATGTCACTGGGGCAGAGTACAGCGGTTGGTATATCCTGAAAGCTACCTTCCTAGGGAAGGATAGCAGAGACGGGTTGAGGGTTAGGACATATTTTGATAGGCCCATTCCGGTAAAAGGCACCCTGAAGGCTTATTGTATGTTGAGGGATTCCCAGATGATTATCACCAGGGAATCCAGTTATGTACAGGGCCATGTATCCACAGATTACGTGCGAACCAGCATAATGATGTTAAAGTTAAACTGCAGTGACTCTGATCAGGCCATTTGGAATGATCAGAGTGGTCCGGTAAAACTGGAGGGTTTGTATCGAGCCACAGTTTTAAAAGTACGGACCGATGCCAAGGACCCAAGGTATGCGCAGTTAAAGGGGTCTCCATCCATACGGTCTTTCATGATCACGATCATGAGAGACAACTGCGTTCCTGAGGTGACGGGATACTATTTCGTCACCTATGCCCACTGGGAACAGGATACCCAGATGGTGATGTTGGACACTAATCCCTGGAGGTGGGATTTAGTGTGCAATGGGGTGGACACCCCTACAGTGGATGTATGGATGGATGGTACCCCTATGACTGAGGAATACCGGGGTAGGTATGTGTCTTCCGATTGGACAGACCCCAGGGGCAGGGACATTAACTTTGACATCAATATAGATGGTTCATTCAAGTGGCCTTTTTGCGAGGCAGCCGACGAAGGGTGCTGGACCTTTACTCAATGGGTCTATCTGTCTCAAACCAAACCCGTAGGGAAACTAGTGTTACAGGCTGGAGAAGACGATCAATGGTATCCATTCAAAGGACGGGGACGGGTCTGTGTTACTATAGTAAGGGTCCCCTACGAAACAGAAGGTCTCCAACCAGTAAGACCACATTCAGACTCTTGCACCACCCCTATCCATCAATTGGCAGACCCTGTAGCTCCTCAACTATCATCCCCCTGGAAGATCATCACGGATGCAAAATTCATCCTGTTTACCTGGAGAATTTCCGTAGATGACTTCCGAGTTGATCACTGGGATCATAGGTGTGAGGAGTTCGTTAGGAACCAAATTGACATGGCACCTGTATCCGGTCGCATCAGACTTCGTCCCTGGCACCTGTATCCGGTCGCATCAGACAAGGATACAGTGTCATCAATCTAGGAACGATGATTAACAACCAGACGGTGCTTCATCCCCAGCTCCCCTCGGGCGTTCTAACCTATGAGGAGGGCCATCCCTCTTTGTTTGATACAGAGGGATGTCGGATAAGGGAGAATGTCATCCTCTGTCAGGGTAGTCGGGAGCGGATGCTCAGACACCAGTGTTGGAACACCGAGGGGTCCTGTGAGATGAAGGCCAACCCAATGCCCTCATCCTCTTTGAAATATTTGGGGCAGGGGTATTGGTGTTGGTACCAAGGGAGTGACCCATCGTATGCAATTTTTGGGCTTAACTGTACCGAACGAGGAACACTCCGCCCCGGAGCGTACTGCACCCTTAGTCCCGTTTTAGGTTTGAACATCGCAGAGCAGCAGGGAAGAACCCCGATTACCCCAGAGAAAAGACTTGACATCCGCCCCGATGTTCCTGTAAGACTTCAGAAGATTCCTCTTGGCTTCGGCAAAGAACTTAGACATCTCCTGATGGATTTCGGCCAAGAGGAAGAGATCATACAACGTCTTCGGGAGACGGAAAAGCAAGCCACCATTCAACTCACCCATGACCGAACAAAGATTATCGCGGTTGCCACTGCATTGGACAAGGACTCAAAGGTTTCGTGGTGGGAGAGTCTTTTCGGATACAGTCCAAAGGCAACGTCATTTTTCAATTTATTGATTCACCCGGTGATAGTGCTTCTGGTTCTGGTTGGACTCATGTACCTTGGACTATGGTGGATGTATCGGAGAGTCAAGAGACTAACGGACCAACTAAACCAGAACCAGACGGCACTTCACGAAAACAACCGCCGAAGGCTCAGGACTTGACGTCACAAAAAGTCCTGAGGCCTAATCGCCCAAAGAACAAGACAATTGGACTGAACTCTTGGATTTAGGGGGGGTTGGGGGTTATTGTGTAAATAGGTGGTGTGAATGGGGATAAGATTAGGGCACGATAGGGACAGGCCCCCTCTGGTTTCCATTTGCCACTTTGACCCCTGAACGGTAAGGATCATAAGGGAATAACCTGGATGTGTAGTGTAACGGAGGTATTCCCGTTGTTAGAATTTAGGTACCGTGACATCACCTCTATTTGAAAGAAAAACCTATATATATATCTGACCTGCCTTGTAAAGACCGATTCAGCTGTCCATGGGAGAACCGCACCCATCCTTCGATCAAGATGGAACAAGACGGGCTTAAGAAGAGTTGGCGCAGAATAGAGACTGAGACTGTAAGGGTGGACCCACTCCAGATTCCTTGGGCGTGGACGACACCTGAAGATCGACAGCAATGCCGAGACAGCGAGGGTGTGGTCATTCTAAACTTATCAGGAGTGACCGACACCGGAAGAGTGAGAGAAAGACAAGTCAAAGACAGCGAGGGTGTGGTCATTCTAAACTTATCAGGAGTGACCGACACCGGAAGAGTGAGAGAAAGACAAGTCAAAGACTGCGAGGATCAAGCCACTCCGAAAGTCCAGAAAGAAATGACAGTAGGAGGGGCTAACACCGTAACAGTCAAGGCAGAAGAGAGTTCCTGGGAAACAAAGACGACGGTGTATCCTGTGGATGGAGGAGTCGGTTACGGTGAAGGGCAGGTCGGAGGAAGTCGTTGGGTTAGATGATGTCTAGGTACCTAAGAGACAGGGTGCACTCCGGTTTTCCTGGACCATCACCGAGGATGGGGTTGAGGGGGGGCAAAAAGATGCCTCCACCCTTCCCCCAAGGTATTGTCGTATCACCGACAACAGGGGGATTGTTGAGGAAGGGTGGCAGGTATACATAAATATATATGCATGCCTACTGGGCATGCATATATATATATGTATATATGTTAGCCCCTCAGAGGACGATGTGCGCAGATGTGCCCAGCACCTGCGCCCATCTGCCTCTGGTATTCCCCAGGGGCTCATTCATGCCCCTGTGGGAATTCACATAATGTGATATATGCATGTGCCATGTATATGTTAGCCCCTCAGAGGACGATGTGCGCAGATGTGCCCAGCACCTGCGCCCATCTGCCTCTGATATTCCCCAGGGGCTCATTCATGCCCCTGTGGGAATTCATATATGTATGTGCCCCCTTTAATAGGTAGATAGATATATATATATTTATATATATCTATCTATAATGCCCCCTGTATCCTATAATGCCCCCTGTATATCTTATATATATGAATATATCCCCATACCATATAAATCCCCCCCCCTACATGGACACAGATGCATCAATGTAGATGTGCCCCAAGCATTTACATTGATGTAATCTGGGTGAAGGCGCCAGAATGACCGAACAAGGTCCGGTCATTCTGGTGACCTCAAAAGGATTCAAATTCAATAGAATTTGAATCCTTTTGTTCTAATTATCTGCAGCCCTGCTGAAGATAATTAAGCATAATAGAGGGAGAGGAGATACCTCCGCTCACTCTATTATGCGCATTCTGGCATCGCAATTACCATTGCGATGTCCAGAATGCTAAGAGCTGCAGACGGGAGATCAAAGGATCTCCCGCCTGTCAGCTAGTGCACGCGGCCCTGCGGTGCGCGTGCAGGGACGCGCGGGCAGGCGCGGTGACGTCATCTCACCGCGCCGGCCCACGTGTCCTGCACTGTGGTGCGCGCTCGCGCGCCGCTGTGTGGGCGGTACGGCAGTGCGGGCGGCCGGACATATAAGTCCGGCAGGCCTGCACTAGTGGAGAGAGAGCCGGCCGCCCACCCACCCTGAAGGAGACCCCCTTGGACCGACGAGCACCCCTAGACGAACGAGCGACCCCTGGACAACGAGCATTAACCCTAAGTATCTTTATATACCCCCCCCTGCACTATCTATATACCCTCTGGACCCCCCCTGCACTCCATATACCCTCCGGACCCCCCCCCCCTGCCCTCTATATACCCTCCGGACCCCCCCTGCACTATATATACCCACCGGACCCCCCTGATATACCCCCCGGACCCCCCCCTGTACTATCTCACTCCCCTGGTCATACTCACGATACTCCCTCCTGCTATCCCCTGGTAACCCTCTGTATCCCTACCCCTTTTCCCCTGATCCTGGTACCCCTTTACACCCCTTGTTGCCCTGATCACTCTAATCCCCTCCTGTGGTATATTTGTGCTTGGTGGTCGGCTTGTAAGACCACCGTCTATCTTCGTCTGCCCCGTAGGGATAGTATACAGTACTAGGTGGGTGGGCTGTTAATATTGAATGTGTGTATTGTATAGTTAGTTGATGGGTGGAAATGGGAATGTGTAGTGTAGTTTAGGATTGTATATTTAGTGCTGTATTGTAGTGTACTGCGTGCGTAGTGTATTGTAGTGTACTGCGTGCGTAGTGTATTATTAGTGTATTGCGTGGTGTAATAAATACTGTTATATTTGTACCCTTTTGTGTGGCGTGTACTTGTTAGCGGTAGCGAGTTAGTAAGGCGCTTGCAGTTAGCATAAGTGATCAGTGTAGAGCATAGCGAAGGTATTGTGTAATTATTATATAAAGGTATAAATAGGCGGAGTTATCAATAGACGGCTCCCCCTATTTATGAATATTAATTATCAATATTTGCATAAATATTGGTGATTAATATTCCCCCTTTACATGTGACAGTGAGTGTGTGATAGTGCCTGCGTGTGTGACAGTGAGTGTGTGACAGTGAGTGTGTGACAGTGCCTGCGTGACAGTGAGTGTGTGACAGTGCCTGCATGTGTGACAGTGAGTGTGTGACAGTGAGTGTGTGACAGTACCTGCATGTGTGACAGTGAGTGTGTGACAGTACCTGCATGTGTGACAGTGAGTGTGTGACAGTGCCTGCATGTGTGACAGTGAGTGTGTGACAGTGAGTGTGTGACAGTACCTGCATGTGTGACAGTGAGTGTGTGACAGTACCTGCATGTGTGACAGTACCTGCATGTGTGACAGTGAGTATGTGACAGTACCTGCATGTGTGACAGTGAGTGTGTGACAGTGAGTGTGTGACAGTGCCTGCATGTGTGACAGTGAGTGTGTGACAGTACCTGCATGTGTGACAGTGAGTGTGTGACAGTACCTGCATGTGTGACAGTGAGTGTGTGACAGTGCCTGCATGTGTGACAGTGAGTGTGTGACAGTACCTGCATGTGTGACAGTGAGTGTGTGACAGTGCCTGCATGTGTGACAGTGAGTGTGTGACAGTGAGTATGTGACAGTGCCTGCATGTGTGACAGTGAGTGTGTGACAGTGCCTGCGTGTGTGACAGTGAGTGTGTGACAGTGCCTGCATGTGTGACAGTGAGTGTGTGACAGTGCCTGCATGTGTGACAGTGCCTGCGTGAGGATGTGTGAAAAAGAGCGGTGTCATGTATGACAGTCCAGTCTGTGTGTTAGGGCTCATTCAGATGGCCGTATGAAGGAGTCCGCATCTGTTCTGCAATTTTACAGAATGGGTTTGGATCCAATCATTTCATCGGGTACGCATCCATGTCCTTTCCGCAGCCCCGCAAAAATGATAGGCTGAATAGGCATTTTCTGTCATAGGACACACATGGCCAGTCTCCGTGTTTTGTGGATCCGCAATTTGCAAACTGTAAAGCACAGCCGTCGAAATGGGCCCTTTGGCTGGCACCACAAGGTGGCTGTGGCTGCAACACACATTATGCAGCCAAAGATTGCAGCGATCCTACGATACATCACAGCTAGTAAATGTAAATGAGGTCTTGACCTGACGGTCACAAAAAAATCCAACCTGATGAATTTCTTGCAACTTTTCAATTGTGATTTTAAGAAACTTCAAGTTCACAATGCGACCCCATTCATTTTAACTCAATGCATTGCAGCATTGTGTCCGCTGTGATCCTTGGTTGCACGACACATTGTTGGCCAAAAGCACTGTGCAGCCTTAAATGGGTCACTGTATCTATTGCATATACACTCACCTAAAGAATTATTAGGAACACCTGTTCTATTTCTCATTAATGCAATTCTCTAGTCAACCAATCACATGGCAGTGGCTTCGATGCATTTAGGGGGGTGCTCCTGGTCAAGACAATCTCCTGAACTCCAAACTGAATGTCAGAATGGGAAAGAAAGGTGATTTAGGCCATTTTGAGCGTGGCATGGCTGTTGGTGCCAGACGGGCCGGTCTGAGTATTTCACAATCTGCTCAGTTACTGGGATTTTCACGCACAACCATTTCTAGGGTTTACAAAGAATGGTGTGAAAAGGGAAAAACATCCAGTATGCGGCCGTCCTGTGTGCAAAAATGCCTTGTGGATGCTAGAGGTCAGAGGAGAATGGGCCGACTGATTCAAGCTGATAGAAGAGTAACGTTGGCTGAAATAACCACTCGTTACAACCGAGGTGTGCAGCAAAGCATTTGTGAAGCCACAACACGCACAACCTTGAGGCGGATGGGCTACAACAGCAGAAGACCCCACCGGGTACCACTCATCTCCACTACAAATAGGAAAAAGAGGCTACAATTTGCACGAGCTCACCAAAACTGGACTGTTGAAGACTGGAAAAATGAATGAAACAGAATGAGAACATGTCTCCATCCTCTGATGGCTACTTCCAGCAGGATAATGCACCATGTCACAAAGCTCCAATCATTTCACATTGGTTTTTTGAACATGACAATGAGTTCACTGTACTAAAATGGCCCCATAGTCACCAGATCTCAACCCAATAGAGCATCTTTGGGATGTGGTGGAACGGGAGCTTCGTGCCCTGGATGTGCATCCCTCAAATCTCCATCAACTGCAAGATGCTATCCTATCAATATGGGCCAACATTTCTAAAGAATCAGCACCTTGTGGAATCAATGCCACGTAGAATTAAGGCAGTTCTGAAGGCAAAAGTGGGTCTAACACCGTATTAGTATGGTGGCACTAATAATTCTTTAGGTGAGTGTATTTACGTCTGTATGTGTGGTTTGCGGAGGGGGGGGGTAGGGGGTAGGCCCAGGCACATTCTTTGCACAGGGGCCCTCAGCTGTCTTTGTCCGCCCCTGCCTGGGAGTATAAGTCGGCCGTTGAAGAGTGGGTCAAACAGGTGGTTGATGACCCCCAGCCAGGGGACCCCACCTTGGTCAGGCGTACCGGGACTGTTCTGTGGAGCGGGGAGTTGGGTTTCTGCAGGACAATTACTCCCGATCGGAGGTGTTTGTAGGCCGTCGCTCGGTGAAGCGGCATTATCTGCCTCAGGCCCGGCATAACTTATACGTGGGAGACCAGGTGGAATATACGCCCATGCGATCCATCCAGGGACCGTTTGCTGCGGGTGTAACCCTACTGGATAAACCGCTCAACCCTGCCGTTGTCTCAGAGACCTGGCAGGAAGATCCAGGCTCTGCGGGCAAGGTGAGAGGCCTCCAGGAAACACCAGATGGCCGTTTGCGCTTCAAGGAGCAACCTCAACCTGAGCCAGCACCTCTCATCCCAGATCTGGCAGCACCACCGACCCTGAGGGTAGGTCAGATCAACAATTCTGTCCTTACCTTTAATCCTAAGGTACATCCATATGCCATGCCCCCATACGTACTGCCTTGGAAGCAGCCCCAGCAACCTGTTACAACCTTACCTGAGCCCCTTCAGCCAGAGGTTCTATCCCCCTCTGTGCCGGCTGGGCTACAGCGAGTTACCGCAGCATTCTCAAAGCTGTCAGCACAGCCAGTTCCTGCAGCCACCAGCAGAGGGCAGTGGCGCACCACGACGGCATCAACAATGAGCTACCATCAGAGGCAGGAACATCCTCTCATGAGGTTTAGTAGCTCTAGAAGTGAAGAGGAGCTGGATACCTTCTTGTAAGGTGTCCCACTATAAAAAAAAAAAATATATATATATCAGTGACATTTGGGAGCCACTCCATGGACTGTTACCTGACGGGTGAGGACCTGTTGGCCTTTTTGTGATTTTAACGTTTTATGTTTCAGGTTTCCTGTTTAGTCCTCATCCTGATGGTCATGCTCAGTTAGGACTCCCCCCATCAGCACTTAACCCCCTCATGTCCAAGTTAACCGTTTTATCCCCTTTCTCAGGTTACTTGATAGCCTGCTGCTCTTATATGACATTTTAACCCTTTGGATTACAATTGAACTTTTACCCTGTGGATTGCAATGAACTTTTAACAGTTTCCAGAGGATTCTACAACTTTAAGCACCTCAAGGAAACAGGACTCAAGTTATTGTTGAGCCTCATTTTGCACTAATAAATTGCACATAAAAATGTTTTATTGCAACATAAAAGCTTGCACCCAATTCTCATGCTATTTAATAATTTTTCACTATTAAACAAGTTTACAAAGTTTGCAACGTTTAAGATAACCTGCCCATTGTGTGTATTATCCTTCTAGGTGCCGCAATGTGAATTTATGCACTGTTTAACATGATTGCACTTAACCATTGCACTTAACAAAATTGTAGCAACTTACTTAAAGTGTGCCTTTTTACAGCTCTTGTTCTCTCCCCCCTTATATGGACTGTCTTTATAGGGATGTTGAATACTAATGGCCTACACCCAGTGATGTATACCCATAGTATACCCATAGGTACTTAGTGGTAAGTCCAGGCAGCTCCAGTTACTACACAGGTACCCCTGCTGCTTCGGGAATCGTTAGAAGCCCTGGGCTGCTCCTTCCCGCTTGTTAAATGTTCAGGATTGTTCCCATTCTGAGGTGTCTCATTTCCAGGAGAGCAACGGGATTAGGCTACCCTCCTCCTGTGACATTGCCAGAAGATACGGAGACGATAAATACCTCCTCTTCTGAGCCTTTTGCCTAAGGTAAGGCGCCTCAAGCCTTAGAGCCGTACTTTAGCTTCCCCTCAGTCATCATAGTGATCGTGCTACAAGCCAAATTTCTTCAGGCTATGGTGCAGGGAAGGGAATACAGGATAAAGCCACCCTTCTATTTGCGGACTTTGCATTACACAATGGTGGGATTATGGAGTAAAGACACCTCCATGCTTTCTTTGGTGTCTACAGAGCTCAGGACATACAAAGTCAGTCAGTGATGTTTGCTTTGTGCAGTATTTAGGTTACCTGGTTATAACAAGAGAAGGAAACTGTGTGTTGGACACCTTACTCTAGCGGGCAGGAACCTGGGGAAAGCCGTTTCATGTTTTGTCTATGTATGTCATTATATGTCATTTCATGCAGCACTTTGTATTTATTGGGTACCCAGAGCTGATTCCTTCACCCTCCTCAACGTAAGCCGAGGACGGCTTAGCTTAAAGTAAGGGGGTATGTAACATCCCAGAGTATGTTACCAAACTCTTTTTCCCTGCTACATCATGTTAGGTGTATATGTATTGTCATCTTGTGTAATCTAACATTGCATTTTCCATTATATGTATTTTCTATGCCTGTTTCATATAATTGCTGTAATTTTCCATGTACACCAGCAGGTGGCAGCAATGTGTTTAGTTCAGTTTAGCATATCTAGACTGGAATAGTACATTCCAATCTAGCTTCCCCCCCCCCTCTTTGAGGAGGTGTGAAATGTTCCCACTTCCTGCCTCATGGGGAGGAAAGAAAGTTCTAGTTAGTGTACCAGCCCCCCTGCTTGGGGAAGGCTGTGTTGGTAGGAGCTCCCAGAAACAGGGATCCCAACCTAGGATCCAGCCTCGGCTGAGGCCAAGGATCACTCTTCCCAGCCTGAGTACGTAGAACTACAGGTAACAGCACTCTGCTAGTCAATTGCGCAAAGATATAAGCAAACACTAAAAGAATAAATGCTTGGGGGTCATACTTACTGCAAATGCAGCTAGAAGCTTTTTGCGAATATAATTGATCAAAAATATTTCGGGCCCATCTACCGGTCGTCAAGGTCGCTTCTAATCAGATGGGTCCTACTCTGACATGCCTCTCCTGGGCTTACAGCCTACAATCTGGGCAAAGTAGTACCAAGCTGCATCCTACACATG
This sequence comes from Bufo bufo, assembly GCF_905171765.1. Taxonomy (NCBI): domain Eukaryota; kingdom Metazoa; phylum Chordata; class Amphibia; order Anura; family Bufonidae; genus Bufo; species Bufo bufo. The sequence goes on from NC_053392.1 coordinate 2,804,728, forward strand.
CCTCTCCCAGGTTGTGAGCCTGCAGTATGGGCTGGGTAGAATACAGCTGTACAAGCTATCTAATTAAAAGCACATGGTAAATGGGCTGGTGGTGCACGGTTCAATCTCACCACCAGGGGGAGCCACTCCCCTAGTGGCAGTGACACAGCTGGTGACAAGCTGGTGACAAGCAAGCAACACCTCCAGAACTACAGATCTCCAGGAAGAATCATTCCCTGCGAGCAGTCCTGTGAGTACTTATCCAGAGTCCAGGAGAAGCCAAATACCTCCTCAGCTAGTCAGGCCCATATCAAGCAGAAGACAGACAGAGCAGAAGATAAATACCTGCCAGATTCACTAGGCATATGACAAGAAGCAGAATATATATAGATTCCTGCCACATATTGCCAATACCTGCTGGGACCCAAGACTAAAGCTGTAACTCGTATGGATTTCTGTTGCCATTCAGTGAAGACAAGTTGGATTATATCTCCTGTCTGGACCTCAATCATTCCTCAATTATTCCTACTAACCACACTCAATTTTATTGCAAGTGAGCCAGGATCCAGGAGTCCAGCCGTACCAAGGTAGGAGACACCGTTGACACTATACACACTATACAGAGACATTATCCCCCTCTGGCATTCCTCACCTGGTACGTGAGTTATTACATCTTAAAGGGCCCTGCTACAGTACCTGCGCAAGCTGCAATTGGCGTCACAAACGACTACACATATATCCTGACCCACTGCATAGCTGACCCACGGTACCAGTGTCCTGCTCATTGCACATGCGACGTCTTCTCATTACCCGAAGGTCATCCAATCTATTCCAGTTGGTCAACTTCTCAAAATGTGGCGGATCTTCTCCGATGAACAAAACTTTGAAAGACAATCCTCGTATCTATCAAAACGTTTTTTGGATAGAGGTTACCGACCACATACCGTAAAGGAGGGTGACGATAAAGCTAAAGTCATCCTGCGATATGTTGTTGGCAAATAAAAACAAGAAAAAGACAGAGGATTCTGTGGTAAGATTTATTACTCCATTTAATAATGAATGGCGTACTGTCAAGAGCATCCTGAGGAGACACTGGGCAGTACTACAAACTGATAGAGATCTAGCCATGTCCTTGCCAACACACCCACAGATCACATGGAAGTGTTCTCATAAGTTATGTAGCAAATGTACCAAAATACATTTTTGGAAGTAAAGGTCCAAAATGGGGATCGACTTTGTGTGGAACATGTGCGGCATGCAAATTTATGACTCTCTCCACTACTTTTTGGGACTCTTCTGGGGTGAAAGAATATAAGATTGTACATAATATCACTTGCAATACAGAAGCAGTGATATATATGATTACCTGTCCCTGTAATTTTATATCGGTATGACCACAAGAGCCCTAAAAGTACAAATTCTGGAACATGCGAATAAAATCCAAGCTGCATCGGAGGCTGTTGGAGATGAAGTGGAGGGGCTACCATCTATCCCCCGTCACTTTTGTACATATTATGCCTGCAATTCAAGAGGTCTAAAAGTAAGAGGAATAGATAGGGTCAGACTGGGAACCAAGGGGGGAGATGTAAAATGAGCCTTGTTACGTAAGGAAACCAAAAGGATAGTATTGTTAGATACAATGACCCTGATGGGTCTGAATCAATCCATCTGCGTGAATTTTAACTGTGGGGTATATGTTGTGTTGTTTTTTTATGTTAGTTAGATTTTGACTGCATCTTCACCCACAATGCCACGCACTTTGAACTTTAATTATGTAATTTTTGTAATTCTGCACATCATATACACAATTTGCATTATATGGGGGAGTGGTACTCTGTCCACCGAGGCTGGTCCTTGGGATGTGATCGTGTCTCTGCTCTCTTATTATGCTAATAATCACATTCATTTTGGGATATACATTAAGAAATATATAAAAAAAATGGTTGTTTTTATTCAGTGATATGATTAGATATATACATTCACATGATAACACTATACACATATTTTTATATATACTGGGGAATACATTTAATATGAAATCATCTTATTTATTTAGTGAGTACTGTGGTGTTTATTGACTAAGGTATGGCTAATATAGGTTCTCCAATTAATATACCAACCTATAAGAAAAACTCTAATAAGGTACAAACAGTACACTGGGGTCTAGTATAATATACTGAAACCAACAAGAGCAAAAAACCAATAACGCCATAGAAAAACAAGAAAGCACTCATATAAAATATATGTGGTTTATTAAGACACAGAATAAATATACAATGACATGAAGGCACAAGGTAGAAGGGGATGGGACGCCCCGTGTGGCGGGACCGTGAACCCCTACCCTAACATATACCAGACTAACAAGGGAAAGATGCCATAAAACACGGGGTGTAGAACCGCATATTGATGGGGGAACTGTAAATTCACCCAGGGTGACATATAAACATATGTATTACGCAAATATACAAGATCAAAAAATCATAAGGTCACACATATCAGAGTTGCCCACCACTGGTAACTATTGTGGCCAGCCCGTATGAAACAGGCAGCCAGATCGGGTAGAGCAAGAGCGGTATGTGTCAGCAATGACGCGAAGGTAAAACATGAAACATATATTAAGCAATACATAAGTTACCCATGGGATGCGGAAACACCAAGTGTCTGACCGGAGCTGCACCTCGACGTGCGTTTCGCCAAGAAAGGCTTCGTCAGGAGGTAGAGATTAAACATAGGTGTCCATCTTAAATAGTGTGGTCCACATCCGGCATTTTTCTTTGCGCATGCGCCCAGCAATTGAGGATTTGGCATCATAGAAGCGCGCAACCGGTCACCCGCAAACCAAGCGAGACACGCCCATCACGTCACACGGCCAAGCAAGGAGGAGGGAGCCACGCTAAAGACGCGCAACCACATCCCCCTCCCACCCAATCACATGACCAAGGGGCGCGCGTCGGTCGGCTCCCATGGAGACCAGGTAAAAGGAGCGCCCCCACGATGTCGCACCACAGCGCACTGGTGCGATGCGCAAATGCCAGGTGGAGATAGTGGGTGGAAAGCAAGATAGGGCAAGTATCATAAACATGTCATCTAGGCAATACAGCACACAAGAGTGACTCAAGAATGGCATAGCAAGTCCTGGGTACAATAGACCAGTCCAATACAGCACAATTGCACACAGTGATTGCAATCCCAGAAAAAGGTACATGGACCTTCTCAGCGACCCATGAAGCACGGCTGTTTTTGCCAGGATCGTGTTTGTTTGCACGGGCAGAATTGTGGCGGAAAGCCGCGCATTGCATCCAGGGCGACTGGGGTGCCATTAGAAAATAATGGCACCATCAGCGCCTCTGTCGGAGGTAGACGACTCCGTGACCATCTGGCAAACCGTGGGACAAGCAAAATCGCACAAACAAAAACGCACGACAATGGCGCGAAAAAAGCTCACCAGCTCATTCGCTTAGGAGTGAACTGAGCCAAAGTAATGTTAAACAATTGCCACCGAGGCCTAACTTCTCCTATAACATCACCGACTGTCCTGTCCTTAAGGCCTCATGCACACGACCGTTTTTTTTGGCAGTCCGCAAAACGGATTTCCGTTGTTCCGTGACCGTTTTTTCTTCCGTGGGTCTTCCTTGATTTTTGGAGGATCCACGGACATGAAAAGTGAAGTTTCCATTGAAAATGATAGGAAAAACGATCATGGATCACGGACACGGATGCGGATGACTATCTTGTGTGCATACATGATTTTTCACGGACCCAATGACTTGAATGGGTCCGTGAACTGTTGTCCGTAAAAAAAATAGGACAGGTCTTATTTTTTTCACAGACTGGAAAAACGGATCACGGACGAGGAAGCCAAACGGTGCATTTTCCGATTTTTCCACGGACCCATTGAAAGTCAATGGGTCCGTGAAAAAAAACGGAACGGCCGCGGATGCACACAACGGTCGTGTGCATGAGGCCTATCTGAGAGGAAATAAAACATCTGTCATCAAACTGCAATAAAGAGCCTTTATTCCTAATTACATTCTGATTATTACTCTTTACCGCCATGTGCATGCTCCGCCTAATAAAAAAAACAAACAATTATCTATCAGCTTGAATGTCTTTTTGACAGAAAATTGCATGGGGCGGTCTATCCTCCCTATTTAATACTTCCTAATATCTGTGTTTTCATGTGAAATATCTCTGTAATTATATGAGATCTAACGCTGAAACCACTTGATCTTACCGGATCTAACGAAGGCCTATTAGTCTGCATCAAATTTTACCAGAAAATAGCATGTGGGGGGCTAGCCCCCCCCTCATTAATCACTTATAAGTCTGTAATTACGTGAGATCTAACAAAGCAACTAGTTGATCATACCGGATCTAACAAATATCTTCCAAAATAGCTAATTGTTTGGTCAATTTTTTGATAAGGGGGGGGTGATGACGGGTTAGCCCCCCCTGCAAATAACTGTTAATATCTCTACTTCTGTATGAGATCTAACGCAAACAACATGTGATCCAACCTGATCTAACAAAGATCTAACCAACTGCATATGTTTTGTTCAAAAATTTTGATATGGGGGGGGCTAACACGGCCGAGGTCTCATATACAGTTTCTGGCTGAATTGGAACCTTCTAGTTGGAGGGGTGGAGTGGAGAAACTCAGCACAGATACAATGTTGCACTTTCCATCTGCCATCGACTTACATTAGATGATGATACTCAATGGTAATGACACAGCAGGTTTCCCAGACAAGTTTCCAGACATAACAGAGATAAAAGCAGACGGTCACAAGGTCAGTCTGTCTGGTTTTGGTGGTAAACAGCGTCTGGATTTTTCCTGCAAAACATGGTCTTCTTTAAACTCTATGGCAGCTGTGGGAAATTACCAGCTTCTTATTAGTAGCTAAAAAGTCCCGAAAGTTTCTCCGTGTTCATGAACCCTTTCCACGGTGCAACTTTAAAGTGAAATAAAGTAAGGAGTTGATGACTTTGTATAGGGGAAACGGTTGCAAATATCCACAAATGTCCAGGCTTCAAAGTATCACTTCTCTGGGGCACTACAAGGACTACAACTCCCAGCAAGTCCAGCCTTTTATTATGTGATATCAGAGGACATTACAGGAGGAGGTAGCAGAGGAGAGGACTACAACTCCTAGAATTTCTCTGGCTTTCAGTTCTCACTCTTCACACTTTTCATCTTTTCAAAGCTCTGGCCTTTCCTGTCACATGAACATCATCACAGACTTCCCACCACGCCTCTCCACTGCTGAGCTCCGCCCCTCCTGATCACATGGCAGTGACCTCATCACAGACTTCCCACCACGCCTCTCCACTGCTAAGCTCCGCCCCTTTGCATTGATCACATGACAGTGACATCATCACAGGTCCTACATCAGCACTTCTCCCCACTGCTGAGCTCCGCCCCTCCTGATCACATGGCAGTGACGTCATCCCAGGTCCTGCAGCTCTTGCAGTGCACAGATACAGAGCAGGTCCTGGTCAGGGTCTCTCTTCTTCTCTCCAGAATCCCCCTTTATCCCCGGGGTCTCTCCTTGTCCTGGAGGATCTCCTCCAGCTCCTCCACCAAGGATGGACAGGAAGGAGATCAGCAGAAGAATATTAGACCTCACCTTGGAGATCATCTCCCTGCTGAGCGGAGAGGTAAACCTTTCTAGATTTCTCTCCTCTTTATTGTATTCTGGAGAATCCATCATAGGAAGTGATAGGAAGAGGCTCCTGGAGAACGGCCTCCAGACCTTCCAAGGGACGGAGAAGCTGAAGATCGGCCACCGCGGAGCCATGAGGAGGGAAGTAGGCAGGTTGTCCCCAGTGTGGCCTGGAGGGAGGATTTCTACCACTAGTCTGACATCTAGATGATACTAGAAGAAGGAGGCCTCCACTACGTCTAGAGGAAAGAAGGCTTCTCCACAACATAGAGGAGGAGTCTTTACTGTAAGAGCAGGGGGACTATGGAGCTCTCTGCCAGAGGGAGGGGGATGGGGGATTCTCTAGAAGAGTCCAGAAGGGGCTGGAGGGGAAGAATATTCCAGCTTCTAGGGACTAGATTACTGGAGATGGGGCCATGATCCCGGGAGGGATTCTGAGGGGAGATATGGAGTCAGTGTCTCTCTTCATCCACAGGATTACACCCTAGTGAAGAAGACATCGGGGAGGACTCCCTTCATCCAGGAGTCAGGAAGGTGGACCCCCATCACAGAGCCTCCCCCCCTGATACATGAGGAGAAGGTCCTAGAACTCACCCACAAGATGATGGAGCTGCTGACTGGAGAGGTGACCCTGCTGGGAATACTGGGAGGTTCTCCAGTAACAGCACTGGAGGGGTCTGGGTGATGACGGTGTCATTGTGTTGTCAGGTTCCTGTAAGGTGTCAGGATGTGGCGGTGTATTTCTCCATGGAGGAGTGGGAGTATATAGAAGGACAGGAGGATCTGTACGAGGACGCCATGATGGAGGAGTCCCGACCTCTGACATCTCCAGGTAAAAAGAGACGAGATGAGAAGAGGCTATGTTAAAGAGGACCTCTCACTACTCCTGAAATGTCTGTTTTAATATCTTCATGCATTCCCCATGTAATAACAATTCAGGAGCCCCTAGTCTTATGACTCTATGATGTGTCATTCCTTTATTATTTCTACCAGAAGTTATGAATGAATTGCTATTAGCCTTCAGTAAGGGTACAGAGGAGAGGTAACCAGTTAGGGGGGTGTCCCTGCATAGTCTGAAAATGGCAGCACTGATTGGATAGAGTGAGTCTGTGCAGGGACACCCCCCTCCCAACTGGTAACGCCCCTCTGTACCCTTACTGAAGGCTAATAGTAATGTATTCATAGCTTCTAGTAGAAATAATAAAGGAATGGCATGACACAGAACCATTAGTATCGATGCTCCAGAATTGGCATTACATGGGGAATGCATGAAGCTATTAAAACAGACATGTCAGGAGTGGTGAGAGGTCCTCTTTAAAGCCTTCACCCCTTCCTGCCTCCATGATTTTTGTGTTTTTTGTTTTTGTTTTTACTCCTGGAGTCATAGCTTTTTTACTTTTCCATTCACAAAGCTGTTTAATGGCTTTTTTTTTTTTTGCATGGCAACATTTAATATTAAATTCCACCACAGTTTTATGGATTTTGTTTTTAAGTCGTTCCCTATGAGATAAAACTGACCTGTTCTCTTCATTCTCCGGGTCAGTACGATTACAGAGATACCACATTTATATAGTTTATGGGTTTTGTTTTTACAGCGTTCCCTATGAGATAAAACTGACCTGTTCCCTTCATTCTCCGGTCAGTACAATTACAGTGATACCACATTTATATAGTTTTATGGGTTTTGTTTTTAAGTCGTTCCCTATTAGATAAAACTGATCTGTTCTCTTCATTCTCCAGGTCAGTACGATTACAGTGATACCACATTTATATAGTTTTATGGGTTTTGTATTTACAGCGTTCCCTATGAGATAAAACTGACCTGTTCCCTTCATTCTCCGGGTCAGTACGATTACAGTGATACCACATTTATATAGTTTTATAGGTTTAGTTTTTACAGCGTTCCCTATGAGATAAAACTGACTTGTTCCCTTCATTCTCCGGTCAGTACGATTACAGTGATACCACATTTATATAGTTTTATGGATTTTGTTTTTAAGTCGTTCCCTATTAGATAAAACTGACCTGTTCCCTTCATCCTCTGGGTCAGTACGATAACAGTGATACCACATTTATATAGTTTTATGGGTTTTGTATTTACAGCGTTCCCTATAAGATAAAACTGACCTGTTCTCTTTATTCTCCGGGTCAGTACGATTACAGTGATACCACATTTATATAGTTTTATAGGTTTTGTATTTACAGCTTTCCCTATGAGATAAAACTGACCTGTTCTCTTCATTCTCCGGTCAGTACGATTACAGTGATACCACATTTATATAGTTTTATGGGTTTTGTATTTACATTGTTCCCTATGAGATAAAACTGACCTGTTCCCTTCATTCTCCGGGTCAGTACGATTACAGTGATACCACATTTATATAGTTTCATGGGTTTTGTATTTACAGCGTTCCCAATAAGTTAAAACTGACCTGTTCCCTTCATTCTCCGGGTCAGTACGATTACAGTGATACCACATTTTTATAGCTTTATGGGTGTTGTGCTTACGGCATTTCCTATAAGTTAAAACTGACCTGTTCCCTTCATTCTCCGGGTCAGTACGATTACAGAGATACCACATTTTTATAGCTTTATGGGTGTTGTGCTTACGGCATTTCCTATAAGTTAAAACTGACCTGTTCCCTTCATTCTCCGGGTCAGTACGATTACAGAGATACCACATTTTTATAGCTTTATGGGTGTTGTGCTTACGGCATTTCCTATAAGTTAAAACTGACCTGTTCTCTTCATTCTCTGGGTCAGTACGATTACAGTGATACCACACGCGCTGTATTCCTGGATGCATGGCTCCGTTTTCTCAGCAGATTGGTGTGCAGGCTTGTCTATTGATTCTGTAGTGTAGGGTGTGTTGTGGTATGGCCACACATTCAGGCTTTTTGATGCAGTTTTATAAGTTAAAGCGAAAAGTGAATGAAAACAACTTGGAAAAGTCATATCTGTTCTTAATACAGTATTTCCCCTTTTTTGATTCACTTCTGATTTTGGTTTTAAAAGCTGCATCAGGAAATCTGACCATGTGGCTGTACCCTCAGAGTTCAGAGCTGAAGCAATTGAGGTGTTGTGTAGTAAAGGCAGGGAGTGTGTAAACATCAAGATGTGTGAGGCTCCTATGTGGGAGTGCTACCTCTGGACCTAGGGGCAGTTGAACAGAAAAGGGAAAATAGTTTAAGGAGATGGTGTTCAGAAATATAAAGTAAGGACTTCTTCTTCCTACTGGCTCCACTTCTAGCTTTGGTTAAAAAATTTGCAGGTGTTTCGGCCTAATATGATGTTATAAATTTGTGGCTTGAAAGAAAAAATTCACTAAATCTATTTTTAATCCTATCAGGAAATCCCCATAAAAAGTCTAAAGGAAACTTCATGTTACCACTAGATCATGAAGAATATGAAGATATCATGCAGCGCTCTTCAGGAGAAAGCCTCATTGCCTATAATGTACATCCAGGACCCCACAGCAGAGATCTATCATATAATCCTCCTAATTATGAAGAACCTTCTCCTGACCGATCAGAGATCATTACCACAAGTATTGGGCATAAAGGGGGTAAAAGGTATGAATGTGAGGAATGTGGAAAACAGTTTATAAGCAGCACAGATATACATCGGACATGTCACACAGGAGAGAATCCTTATTTATGTTCAGAATGTGGAAAATGTTTTATACAGAAATCTGATCTTATTACACATGAGAGAAGTCACACAGGAGAGAACCTGTATACATGTTCAGAATGTGGGAAATGTTTTATACAGAAATCAGATCTTATTACACATGAGAGAAGTCACACAGGAAAGAAGCCATACTCATGTTCAGAATGTGCCCAAACTTTTATATATCGATCACAGCTTGTTAGACATCTGAGAAGTCACACAGGGGTGAAGCCATATTTGTGTTCTGAATGTGGGAAATCCTTTATATATCAGTCACATCTTGTTAGACATCTGAGATGCCACACAGGGGTAAAGCCATATTCATGTTCAGAATGTGGGAAATCTTTTACAAATAGATCAGATCTTGTTACACATCAGAGAATTCACACGGGAGAAAAGCCGTATACATGTTCAGAATGTGAGAAATGCTTTACAAATAAATCAGATCTTGTTTCACATCAGAGAGGTCACACAGGAGAGAAGCCATATTCATGTTCAGAATGTGGAAAACGCTTTAGAAGCAAATCCTCTCTAATTATACATCAAAGAATTCACACAGGAGAGAAGCCATATTCATGTTCAGAATGTGGAAAATGCTTTAGAATTAAATCAGCTCTTACTATACATGAGAGAAGTCACACAGGAGAGAAGCCATATTCATGTTCAGAATGTGGGAAATGCTTTACAGTTAAAACAAATCTTGCCACACATCAGAGAATGCACACAGGAGAGAAGTCATTATGACGTTCTACATAGGGAAAATCCGTTTTTGAAACTAATCAGAAAATTTACACTGAGAATAAACCAATTTCGTTTTTTGGATTGTGAAAATGCTGTGAGCAGTTCTTACTGGTGTATCATTTTTATCAAAATTTCCATGATGGCACCTGACCACGAGATGATCATTAGATAGTGATAGGTAGTTTAAAAGAGATTTTACTCCAATGCCTTTTCAGTGTCTTCCTGAACCTTACAGGCCCCAAAAGAAGTCTTTTCTTTCTTTTCTGAGGACCACTTACCTTATACTTTATTTTACATAGTTTCTACCTGTTTAAAGTTTTTTTTTGTGGGGTAGAGATCAAGAATAAGCAGATGCTGTTTCATGAAAAAATAAATGACTGGAAAGTATCAATTTTTTCTTTTTCAATCTACACAACTACAACTGACCATAAGATCTAGTAGATCAAGCACAGTCCTCAGTAGGCAACCGCTTGAGACCTTCCTTTTTTATTTAGAAGTAATGTTTTAGAAAAGCATAAGTTTTTGGTTTTATAGGCCTAGCTTCTTCCCATGTAATAGATTTGATTAATGATTTCTTGGCTCCCTGAAATTGCAGGAAATTACAGATTATTCCAAGTCCCGGAGGAGAATAGATACTGGAATATGATAGAAAGATTACACCGCCACTTGTTATGCTTTAATTTTCATAATGCTTTATTAATACCGATATACACTCGCCTAAAGAATTATTAGGAACACCTGTTCTATTTCTCATTGATGCAATTATCTAGTCAACCAATCACATGGCAGTTGCTTCGATGCATTTAGGGGGGTGCTCCTGGTCAAGACAATCTCCTGAACTCCAAACTGGATGTCAGAATGGGAAAGAAAGGTGATTTAAGCCATTTTAAGCGTGGCATGGTTTTTGGTGCCAGACGAGTCGGTCTGAGTATTTCACAATCTGCTCAGTTACTGGGATTTTCACGCACAACCATTTCTAGGGTTTACAAAGAATGGAGTGAAAAGGGAAAAACATCCAGTATGCGGCCGTCCTGTGGGCGAAAATGCCTTGTGGATGCTAGAGGTCAGAGGAGAATGGGCCGACTGATTCAAGCTGATAGAAGAGCAACGTTGACTGAAATAACCACTCGTTACAACCGAGGTCTGCAGCAAAGCATTTGTGAAGCCACAACACGCACAACCTTGAGGCGGATGAGCTACAACAGCAGAAGACCCCACCGGGTACCATTCATCTCCACTAAAAATAGGGAAAAGAGGCTACAATTTGCACAAGCTCACCAAAATTGGACTGTTGAAGACTGGAAAAATGTTGCCTGGTCTGATGAGTCTCGATTTCTGTTGAGACATTCAAATGGTAAAGTCCGAATTTGGTGTAAACAGAATGAGAACATGTATCCATCCTCTGATGGCTACTTCCAGCAGGATAATGCACCATGTCACAAAGCTCCAATCATTTCACATTGGTTTCTGGAACATGACAATGAGTTCACTGTACTAAAATGGCCCCACAGTCACCAGATCTCAACCCAATAGAGCATCTTTGGGATGTGGTGGAACGGGAGCTTTGTGCCCTGGATGTGCATCCCTCAAATCTCCATCAACTGCAAGATGCTATCCTATCAATATGGGCCAACATTTCTAAAGAATGCTATCAGCACCTTGTGGAATCAATGCCACCTAGAATTAAGGCAGTTCTGAAGGCAAAAGGGGATCCAACACCGTATTAGTATGGGGGCACTAATAATTCTTTAGGTGAGTGTAGTTGGTCTATTTGCCCTTCCAATGTGTACATTGCACGCAAGATTCACTCCTGTATGCACACGCGCCAGCAATCAGGTCGGCATGTATGTGCAAAAGAACTATTGCTGTACACATACACACACAGTGAATTAGTATACAGTGGTTAAAAATGAGACTGGGGTACACACTTATATCGAAGAGGAGGTCCAAATATATTACAGCAACCTAACATATACTATCCAGATGGATGAAGTAATCATATGAGAAGTGTAGGGAGGAATCCCCGTATTCTATGAAATGTCTCCCCATTGTTAGGACACCATCATGTGTCTGCTCTATGGAAGATGGCTATGATGAGCTGACGTGTCCGTGCCATGAACAAACCGATAACATGTCCACTACATCTCTGACTCCAATCCTAAAAGGGAAAATGAATCACCTGGGAAATTACCTTTGGTGAGCAGGATTCCTCTATGGAGGTCAGACTGCAGTCCTATATGTGGGACGCTGCTTATCTAGAGCTCATATCATAGCACCCAGAGACACCAACCACACAACTGTAGGGTATACCACCACCGCACTGTAGGCGCTGTTATCCTAAATTGGGATCAATATAGCATGAAGCAACCCTAGGTAAATGTAAAGCACACCAGGAGCTAAAGGGTGAAGAGAAAATTAGCAAATCATTGATTTTCTAATGTTAATCTGTTTTCCCTTAGTCCTAACAGAAACAAAATAATGAGGTATTTCTGCCCCTGTATACTAGTAGGACAGATAGAATTTTTAATTTAATAATATTCTAATTAGAGATCCCTGAACCTATATAAATGATAACTTGAAGAAAGGTCAGGATCACTTGAGGCTCTGTCACGAGGAGTCAGGAAGTCGCAGCGGGTGGCTGCCCGCTCTATGACTAAAGACAGTACTGTTTCTTAATGCTAGCTTTCTGGGTTTGCCTTGCAATCCTTTTTGGCTCACTCAGGGATCCGTAACTTCTCCTCCTCAGCTGTTTCTTGTCCAGCAATCCCAACCTCCTTATATTCCCATCTCTCACTTCTCTGGTTGCCAGATATAGAGCTTCCTGCCTGGACATCTATACTGACCCACTGGAGCTGTGTAGCTGTGTTCCCTGGTTGTTGTTCCAGAACATTACCCTCCGGATCCCTGTTGGGCCTTTGTGGTCTGCGGTTGTTGCCCACCTGGGATTATATGTTTGTCTGTATTGTCTGTCCTCTCCTTGGTGTTTTCCTCTTAGTGTCAGTGGTGCGGACTAGTGATCCCACCGCCCTGTTCACTACACAGGGCTCATCTTAGGGAAAGCCAGGGTTTAGGCACGTGATCGGCGTACAGGTGAGGAACCCGTCTAGGGACGTCAGGGCAGTCAGGTGCCAGCCGCAAGGTGAGTCAGGGGTCACCACCTTTCCCTCTCCCTTGGACAGGGCCTTCCCATTTCCCTCCCTTTGCGTGACGCCGGTCATTACAGGCGCTGCCGAGGTTCAGGTGAATGATACATCAGAGACGGTGTAGTTGATGCAGGGTATTTTTATTCACAGGTAGTCTACACGTTTCTGGGGCTGGATTGCCCCCTTCGTCAGGACTATATTCATGAAACAATGTTATAGCACATTTAAAACAAAGATTTTTGGCACGCAGGCCAGGGGGAGGATGGTGGGGGTGTTTTGAGTTAATTGACATTCCTCTCTTACAGTGACACATAGCGCAGGCTGATGCTGGGATGTGGAGATGGTGTCGGTGGTTAAAGAAATAAATCAAAGAATGTATTCATCAGTGAAAAGACCTGTTGTGTTTATTTGCTTTATGGGTGCTGTATTTGATGGGTGTAGCAATCGCTCTGTTATGTGTGCATGCCAGGGGCTGGATGCGGTGATGTCCCGGCTAACAGTCATCTTGCGCAGGCTCCTGTGCTGGATCTTTACAGTGCGGGGGTTGTGGCGGAAATAACCTCGCCACTGGGTTTCGGAGAGGCCTGTTTGCCAGCCTCTTGCCTCAGGATTATGGCCCATATACTAACTTTGAAGGAGAAAGACCGGTCGCACAGCCTAAATCTGTGGAACTGTTTTGGGCAGGAAAGCCATGCTTGCGGTCGGCCAAATGTGACTTCCATGGAATTCGGGAACCCCTGCTCGGATCTGGGTGATTTCTGGATATGTTGTTCGCCCAGATGAGAGCTATCCATGGATGTATAATTTATGGGGATATGTGGGGCTTTGGGGTGTTTTATGTATTTTGGGGGAAAGTGTGTGTTTTCTGCCTATGAGTGATTTAAGTTAGCCCATTGTGTTTAGTAATTGTATCACAGGCAGAGCCCATTGTGTTTGTTAATTGTATCACAGGAAGAGGAAGGGGGGGTTGTGTACAATTGCGGGAAGTGTTTCCATACTGTAAATGCATGTGATTGGCTAATGTATAAACTGTCTCAGTCTTCCACAAGGTCCCCAGGGGGAGTGTCTCTTGCTGGAAGACCTGCATAAAAGGCCGACATGTAGCCCCATTAAAGAGTTCCTGTTTCACCCTCAACATAGAGCCTCGTCTTATGTGTGTGGGGAAAAGGCTGCATCTGCACTGGGGAATGCCATACGCTGTATACTCCCCTGGCTATAATCCCTGAGCTCTTTTAAGAGCTTGTTACTGCATCGCTCTCTGAAGGAAGAGAGGTTCACCCACTGGAACCTGGAAGCCTTGTCGTAGGTCCAGGGTGGGTAGAAGACGGCGAGATCCCAACCAAGCTGCGGCGGTTCGTGGGGTCGGCAGTGCTTACGGTGTCAAATGAAGTTCTTGGAGCCCTCGGGAAGCACTAGGAGAATCCATCAACGGAGGTACCCAGTCGGGGTGCCAGGAGATCCGTTACAGGGGTGTTTAATTGCATTTAGATCTTTTCTTGGTGCCGTGATCGCTCTGTGTTTGTGTCGGCATGGGGGGATGAAGGTGGAAGGGGGGGTGTTGTGGGTCAGGAGAGATGATCAGCGCTGTTACACTGTGTGGATGTGTACAGTGAAGGAGGTCACAGTTAAGGAGATAAGAGCTGCTTCCCAGCATCGGTGCTCAGCGCTGCTTCACAGTGTAAGAGGTCACAGTTTAGAAGACAAGCACAGTTTAGAAGACAAGCACAGTTTAGAAGAAAAGCACAGTTTAGAAGACAAGCACAGTTTGGAAGACAAGCACAGTTTGGAAGACAAGCACAGTTTAGAAGACAAGCACAGTTTAGAAGACAAGCACAGTTTAGAAGATAAGCACAGTTTAGAAGAGAAGCACAGCTTGGAAGGTCACAGTTTAGAAGACAAGCACAGTTTAGAAGACAAGCACAGTTTAGAAGACAAGCACAGTTTAGAAGATAAGCACAGTTTAGAAGATAAGCACAGTTTGGAAGACAAGCACAGTTTGGAAGACAAGCACAGTTTAGAAGACAAGCACAGTTTAGAAGATAAGCACAGTTTAGAAGAGAAGCACAGCTTGGAAGGTCACAGTTTAGAAGACAAGCACAGTTTAGAAGACAAGCACAGTTTAGAAGACAAGCACAGTTTAGAAGATAAGCACAGTTTAGAAGATAAGCACAGTTTGGAAGACAAGCACAGTTTGGAAGACAAGCACAGTTTAGAAGACAAGCACAGTTTAGAAGACAAGCACAGTTTAGAAGATAAGCACAGTTTAGAAGATAAGCACAGTTTGGAAGACAAGCACAGTTTAGAAGACAAGCACAGTTTAGAAGACAAGCACAGTTTAGAAGATAAGCACAGTTTAGAAGATAAGCACAGTTTAGAAGAGAAGCACAGCTTGGAAGGTCACAGTTTAGAAGACAAGCACAGTTTAGAAGACAAGCACAGTTTAGAAGACAAGCACAGTTTAGAAGATAAGCACAGTTTAGAAGAGAAGCACAGCTTGGAAGGTCACAGTTTAGAAGACAAGCACAGTTTAGAAGACAAGCACAGTTTAGAAGACAAGCACAGTTTAGAAGACAAGCACAGTTTAGAAGACAAGCACAGTTTAGAAGATAAGCACAGTTTAGAAGACAAGCACAGTTTAGAAGACAAGCACAGCTTGGAAGGTCACAGTTTAGAAGACAAGCACAGTTTAGAAGATAAGCACAGTTTGGAAGATAAGCACAGTTTGGAAGACAAGCACAGTTTAGAAGACAAGCACAGTTTAGAAGATAAGCACAGTTTAGAAGATAAGCACAGTTTAGAAGATAAGCACAGTTTAGAAGACAAGCACAGTTTAGAAGACAAGCACAGTTTAGAAGACAAGCGCTGCTTCCCAGAGTCGGTACCCAGCGCTGCTCTACAATGTAGCAGATATGCTGCGGTGTGATGTATGGCTACAGGTTGTTGCTGGATACATTGTGGCTTAGGCGCGTATTGGGGGCTAGGTGCGGTGATAGCTCTCAGCCATTCATTGTGGGCTCTACCTATGCTGAATATACAGAACAAAGGTACTTAATTCAATCTAGCGGGCAACTAACCCGCTTTTTAGGTATCTTCCTTAATTTTTCACCCAGCTCAGGGTGATATTTAAATAGGCTATACTATACTATGTATAGTATAAAAGTGTGTATGTGTGGGGAGGAGGTTGCTGGCAATTGTGATACCAATATAATGGCAGTGTGTAAATATTATAGAGAGATAAACATAACAAAGCTAACAATAGTGGGGATCACGTGTGTGCATAAAAATAATAATAATAATACTAAGTGCATGGAGATGATCTGTGTATCAGACAGTACGTCCATCTTCTATATCATCCTTCTTCGCCTCTCGCTTTCTTAAACTTAACATGGATAAGACAGAATTCATCATCTTTCCCCCATCTTGTTCAACCCCCCCAACAGACCTATCTATCATGATCAATGGCTGCACACTCTCCCCAGTCAACAAAGTCCGCTGCCTTAGAGTGACCTTGGATTCTGCCCTTTCCTTCCGACCGCACATCCAAGCCCTTTCCACCACAAAAACATCTCCCACATCCGTGCTTTCCTTAACTTTGAATCTGCAAAAATGCTTGTACATGCCCTCATCATCTCCTGCCTAGACTACTGCAACATTCTACTCTGTGGCCTTCCATCTAGTACTCTCGCACCCCTCCAATCTATCCTCAACTCTGCTGCCTGACTAATCCCCTCTCACCCTATTACTCCTCTGCCTCTCCCCTCTGCCAATCCCTTCACTGGCTCCCCATTGCCCAACGAATTCACTTCAAAGTACTAACAAATACATACAAGGCCGTCCATAACCTGTCCCCTCCCTACATCTCTGAGCTACTTTCCCGATACACCCCCACACGCACTCTCCGATCCTCACAAGACCTCCTTCTCTCCTTTCCTCTTATCGCCTCTTCCCACAATCGCCTCAAGGATTTCTCCCGTGCATCCCCCATACTCTGGAACTCGCTGCCCCAACATATCAGACTCTCACCTACAGTGGAGACCATCAAGAGGAACCTGAAAACCCACCTCTTCAGACAAGCCTACAACCAGTGACCCTGCTGCCTCTATACCGCCATGACCAGCTTCACCCGCACCTACTATGTCCTTCTCCCATACCGTGTAGATTGTAAGCCCTCACAGGCAGGGCCCTCTCTCCTTCTGTACCAGTCTGTAACTCGTCTTGTTCCTGCTTAGTGCACATGTCTGTATTATGTATGTGCACCGCTTATCATATGTACAGCGCTATGGAATGAATGGCGCTATGATAATAAATAATAATAATAATAATAATAATAAATAGTAAGTACATGAAAAGAAAAGAGACAATGTACAGGGTGGGCCATTTATATGGATACACCTTAATAAAATGGGAATGGTTGGTGATATTAACTTCCTGTTTGTGGCACATTAGTATATGCGTCATATAGAAGAAACCGCAGCACTCTCCTGTCTTCAATTCAGTGGAATTTATTTCACCAGCAAAAAAAAATGCGACGTTTCGACCGTAAAGGTCTTTCTCAAGCAAGGTTGCTTGAGAAAGACCTTTACGGTCGAAACGTCGCATTTTTTTTTTGCTGGTGAAATAAATTCCACTGAATTGAAGACAGGAGAGTGCTGCGGTTTCTTCTATATGACGCATGCAAGGGGGAACTTCTGACTGGCTCCCAACACGGCTGGCACCACCACAAGATAAGACTTTAATTTTTCGTTGTGCAGCTATACGCATTTTTTCCTAACATTAGTATATGTGAGGGGGGAAACTTTTCAAGATGGGTGGTGACCATGGCGGCCATTTTGAAGTCGGCCATTTTGAATCCAACTTTAGTTTTTTCAATAGGAAGAGGGTCATGTGACACATCAAACTTATTGGGAATTTCACACGAAAGACAATGGTGTGCTTATCTTTGTTTACAGCCATTGACATGTCGCCGAGCTTAACACGTGAGGAGCGGATAGAAATTGTGTTGATGTCTGGTGAACGCAGTAACCGGGTCATTGCAGCAGATTTCAATGCAAGACACCCTACGAGACCACCCATCTCCCATGCTACAGTTAGCAAACTGCTTGCTAAGTTTCGTGAAACTGGTTCAGTGTTGGATTTGCCAAAATGTGGACGCATGAAATCTGTCTCTAATGAAGAAACCTCAGTGGCGGTCCTAGCTTCATTCAGCAAGAGCCCACAGCGTAGCACTCGCCGCATGTCACTGGAGAGGGGCATTAGTCAGACATCCCTTCGGCAGATATTAGCTACTCACAAATGGCACCCTTACAAACTCCAGCTGCTGCAGCATCTCAACGAGGATGACCCAGATCGGCGCACTGGATTTGCAGAATGGGCAAAACAAAAATTGGAACAGGACCCTCAGTTTACGCAGAAGATTTTGTTCAGAGATGAGGCAAACTTATATGTGAATGGTGAAGTTAACAAACAAAACCACCGCTATTGGTATGACACTAACCCACATTGGATAGATCCCTCCAAGACTGGTGTGGTATATGGGGTACAAAGATAGTGGGGCCATTCTTCATCAATGGAAACCTCAAGGCCACTGGATATGCAAAATTGCTACATGATGATGTGTTTCCCTCTTTATGCACTGAAGCTGGCACGTTCCCTGAGTTTTTCCAGCAAGATGGTGCACCACCACATTATGGGTGTCAGGTCCGAGCATTCCTAGATGAACAGTTTCCTGGAAAGTGGATTGATCGTCGTGGGCCAGCTGAATTGCCCTCAAGGTCTCCCGATCTGACCCCCTTAGACTTTTATCTTTGGGGTCATCTGAAGGCAATTGTCTATGCTGTGAAGATACGAGATGTGCAGCACCAGAAACTACGGATACTGGAAGCCTGTGCTAGCATTTCTCCTGCGGTGTTGCTATCAGTGTGTGAAGAGTGGGAGAAGAGGGTTGCATTGACAATCCAACACAATGGGCAGCACATTGAACACATTTTACAAGTGGTCAGAAACTTGTAAATAACTCATGAAAGAATAAAGTTACGTTAAAACCAAGCACACCATTGTTTTTCTTGTGAAATTCCCAAAAAGTTTGATGTGTCACATGACCCTCTTCCTATTGAAAAAACAAAAGTTGGATTCAAAATGGCCGACTTCAAAATGGCCGCCATTGTCACCACCCATCTTGAAAAGTTTCCCCCCTCACATATACTAATGTGCCACAAACAGGAAGTTAATATCACCAACCATTCCCATTTTATTAAGGTGTATCCATATAAATGGCCCACCCTGTACATATATACAGTATGCATATCTTAAGTCTGTATATTTCTGATGGTCGGGTTAGTATATTTATTGTATTTACATCTACAACAAGAAGCTCTGAACATACTTGGCGACACCTGCTATTATGAAAAGATTAAGGGTGACCCCTTGCCCGAGCTAACCAAAAGACTGAACACACTAGTTAAACAAGCCTTTGCAAACCAGTTCATAAATAAAAAAGAGAAAAACTTTCTAACACCAAAAACACTGTGTACCCCACACTTCTATCACCTACCTAAAATACACAAAAATACCACACATCCACCTGGACGGCCGATAGTCTCAAACACCAAATGTGCCACAAGCAATCTATTCCAATACCTCGATATGTTCCTACTGGGTTATCTACACGATTCCAGTCAGCTCATTCGCGAATTACAGGCAATAGTATGGTCACCGAACTATGGCCTCCTCACACTGGACGTAACTGCCCTATACTCCAACATATGTCACCACTTAGGGATCAGCTGTGTAAAAGATACTCTTCATAAGGACCAATCCCTCTTTATCTTAGAAAACAATTACTTTATATATAATAACATTTATCATCAACAAGTTGGGACCGCTAGATGGACACGGGGAGCGCTATCTTTTGCAAACATATTTATGGGCGTATGCAAGGAGGCACACATTTGGGGCCACCAGACATACAAAGATAACATCATCCACTTCAGAAGATATATAGACGACTTGTTTATCATATGGAACAGAGACGAAAAATCTGCCATGGGTTTCTGCAGCAGCTTGAACCTTACAGATTGGGGCATCACCTTTACCCCAAAATACAGTACAGAGTCAATAGAATTCCTGGACATCCGCATTAGTAATCAGGACAATAGACTTATTACTAAATCAACACAAACCACTATATCCAATACACCGGTGTAACGGATCTCCTGGCACCCCGACTAGGTACCTGCGTTGATGGATGCTCCTAGTGCTTCCCGAGGACTCCTGTAGTATACGGGAGTTGTAATACCCGTTACTACCAAAGGTCACTTGGTGTGCTGTTGTCCCTTCTTAATTATGGAAAGTTGTTGTATGTCAGTTTTGTAAAATGCAATGTAATGTGTGTATTTCCCTGTCACTGAAGCTTGCATGCACAGGCCTGCTAGGGGTGTAATTACAGGTTCTAGTCCATAGAGGGAGCTAGAGAGCCCTAGTTTATATAAGGTCAGACAGGGAAGTGCAAAGCAGACGGAGTCTAGTGTCTGTAATCTACAGATGGAGATTAGATAATGTCTGAGACAAGTCCAGGCCTGAAGCCTGCTGTTCAGGAGAAGATTCCCTCCTGAATCCCTACATGCAGAAGCAGGAATACCTTAGCCTGAGGAACCATTCAGAAGCTAGGAGAGACTGAGGCAAATATCAGAGGAGCCAGAGGTATTGAGGAAACAGAGGAGGTACTTATGAAAGCCATAATCAAGGATATAAAGCCAGTATTAGGTTAATGGGCCTTGGTGAAGAATTGCTATATTCCAGGATCAGACAGAATTAGAGTGCTAGCTCCTGTGCTGCGAATCCTGTGTTTTACACTCTGTAATTACCCTGCTGTACTGAATTGCCTGCATCGACCGAATTGCAAAATCGACTGTATGCTGAGGAACTGCGTTTCCAATATTGTCTCTGCCTGCAACCTACTAAAGTTGAAGTTCTGTTTAACACCGCGTTTCCTCAAATTATTTCCTGCATCCGCAAACGGCGTGCCACCGTTTACTTGGCACTGGCGTCACGAACTATTCCTACCTATACCTGCCCTTGCAGAGAGTCAGCTGTACCAGGTTAGTGTATATTGCACTACTACACCCAGAAACACCTACTACGCACAACTTGAGTACACTGCACCTTCTCTTTTGGCGTCACGAACAGGATACGCACGCTTTCTAGTGCAAGAAGCGTGAACTTTGTGCCTTATACCGTTGCCCTGTGACCAAAGTGACAATTTTCCTGTTTAATGAAAGTGGACTTTGTGGATTAAAAATCATACCCAAAGTGTGTCAAAAACTTCTAAAAAGCGCTGTACAGTATTGCGCTGCACAGAGGAAGAAAATCGCCGCATTGGATTGTGGTTTTGTGGACTTTAAACATTCCTGCTTGCTGTCAGTGAACAGACAGCGTTTGTACCTAAAGATGGCCGCTGAGCTGGCTGAATTTACTGCTGCGTCACCTTCATCCCGAAAAGGCGGGAAAAATTGGCGCCTTTCTGAGGAAAAGGCGGGAAGAAGGTCAAGGACAGGCGCCACGGCTTATCTGGACATTTGCATGTCTGCCAGCATGGACACCGCCTTCCCTATATTGAGATACCTGGGGGGCGGCCTCCCAGTGCAATGGGAGGAGCTGACTACTTTAATTGACGCGTCCCTATCGCTCTCCTCAGTAGGATCGAGCATGTTGGATTGTGAGCAGAGTGTTGCTGCAGCGTCCGCACCTATGATTGGAAAAATGACCGACACCGGTGTAGAGCCAGAGGAGGCTCCACCGGCCTACGCTCCGGGACCGGAGCAACCTGCCTGCCGCACCAGGGAGAAAGAACCCGAGCCCTACTATGGCTCATGGAGGGACTTTTTTCAGCCATCGTTTAAATGGTCTTCCCTGATGGCGGAGATTCGGGAGGCCGCTATCAAGCGGAATACCAAGACAAAGATCGTGTATGAGGAGCTAACCAAGACCATACATGAAAGACATACGCACACCCAACCCCGCCTGGAAAGGAGAAAGGGAGTGGTGCTGTCGTTTGACAAATCCCGTGGCTACGGGTTTATTCAGGACTATCTTACTGGCAGAGACCTCTATGTCAATCGAAGGTCTGTCAAGAGAGACTACCTCCCTTCGTACCAGCACAGCCTCCGCGAGGGAGAGGAAGTGGAGTACACCCCTGCCGAGGGCCTGCGAGGCCCCTATGCGACTGCTGTGACCCGTCCGAAGCGAGGACCTGAGGATTGGGAGGCAGAAGAAGAAGACCACTCTGGCTGCGAGCGAGAACCGGAACGCTCTCCAGAGCCGGCCCATCACGCCTTTCAGGAGCGGAGCTCCTTCATTGGGCCGAACGTCTTCTGGCAGCCAACCGTGTTGGAGAAATGGGTGAGCCCCTACCCTTCCCCCGAGCTGCCACGTCGGGAGAAGACACTATCTGAGCTGGAGCAGCAAAGAGGATTGAGTGCTACCTTCCAGAACATCCGGATGGGACGGAGACCTGAGGCAAGTCCAGAACCTGAAGAGGCCGAGTCTGCATCAGCGGTGACTGTACCTGCGCCGGCGGCGCCAGCAGAGAACAGCGACTCCGACACCGAGAGTATTGGTGAGCAGATCGTCCGGCTGGAGGAGAAGTTGCGGGAGTTGCGTAAGACCTACACCGCCAGGATCCAGACGCCGCCGAGGAAGGATGAGGTAAGGGTGCCTGTCACCACCCGCCGACCGCCTTCTGTTGTCACCGCTCCGTCAGTGCCCCAGACCGGACCCGCGATTGCTGTGAATTGCTGCACCCAGAGCACCGGACCGCTTGCTGCGGCGGTACCAAGTATGTCACACCCTGCAGTGATTATGCCAGGGCCGGCACGGCCCACCAGAGGGTTCACCCCTAGGCCTATGGGGCCAATACCTATTAGGGGCCCCTTTACCCTGCAGCTACCCCCTGATACAGTCATGTGGGCCCATCCTCCTGTAGAGGAATACTACAGAAGATACCTCCCTGCAGAGCCAAGTAGCTACAATATGCCACTGTGATCAGCCTGCTAGGCCCTTGATTTATTTCTTCAGAAGGTGATGTTAACCCTTCCAGGACAGGAGTCCTATGTTGCTGGCCCTTTGTTGCAGCTGCCAGTTTGTCCACGGCTCAGTGGTAGGTGTTGACCACTGAAATCACAAAGTCAGCAAGGCCACGTTTGTTTCCAGGACCTCCTGCCTGCTTTTGTTACCCCACACCAAGTTGTGCCTGTTCCTTTGTTGCACCTTTTACCCTTCACCCCCTTTTCAGGTTGATCAGGGGTATTACAGCACTTGTCTTTGCTGTCCATTTTATTGTGCAACCTGTTACTAAGGAACCGTGCCCGGAGACAGACTCAAAAGATACCTGAGCCTCTGAGATTCTTACTCTTTTAAAGTATTGTGCCCAGAGATGGACTCCACCGCATGAGAGCCTCTGTGATTTAATAAGAAATAGCCTGGGTACGGACTCATGTTTGTTATTTGAGCCTCCAAGAACTTTTATACCGTTTTCTACTGTTTTATCATGGACTTATTCATTGTCATGGACTATCCTGGTTATAATGTTACGCTGTGCCAGGTCAGCGCCCCCGTTCCATTCATTATCCTGAGAGAAGAGAACGACGCCCCTTGTCACTACCCTTCACTTTTGCCAATTGGACCTGATGTAAATGTAAATGCAGATGAATTACATGTATGTATGCCTGCATGTCTCTATTTTCTATTTCAGGTAGAGATTCCAGTTGGGCGACCCATGATGGAGTACGAGGTCGTACTCAGCTTAAAGCAGTGGGGTATGTAGTATACGGGAGTTGTAATACCCGTTACTACCAAAGGTCACTTGGTGTGCTGTTGTCCCTTCTTAATTATGGAAAGTTGTTGTATGTCAGTTTTGTAAAATGCAATGTAATGTGTGTATTTCCCTGTCACTGAAGCTTGCATGCACAGGCCTGCTAGGGGTGTAATTACAGGTTCTAGTCCATAGAGGGAGCTAGAGAGCCCTAGTTTATATAAGGTCAGACAGGGAAGTGCAAAGCAGACGGAGTCTAGTGTCTGTAATCTACAGATGGAGATTAGATAATGTCTGAGACAAGTCCAGGCCTGAAGCCTGCTGTTCAGGAGAAGATTCCCTCCTGAATCCCCACATGCAGAAGCAGGAATACCTTAGCCTGAGGAACCATTCAGAAGCTAGGAGAGACTGAGGCAAATATCAGAGGAGCCAGAGGTATTGAGGAAACAGAGGAGGTACTTATGAAAGCCATAATCAAGGATATAAAGCCAGTATTAGGTTAATGGGCCTTGGTGAAGAATTGCTATATTCCAGGATCAGACAGAATTAGAGTGCTAGCTCCTGTGCTGCGAATCCTGTGTTTTACACTCTGTAATTACCCTGCTGTACTGAATTGCCTGCATCGACCGAATTGCAAAATCGACTGTATGCTGAGGAACTGCGTTTCCAATATTGTCTCTGCCTGCAACCTACTAAAGTTGAAGTTCTGTTTAACACCGCGTTTCCTCAAATTATTTCCTGCATCCGCAAACGGCGTGCCACCGTTTACTTGGCACTGGCGTCACGAACTATTCCTACCTATACCTGCCCTTGCAGAGAGTCAGCTGTACCAGGTTAGTGTATATTGCACTACTACACCCAGAAACACCTACTACGCACAACTTGAGTACACTGCACTCCAAGCACTGCACTATACACAAGTGTCCAGGAGTAGTAGGGTAAGCTGCAAGGAGAAGGAACAAACCAGAGAGCAAGTTCCAGGCGAGAGGACTGCAGAAGTAGGAGCTAAACACAATACTCAGGCAATGAGTAACAGGCGTTAGAGGTTTATATATGAAACAGGAAGTAAGATGGCGCCCAGCTGAGACACAATCCACCATATTAACTCAGGGAAAACTTGAGGGCAAGACAGTCTGAACTCAGCAGACATAACAGGATGATTCCTGACAATAGGCTTGCAGAATGGCCTTTTTAGGCCGATACACTCAGACTTTTCCCAAATCCTTTCTGCAGCGTGCCTGAGAGGCTGATAATCTATGGTTTGTAACTATCCAACCTTCCAGCAGAATTCAAGCTGAATAGATTCACTTGATCCTTGTGTAAGCCCTTGAAGTGGATTGAGACCTGCTACGAAAAGGTCTTCATGACTATGAGATACCACTTGGTAATGGCTGTCTCTTTGAGTCTCCCCAGGTCCTGGCAGAATTGAGTACACTACACACTGGATCAAGTCTTCAGATATACCCTTGACTCATTCGAATGAGTTGGAAACAAATAATCTTTTTATGGATTGAAAACCAGAATGTGGCGAGGTCTTCATGACTAGTGATGAGCGGGAGGTGCCATATTCGATTTTGTGATATTTCGCGAATATTCGATTGAATATTCGTCTTATATTCATCATTATTCTATTTATCGCGAATAATATACGATTAAATCATTCGCTTATTGCGATTTTTCTTTTGACAGTATAAGGCAACGTTCCTATGACTATGGCTAGGCTAATATGTGTATTTTACAAATATTCTAAAAGACGAAGTTAGAGCAATATTATGAATATTCATAAAATACACATATAGACTGCAATTTAGCTAATATAGTGCTATAGTAATTTTTTTAATAGTGTACATACAGACAGGTCCATAAATATTGGGACATGGATACAATTCTAACATTTTTGGCTCTATACACCACCACAATGGATGTGAGATGAAACGGACAAGATGTGCTTTACCTGCAGACTGTCAGCTGTAATCTGAGGGGATTTACATCCAGATCAGGTGAACGGTGCAGGAATTACAGCAGTTACATATGTGCCTCCCACTTGTTAAGGGACCACAAGTAATGGGACAGAATAATAATCATAAATCAAACTTTGACTTTTTAATACTTGGTTACAAATCCTTTGCAGTCAATTACAGCCTGAAGTCTGGAACGCATAGACATCCCCAGACGCTGGGTCTCATCCCTGGTGATGCTCTGCCAGGCCTCTACTGCAACTGTCTTCAGTTCCTGCTTGTTCTTGGGGCATTTTCCCTTCAGTTTTGTCTTCAGCAAGTGAAATGCTCAATCGGATTCAGGTCAGGTGATTGACTCGGCCATTGCAGAACATTCCACTTCTTTCCCTTAAAAAATAAGGGAATAATGCCGAATATTCGATTTTGACGAATATAAGACGAATATTCAATCGAATATTCGCGAAATCGAATATGGCACCTCCCGCTCATCACTAATCACGAATATATAGCACTATATTCGAAATATTCGCGAATTTATGAAGTTACGATATTTGCGATTAATATTCGCGATTCGAATATTAAAGCTCAACACTATTCATGACTGAATCGGCCTCTAGATATTAATCGATGCTGGTCATCCTTCAGGTTGTGAGACTGAACCTCTTCAGGTCTCGGCAGAGTCCGGTGCCTTAGGCCTCTTGCACATAAACGTATTGGTTCCGTTCCGTGCATTGGGGACTTCAATTTGCGGTCCCAATGCACGGGCAACATCCATGTGGCGGCCTGGACGGATCCAGACCCATTCAACTTGAATGGGTCCGTGATACATTCATTCCACAAAAAGATAGAACAAGTTCTATTTTTTTGAGGAACGGAAGCATGGATCGGAACCCCATGGAAGCACTCTGTAGTGCTTCCGTGGGGTTCCGTTCTGCACCGAATCTCCGGATTTGCCGACCCATTCAAGTGAATGGGTCTGCATCCGTGATGCGGAATGTACACGGCCGGTGCCCCGTGTATTGCGGAACCGCCGTATGTGTCCCGCAATACGGCCACGGGAGCACAACACACATGATCCAGTTACACCATTAACTCCTCTGAATGAATTAGGAAATATGACCTTCTGTTAGATTGAGACCCAAAGTGTGGCAGAGTCTTCCAGACTATATCAGTGAGGCCTCTAGATAGTAATGTACCATGGCCTGGTCTATCCTAATTTTTATCCATACCATAGGTATTAAGGAAACCGGAGGGAAAATGTAGGCCAGTTTGAACCTCCAAGGAATGGACAGGGTATCTGCTGCCAAGAGATTGTCCTGATAAAGGAATGTTTCCATCTTGGCACTGAACCTGACTGCCCAGAGATAAATCTCAGGTACTTCCCACATCTTGGCGGTCTGCTTTAGGATCTCTGGATTCAGAGACCATAGAAACCTAGAATGTGTCGGCAGATAAGACCCATTTGGCCCATCTAGTCTGCCCAATATACTAAATACTATGGATAGCCCCCGGCCCTATCTTATATGAAGGATGGCTTTATGCCTATCCCATGCATGCTTAAACCCCTTCACTGTATTTGCAGCTACCACTTCTGCAGGAAGGCTATTCCATGCATCCACTACTCTCTCAGTAAAGTAATACTTCCTTATATTACTTTTAAACCTTTGCCCCTCTAATTTAACACTATGTCCTCTTGTAGCAGTTTTTCTTCTTGTAAATCTTCTCTCCTCTATTACCTTGTTGATTCCCTTTATGTATTTAGCAGTTTCTCTCATCTCCCCTCTGTCTCGTCTTTCTTCCAAGCTATACATGTTAAGGTCCTTTAATATTTCCTGGTAAGTTTTATCCTGCAATCCATGGACCAGTTTAGTAGCTCTTCTCTGAACTCCCTCAAAGTATCAATATCCTTCTGGAGATATGGTCTCCAGTACTGAGCACAATACTCCAGATGAGGTCTCACTAGTGCTCTGTAGAGCGGCATGAGCGCCTCCCTCTGTCTACTGGTAATGCCTCTCCCTATACACCCCAGCATTCTGCTAGCATCTCCTGCTGCTCTATGACATGGTCTGCCTACCTTTAAGTCTTCTGAAATAATGACCCCTAAATCCCTTTCCTCAGATACTGAGGTCAGGACTGTATCACTGATTGTATATTCTGCTCTTGGGTTTTTACTCCCCAGGTGCATTATCTTGCACTTATCAACATTCTATAACAATATTGAAGGAGCCTTAAATAAGTGCAGCAGACAGATGGGTCGGGTTCAATTCAGTCCATTCCATAATGCTTCCCACTTCCCTAGGAAGGACTTCTGCTTCATGGACTGCTTCCCCCTGAGTCTGTGGGGCGAGTCAAACAGCATATTCTAGAGCATTACATTCTTTGAGGTTTGAGAAGAGAGACCTCTCAAGGGATTCCAAGAGCCCACTGGGTGTACGCCACCCTTGAAATGAAAGGGTGCATCTACTGTTCAAACCCTTTTGGTTATGTCTACACTGGCTCAGGACCATTTCTCTATACAGAGGGCATAAGTGCTATAAGACTCAAGAAGCTGGCACTGCTTACATGATGCCTAAAACCCTCAGCTGCCAAGTGCTGAAATAACTGGCCTGAAGATGGCCAATCATCCAGGTATGAAACCACAGAAATGCTCTGTCTTCTTGAGGAGGCACCACTATATAAAGGAGATGGTGAACAGATGGGCTGTGAACTGAAGATGCATAAGGTCTTGTCCTCAGAGGACCACCTCAGCTGAGATCCTAAACTATGCAGCCATCCCAACTGACTCAGTAAAAGGCTTTATGTTTTCTTGACCTCAGGAACCTCAGAGGATATGTTCTACCTGTAATGACCTTCCTTTCATATCAGATAAGGTCTCCATTATCTTATCTAGCTCTAAAGTCACAAGATAACTTGACTCATACCAGAGCGCACGTGTGGTAATCTAGGCCACAGATCTGACAATTTATCTGTTAGGAGCTGGCCTTAAAGCAAAAATATCATCGCTGGAACTCTAGACCTGAAGGATATATTGTCTTAGGACTTGGAGACATAAGCAGTCACAGCCACCTGAGGGTAGGGCCCTCTAAGAGCGCTCTCAGCAAAGAGGAGACAGGCGTCGAAAGTACAATAGAATAACAGGGAAATCTGGCTAAAAATGTATTAACTTTAGGAGGAGGACCCCACTAAGTTGTAGACATTCACCCTCGTTAGTGGAGGTGAAGCTTTGCTGACATCACCTCCACAGTCTGAGGACGACATCATGACCTGCTGCCCCATTCATCAGGTGATCTGCGGCACCTCCAGACATCATAGAAATGTTCCCGATAACGTCGGTCTGTGTGAATCCAGCTGAAGAGACGGGTATTACAGATACTAGTGCAGCGTACTCAAGTTAGGCTTAGAAATGTTCCTGGGTGTTGTAGTGCAATCATGGCCACTAACCTGAGACAGCTGACTCTCTGCAAGGGCAGGTGATGATAGGTAATGTTCGTGACGCCAGTGCCAATTAAACGGTGGCACGCCGTTTGCTGGTAGCAGGAATAACTGAGGAACCACGTGATGTTAAAACAGAACTCAAACTTTAGTAGTCATCATACATGGACATAGATGGAAGCGCAGTTCCTTTGAAGACCGTTGGTTTCAGTACATTTGATGCAGGCAATATATAGCAAGGTGACTTCAGAGTGTTAAACACAGGACTTGCAGTACAGGCGGCTTGCACTCTATTCCTGACTGATCCTGGAACATAGAAACTCTTCTCCAAGGCCCGTTGCCCTAGCTCTGGCGTATATCCTTGGTTTTATAATTATCAAGTACCTCCTCTATTGCCTTTAGTACCTCTTGCGTTTCTGGACTTGCCAGTTTCCTCAGGCTGATTAACCGTGATGTTCCTGCTTCTGCATATATGAACTCAGGAGGGGAACCTTCTCCTTGGATCTGGAACCCGATTACAGGGACTGCATTACCCTCTCCTGGTCTGCAAGCTCCAGGCCTGGACTTAACTCAGACATAGTCTGATCTCTAACCAGTCTAAATCCTCTCTTCCTCTCCCTGACTGGGCCTTATATAACCTAGGGCTCCCTAGCTCCCTCTAGTGACTCAGAGCTGGAATGACACCCCTAGCAGGCCTGTACATGCACATTTCACAGTAACAGGGAAGTACATAGCATTACATTATGAAGATGACTCATACCAACCTCCCCATAAATAAGGGGAAACGACAGCACAACAAGTGACCCTTCTGTAGTGACGGGCATTACAGCTCCCGTACACTACATACCCCGCTGCTTTAAGCTGAGTACGACCTCGTACTCCATCAGGACCCGCCCAGCTGGAATTTTTACCTGAAACAGAAAAAGACACATGCAGGAAGACATATATGTAATTCATCTGCATTTACGTTCATAGCAGGTCCAATTGGCAAAGATCAAATGCGGTGACAAGGGGCGTCGTTCTCTTCTCTCAGGATAGTGAATGGAACTGGGGCGCTGACCTGGCACAGCGTGAAATTATTACCAGGATAGTCCATATGTGCAAATTGTCCTTAATAGAACAGTAAAGAAAGATAAAACAGTATAAAAGTTCTTGGAGGCTCAAAGAACAAATATGAGTCCGTACCCAGGTTCCTTTCTTATAAATCACAGAGGCTCTCGTGCGGTGGAGTCCATCTCTGGGCACATTACTTTAGTATCAAGTTGCATAATATAAAACAAGTGCTGTAATACCCCTGATCAACCTGAAAAGGGGGTTTAGGGTAAAAGGTGCAACAACGGAACAGGCACAAACTTGGTGTGAGATAGTAGAAGCAGGCAGGAGGTCCTGGAAACAAACTTGGCTTTGCTGACATTCTTATTTCAGTGGGTGACACCTACCACTGAGCCGTGGATGAACTGGCAGCAGCAACAAAGGACCAGAAACATAGGACTCCAGTCCTGGAAGGGTTAAATTTTCAAAATCATCCCTTGGCAAAATAAATCAAAGGCCTAGCAGGCTAATTCACAAGGGCGCATCATAGTTGTCCCGCTCTGCTGGCAAATAAGGGCTGTAGTAGTTCTCTACAGGTGGATGGGCCCACATTACAGTGTCAGGGGGCAGCTGCAACGTGAAGGGACCCCTAATAGGTATTGGCCCCATAGGCCTAGGGGTAAAGACTCTTGTGGACCGCACCGGTCCAGGCATAATTATTGTAGGCTGCGGTGGACTTGATACCGCCGCCGCAAGCGGTCCGGTGGGCTCTGTGCAGCAAGTCACAGGATTAGTAGGTCTTCTTTGGGACCTTGACGGAGCAATGTTAGCAGAAGGTGGTTTACGGGTGGTGACAGGCACCCTTACCTCGTCCTTCTCAGGTGGCGTCTGGATCCTGGCGGTAGCAATCTTGCGCAGCTCCCACAACTTTTCCTCCAGCCGGACGATCTGGTCACCTATGCTTTCAGTCTCCGAATCGCTGTCCTCTGCTGTCGCCGCAGGCGCAGGTACAGTGTAGGATGCGTCGGACGCGGCCGCTGCAGGCTCCGGTGGCGCATCGGGTCTCCTTCCCTTACGGATATTCTCCAGGGTAACGCGGAGTCCTTTGAGATTCTCCAAGTCCTGGATTGTCTTCTCCCGGTGTGGCAGCTCGGGGGATGGATAGGTACTCACCCATTTCTCCAACACGTTTGGCTGCCAAAACACATTAGGACCAATGAAAGAGCCCCGCTCTTGGAATGCGTGATGGGCCGGTTCTGGAGAGCGCGCTGGTTTGCGCTCGCAGCCAGAGTAGTCCTCATCTGCCTCCCAGTCCTCCGGTTCTCTCTTGGGATGGGACACGGCAGTTGCATATGGGCCTCGCAGGCTCTCGGCAGGGGTGAACTCCACTTCCTCTCCCTCGCGGAGGTTATGCAGATGCGCAGGGAGGTAATCTCTCTTGACGGATCTCCGGTTGACGTATAAGTCTCTGCCAGTCACACAGTCCTGTATGAACCCGTAGCCACGGGTTTTGTCAAAGGACAGTACCAACCCCCTTCTCCTTTCCAGGCGGGGTTGGGTATTAGTATGACGGTCGTAAATGGACTTGGTCAGTTCTTCATAGTATATTTTAGTTTTAGTATTCCTCTTTATAGCGGCCTCCCGGATCTCTGCCATTAGTGCTGACCACTTGAATGAGGGCTGAAAGAAGTCTCTCCAGGAGCCGTGGTAGTGCTCCGGTTCTTTCCCCTTTGGCGAGCAGGCGGGTCTCTCCGGTCCCGGAGAGTAGGCCGGTGGAGCCTCCTCTGGCTCTACACCAACATCAGTCATGTTCAATAACTCAGGCGCGGACATCCCAGCAGAGCAGTCTTCACTCTCCAACATGCTCGATCCTTCTCTGGAGAGCGACAGGGTGGCGCCAATAAGTTCAGCCAGATCCTCCCATTGCACTGGGAGGCCGCCCCCCAGGTACTCCAGTATGGGGAAGGCGGAGTCCATTCTGGCAGACATGCAAATGTCCAGACAGGGCGGTGGCGCTTGACCTTGATCCTTTTCCCGCTTTTTCAGCAGAAAGGCGCCAACTTTTACCGCCAATTCAGGAAGAAGATGACGCAGCAGTACTCTCAAGCAAGCTCAGCGGCCATCTTTAGTAGAAACGCTGTCTATTCACTGACAGCAAGCAGGATGGGAAAAAGTCCATAAAACCACACTCCGATGTGGCGATTTCCTTCCTCTTGATAGTGCAACACTGCTCAGTGCTTTTTGGAGGTTTTAGGGACACCTCTGGTATGTTTTTCAGTCCACAAAGTCCACTTTAATAAAACAGGCAATTTGTCACTTTGGTCACAGGGCAACTGTATAAGGCACAAAGTTCACGCTTCTTGCACTAGAAAGCGTGCGTATCCTGTTCGTGACGCCAAAAGAGAGGTGCAGCGTACTCAAGTTAGGCTTAAAAATGTTCTTGGGTGTTGTAGTGCAATCATGGCCACTAACCTGAGACAGCTGACTCTCTGCATAGGCAGGTGATGATAGGTAATGTTCGTGACGCCAGTGCCAATTAAACGGTGGCACGCCGTTTGCTGATAGCAGGAATAACTGAGGAACCACGTGATGTTAAAACAGAACTCAAACTTTAGTAGTCATCATACATGGACATAGATGGAAGCGCAGTTCCTTTGAAGACAGTTGGTTTCAGTACATTTGATGCAGGCAATATATATAGCAAGGTGACTTCAGAGTGTTAAACACAGGACTTGCAGTACAGGCGGCTTGCACTCTATTCCTGACTGATCCTGGAACTTAGAAACTCTTCTCCAAGGCCCAATGCCCTAGCTCTGGCGTATATCCTTGGTTTTATAATTATCAAGTACCTCCTCTATTGCCTTTAGTACCTCTTGCGTTTCTGGACTTGCCTCTGTCTCTCTCTGTTTCCTCAGACTGGTTAACTGTAGTGTTCCTGCTTCAGCATATATGAACTCAGGAGGGGAACCTTCTCCTTGGATCTGGAACCCGATTACAGGGACTACAATACCCTCTCCTGGTCTGCAGGCTCCAGGCCTGGACTTAACTCAGACATAGTCTAATCTCCAACCTCAGCTCCCCTTCCTTTCCCTGACTGGGCCTTATATAAACTAGGGCTCCCTAGCTCCCTCTAGTGACTAGAAGCTGGAATGACACCCCTAGCAGGCCTGTACATGCAAGTGTCACAGTAACAGGGAAGTACATAGCATTACATTACATTACATTTTATGAAGATGACTTATACCAACTTCCCCATAAATAAGGGGGGGACGACAGCACACAAGTGACCCTTCTGTAGTGACGGGCATTACAGCCCCCGTACACTACACTAGCATATAGCAATACCTGTCCTAGAACTGGTCTGAGCAAGGGTGGACTTGATGGACGCTACTTCATCTAGTGGTTTCCATTCAGTGACAGCTGACCTGGGTGGATTAAGAGACACCAGTCAGTGGCAGTAAGGGGACAGGCTGAGGTCACGGCAAGAAGAGTCCATTCAGTCTGGTGAATGGGCAGAAGTCAGGCATGGTCAGGCAGGAGCGCACACCTTTCAAGGACTAGTAAGCTAAGGGACTTTTTGGCTCAGTCGCCGTCCCATAGAGGAAGGAGCCTCAATACCCCAGGACAGGAAGCCATTGGAAGCACGTACTGGCCCTTTAATAGCCAGAGAGGTGTGTGCAGCCTATGGGCATGGAGGACTGTAGACGGGAGGGAGCAGGAGGACGGTGGGGACTTCATACCCGCCGAGACTGAGGAGACGCCGTCAGGTACGGACTGAGAACGTCAGACACCGAGGAGACGACGAGACGGATCGCACTGCAAAAACCAGGAAAACCGAGGGTCCATTGTGTGATATCAGAGGACTACAACTGCCAGCATGTCCAGCCTGTTACTATGTGATATCAGAGGACTACAACTCCCAGCATGTCCAGCCTGTTACTATGTGATATCAGAGGACATTACAGGAGGAGGTAGGAGAGGACTACAACTCCCAGCATGTCCAGCCTGTTATTATGTGATATTAGAGGACATTACAGGAGGAGGGAGGAGAGGACTACAACTCCCAGCATGTCCAGCCTGTTATTATGTGATATCAGAGGACTACAACTCCCAGCATGTCCAGCCTGTTATTAGGTGATATCAGAGGACATTACAGGAGGAGGGAGGAGAGGACTACAACTCCCAGCATGTCCAGCCTGTTATTATGTGATATCAGAGGACATTACAGGAGGAGGTAGGAGAGGAGAGGACTACAACTCCCAGCATGTCCAGCCTGTTATTATGTGATATCAGAGGACATTACAGGAGGAGGTAGGAGAGGACTACAACTCCCAGCATGTCCAGCCTGTTATTATGTGATATCAGAGGACATTACAGGAGGAGGTAGGAGAGGACTACAACTCCCAGCATGTCCAGCCTGTTATTATGTGATATCAGAGGACATTACAGGAGGAGGTAGGAGAGGACTACAACTCCCAGCATGTCCAGCCTGTTATTATGTGATATCAGAGGACATTACAGGAGGAGGTAGGAGAGGACTACAACTCCCAGCATGTCCAGCCTGTTATTATGTGATATCAGAGGACATTACAGGAGGAGGTAGGAGAGGACTACAACTCCCAGCATGTCCGGCCTGTTATTATGTGATATCAGAGGACATTACAGGAGGAGGTAGGAGAGGACTACAACTCCCAGCATGTCCAGCCTGTTATTATGTGATATCAGAGGACATTACAGGAGGAGGTAGGAGAGGACTACAACTCCCAGCATGTCCAGCCTGTTATTATGTGGTATCAGAGGACATTACAGGAGGAGGTAGGAGAGGACTACAACTCCCAGCATGTCCAGCCTGTTATTATGTGATATCAGAGGACATTACAGGAGGAGGGAGGAGAGGACTACAACTCCCAGCATGTCCAGCCTGTTATTATGTGATATCAGAGGACATTACAGGAGGAGGTAGGAGAGGACTACAACTCCCAGCATGTCCAGCCTGTTATTATGTGATATCAGAGGACATTACAGAAGGAGGTAGAAGAGGACTACAACTCCCAGCATGTCCAGCCTGTTATTATGTGATATCAGAGGACATTACAGGAGGAGGTAGGAGAGGACTACAACTCCCAGCATGTCCAGCCTGTTATTATGTGATATCAGAGGACATTACAGGAGGAGGTAGGAGAGGACTACAACTCCCAGCATGTCCAGCCTGTTATTATGTGATACCAGAGGACATTACAGGAGGAGGTAGGAGAGGACTACAACTCCCAGCATGTCCAGCCTGTTATTATGTGATATCAGAGGACATTACAGGAGGAGGTAGGAGAGGAGAGGACTACAGCTCCCAGCATGTCCAGCCTGTTATTATGTGATATCAGAGGACATTACAGGAGGAGGGAGGAGAGGACTACAACTCCCAGCATGTCCAGCCTGTTATTATGTGATATCAGAGGACATTACAGGAGGAGGTAGGAGAGGACTACAACTCCCAGCATGTCCAGCCTAATATTATGTGATATCAGAGGACATTACAGGAGGAGGGAGGAGAGGACTACAACTCCCAGCATGTCCAGCCTGTTATTATGTGATATCAGAGGACATTACAGGAGGAGGTAGGAGAGGACTACAACTCCCAGCATGTCCAGCCCGTTATTATGTGATATCAGAGGACATTACAGGAGGAGGTAGAAGAGGACTACAACTCCCAGCATGTCCAGCCTGTTACTATGTGATATCAGAGGACATTACAGGAGGAGGTAGGAGAGGACTACAACTCCCAGCATGTCCAGCCTGTTATTATGTGATATCAGAGGACATTACAGGAGGAGGTAGAAGAGGACTACAACTCCCAGCATTTCTCTGGCTTTCATCTCTCACTGTTCTCCCTTTTCGTCTGTCCTTACAAAGCTCCGCCCCTCCTGATCACATGATGTTGACGTCATCACAGGTCCTACATCACCACTTCTCCCCACTGCTGAGCTCCGCCCCCTCCTGATCACATGATGTTGACGTCATCACAGGTCCTACATCACCACTTCTCCCCACTGTTGAGCTCCGCCCTCCTGATCACATGGCAGTGACGTCATCACAGGTCCTACATCTCCACTTCTCCCCACTGCTGAGCTCCGCCCCTCCTGATCACATGGCAGTGACGTCATCCCAGGTCCTACATCACCTCTTCTCCCCACTGCTGAGCTCCGCCCCTCCTGATCACATGGCAGTGACGTCATCCCAGGTCCTACATCACCTCTTCTCTCCACTGCTGAGCCCCGCCCCTCCTGATCACATGGCAGTGATGTCATCCCAGGTCCTACATCACCTCTTCTTCCCACTGCTGAGCTCCGCCCCTCCTGATCACATGGCAGTGACGTCATCCCAGGTCCTGCAGCTCTTGCAGTGCACAGATACAGAGCAGGTCCTGGTCAGGGTCTCTCTTCTTCTCTCCAGAATCCCCCTTTATCCCCGGGGTCTCTCCTTGTCCTGGAGCATCTCCTCCAGCTCCTCCACCAAGGATGGACAGGAAGGAGATCAGCAGAAGAATATTAGACCTCACCTTGGAGATCATCTCCCTGCTGAGCGGAGAGGTAAACCTTTCTAGATTTCTCTCCTCTTTATTGTATTCTGGAGAATCCATCATAGGAAGTGATAGGAAGAGGCTCCTGGAGAACGGCCTCCAGACCTTCCAAGGGACGGAGAAGCTGAAGATCGGCCACCGCGGAGCCATGAGGAGGGAAGTAGGCAGGTTGTCCCCAGTGTGGCCTGGAGGGAGGATTTCTACCACTAGTCTGACATCTAGATGATACTAGAAGAAGGAGGCCTCCACTACGTCTAGAGGACAGAAGGCTTCTCCACAACATAGAGGAGGAGTCTTTACTGTAAGAGCAGGGGGACTATGGAGCTCTCTGCCAGAGGGAGGGGGATGGGGGATTCTCTAGAAGAGTCCAGAAGGGGCTGGAGGGGAAGGATATTCCAGCTTCTAGGGACTAGATTACTGGAGATGGGGCCATGATCCCGGGAGGGATTCTGAGGGGAGATCTGGAGTCAGTGTCTCTCTCCATCCACAGGATTACACCCTAGTGAAGAAGACATCGGGGAGGACTCCCATCATCCAGGAGTCAGGAGGGTGGACCCCCATCACAGAGCCTCCCCCCCTGATACATGAGGAGAAGGTCCTAGAACTCACCCACAAGATGATGGAGCTGCTGACTGGAGAGGTGACCCTGCTGGGAATACTGGGAGGTTCTCCAGTAACAGCACTGGAGGGGTCTGGGTGATGACGGTGTCATTGTGTTGTCAGGTTCCTGTAAGGTGTCAGGATGTGGCGGTGTATTTCTCCCTGGAGGAGTGGGAGTATATAGAAGGACAGGAGGATCTGTACGAGGAGGCCATGATGGAGGAGCCCCGGCCTCTGACATCTCCAGGTGAGAGGAGACATGTCTGTGTGTATTTATATACAGTGGTGCTTGAAAGTTTGTGAACCCTTCAGAATTTTCCATATTTCTGCCTAAATTTGACCTAAAACTACATCACATTTTCACATAAGTTTGGAAAGTACAGGGAGTGCAGAATTATTAGGCAAGTTGTATTTTTGAGGATTAATTTTATTATTGAACAACAACCATGTTCTCAATGAACCCAAAAAACTCATTAATATCAAAGCTGAATATTTTTGGAAGTAGTTTTTAGTTTGTTTTTAGTTTTAGCTATTTTAGGGGGATATCTGTGTGTGCAGGTGACTATTACTGTGCATAATTATTAGGCAACTTAACAAAAAACAAATATATACCCATTTCAATTATTTATTTTTACCAGTGAAACCAATATAACATCTCAACATTCACAAATATACATTTCTGACATTCAAAAACAAAACAAAAACAAATCAGTGACCAATATAGCCACCTTTCTTTGCAAGGACACTCAAAAGCCTGCCATCCATGGATTCTGTCAGTGTTTTGATCTGTTCACCATCATCATTGCGTGCAGCAGCAACCACAGCCTCCCAGACACTGTTCAGAGAGGTGTACTGTTTTCCCTCCTTGTAAATCTCACATTTGATGATGGACCACAGGTTCTCAATGGGGTTCAGATCAGGTGAACAAGGAGGCCATGTCATTAGATTTTCTTCTTTTATACCCTTTCTTGACAGCCACGCTGTGGGGTACTTGGACGCGTGTGATGGAGCATTGTCCTGCATGAAAATCATGTTTTTCTTGAAGGATGCAGACTTCTTCCTGTACCACTGCTTGAAGAAGGTGTCTTCCAGAAACTGGCAGTAGGACTGGGAGTTGAGCTTGACTCCATCCTCAACCCGAAAAGGCCCCACAAGCACATCTTTGATGATACCAGCCCAAACCAGTACTCCACCTCCACCTTGCTGGCGTCTGAGTCGGACTGGAGCTCTCTGCCCTTTACCAATCCAGCCACGGGCCCATCCATCTGGCCCATCAAGACTCACTCTCATTTCATCAGTCCATAAAACCTTAGAAAAATCAGTCTTGAGATATTTCTTGGCCCAGTCTTGACGTTTCAGCTTGTGTGTCTTGTACAGTGGTGGTCGTCTTTCAGCCTTTCTTACCTTGGCCATGTCTCTGAGTATTGCACACCTTGTGCTTTTGGGCACTCCAGTGATGTTGCAGCTCTGAAATATGGCCAAACTGGTGGCAAGTGGCATCTTGGCAGCTGCACGCTTGACTTTTCTCAGTTCATGGGCAGTTATTTTGCGCCTTGGTTTTTCCACACGCTTCTTGCGACCCTGTTGACTATTTTGAATGAAACGCTTGATTGTTCGATGATCACGCTTCAGAAGCTTTGCAATTTTAAGAGTGCTGCATCCCTCTGCAAGATATCTCACTATTTTTGACTTTTCTGAGCCTGTCAAGTCCTTCTTTTGACCCATTTTGCCAAAGGAAAGGAAGTTGCCTAATAATTATGCACATCTAATATAGGGTGTTGATGTCATTAGACCACACCCCTTCTCATTACAGAGATGCACATCACCTAATATGCTTAATTGGTAGTAGGCTTTCGAGCCTATACAGCTTGGAGTAAGACAACATGCATAAAGAGGATGATGTGGTCAAAATACTCATTTGCCTAATAATTCTGCACACAGTGTAGATAAAGAACCAAATCAAAGAAATTAATCAAAAGTACTAGACTTGGTGATTTATTTATTTCCTGTAGTTCTCCTTTAAATCTGTAAATAATGACTATGGTCTGGCTTTGTCTGGTGTTCCGGATTCTCCAGTGATCACCGCAGTGAGGAAGGGACCAGCTCAGTGTCTTCTCTGTGTAATAGCTTGTGACCTGGTTATTTCATAAAAACATATTTCATATACAAAAAGTAACTAATCATCATTATACACAACAGAATATTACCAGTCACAGTGAAAGGGTTAATTAACCATGCACATAACCCAGCTATGTATCAATACGTCAGTGATGTGTGAAGACATTAAAGGGAATCTGTCACCAGGATCAAAGCCTATTAAACCAGACCATGCCGTTCTATTGTCTTAATGCTAAACGGCTGCAGAGAAATCTGTGTTTTTATTCATATGCAAATGAGCAAGTCAGAGCACCAGAAGGCACTGCACCCTCAGAGCACCTCTTTGTAACACCCCCTGTGCTCTGCACACTTTCCATCCCCTTGATTGACAGGGATAGACATGCTGAGGGCAGAGCTGAGTCCTAGCATCTACATATCATATACACTATGTACTATAGCTTCACCACACTGAGGTCTGCTCAGAAAGCTCATCTACATATCATATACACTATGTACTATAGCTTCACCACAGTGATATCTACTCAGAACGCTCATCTACATATCATATACACTATGTACTATAGCTTCACCACACTGAGGTCTGCTTTATTCACAGACACAATATATAATTATACAGACACCAGTTATGTACAGTTGCAAGAAAAAGTATGTGAACCCTTTGGAATGATCTGGATTTCTGCACAAATTGGTCATAAAATGTGATCTGATCTTCATCTAAGTCCCAACAATAGACAATCACAGTCGGCTTAACCTAATAACACACAAAGAATTAACTGTTACCATGTTTTTATTGAACATACCATGTAAACATTCACAGTGCAGGTGGAAAAAGTATGTGAACCCTTGGATTTAATAACTGGTTGAACCTCCTTTGGCAGCAATAACTTCCACCAAACGTTTCCTGTAGTTGCAGATCAGACGTGCACAACGGTCAGGAGTAATTCTTCACCATTCCTCTTTACAGAACTGTCTCAGTTCAGCAATATTCTTGGGATGTCTGGTGTGAATCGCTTTCTTGAGGTCATGCCCCAGCATCTCAATCGGGTTGAGGTCAGGACTCTGACTGGGCCACTCCAGAAGGCGGATTTTCTTCTGTTTAAGCCATTCTGTTGTTGATTTACTTCTATGCTTTGGGTCGTTGTCCTGTTGCAACACCCATCTTCTGTTGAGCTTCAGCTGGTGGACAGATGGCCTTAAGTTCTTCTGCAAAATGTCTTGATAAACTTGGGAATTCATTTTTCCTTCGATGATAGCAATTCGTCCAGGCCCTGACGCAGCAAAGCAGCCCCAAACCATGATGTCCCCACCACCATACCTCACAGTTGGGATGAGGTTTTGATGTTGGTGTGCTGTGCCTCTTTTTCTCCCCACATCGTGTTGTGTGTTTCTTCCAAACAACTCCACTTTGGTTTCATCTGTCCACAGACTATTTTGCCAGTACTGCTGTGGAACATCCAGGTGCTCTTGTGCAAACTATAAACGTGCAGCAATGTTTTTTTGGACAGCAGTGGCTTCCTCTGTGGTATCCTCCCATTAAATCCATTCTTGGTTAGTGTTTTACGTATCGTAGATTCACTAACAGGGATGTTAGCATATGCAAGAGACTTTTGTAAGTCTTTAGCTGACACTCTAGGATTCTTCTTCACCTCATTGAGCAGTCTGCGCTGTGCTCTTCCAGTCATCTTTACAGGATGGCCACTCCTAGGGAGAGTAGCAGCAGTGCTGAACTTTCTCCATTTATAGACAATTTGTCTTACCGTGGACTGGTGAACAGCAAGGCTTTTGGAGATACTTTTATAACCCTTTCCAGCTTTATGCAAGTCAACAATTCTTAATCGTAGGTCTTCTGAGAGCTCTTTTGTGCGAGGCATCATTCACATCAGGCAAAGCTTCTTGTGAAAAGCAAACCCAGAACTGGTGTGTGTTTTTTATAGGGCAGGGCAGCTGTAACCAACACCTCCAATCTCATCTCATTGATTGGACTCCAGTTGGCTGACACCTCACTCCAATTAGCTCTTGGAGATGTCATTAGTCTAGGGGTTCACATACTTTATCCACCTGCACTGTGAATGTTTACATGGTGTGTTCAATAAAAACATGGTAACATTTAACTCTTTGTGTGTTATTAGTTTAAGCAGACTGTGATTGTCTATTGTTGTGACTTAGATGAAGATCAGATCACATTTTAAATCCATATCATTCCAAAGGGTTCACATACTTTTTCTTGCAACTGTATGTGTTATCTTATTCGTATAGGAAAGACATGCTGTGGGCAGAGCTGTGTCCTAGCATCTACATATCATATACACTATGTACTATAGCTTCACCACAGTGAGAGCTGCTCAGAAAGCTCGTCTACATTTTAGGCTGTTTTCAGATCTGAGCTTTACATTTTCATTCTTCTGCTCCGTTATAGGAGCAGAAGAACGAAAATAATGGAAATGTCCGATTCGCAAATGGAGCCTACGGACTAAAATAGGATTCATTTTTGTAGTGGAGACAAACGTCCTGCGGCCTTTTTTGTAGTGATAGTCAATGGTGTTGCAGTGCGACATGCTGCGACTGATGGGCCACGTTGGTATTTGGTGGGCTTTGTTTGCCCGGTGTTTCTTAGTTGTTTGCCGGCTCCTATGGTGGTGATTAGCACCGAGTCTCCAATCACCTGCTCACTTTTTAGGTTCTGGACCAACAGCAAACAGAGTATTTCTGTGCACAGGTATATTCTATAGCTGTGTATTTTATATTCTTTTAATAGTTTTTTCATTTTTATTCTGTATTTTATTACCAAATATTCCTAACCAATAAATATATCGTAGATTCCTGCAGGACCTCACTATTTTTGAATATTTATATTAAACATATGAGACCTGATTTCCATCATCCAGGTTCTTACATCCACATCTCTCTATTTCTGATACACTCTCCCTTGCAGACTGTGATCTCTCCATCTATCATGCGTTTTCAGTCGCTCACCCCTAAATGTCCTCCTTTCGGCACGCCTGCTTTCTTCACCATTCTCTCACAATCTTTCACTGCTTCTGTTCCCCTCCTTGTAGCCACTATCTCTATAGTGGGGACTCCAGCGCTCCCAGAACTCCTACTTTCAGTATTCCTAATTTTCTTTTTGTAAGGTGCCTCCCACACCCTCACTTTTAGTGGCTTACCGCTCACCCATTCCACACACTGGGATAATCTGTCTGCCGAGCTCCATAGACTGGAGTACGATTGCATATTGCTTCTCACAATATGCTAAATACAAGAGGGTTTCCTTCCTTGTCTGATTTCTCTGGACAATTTACAACAGACAGTTGAGAAAAGTACAATGTACAGGACAGTCTGATGGCAAGGAGTCACTCCACAACACACACTCCGTCTCGTGAAGACATGAGACCTGGCTGGGAGGCAGCAGAACAGTCTAACACCTGCCCCATGGCCTGGGCAAGTCATGTAAGAAGCAAAGGTTCTTACCTTCAGCACTCTTTCAAAATCTAGTCCTAGTCCGGGTAAGGCTATAATCGAAAGAAAGAGCTGCGTAGGGGAGAACAAAAGGAGGTAAGCGATTTTTAGGTGCCAAAGAAGTGGCGGGCCGCCGCGTTAAGGCACAAGCTACCCAAAAACTTTCACCCTGCACGTAAGTTCTCTGACAGACTCCCTCTGACACTGTATTGATCAACAGGAGGGTTTTCTGTATTTTTATCGAACATTTTAATCTTT
The DNA here is from genome assembly GCF_905171765.1 of Bufo bufo. Taxonomy (NCBI): domain Eukaryota; kingdom Metazoa; phylum Chordata; class Amphibia; order Anura; family Bufonidae; genus Bufo; species Bufo bufo. Next base: position 2,848,158 of record NC_053392.1, read on the forward strand.
ATACTAGTATCTACTAGTGTTTGTGATTGGAATTATAAATTCGGATCAGCTACAACCCAAAAATTTGCTAGCAAATTTCATGTCAATTGAGATTATATCACTTTCTTCAATGAAAGGACTATATGTGCTAGATTGATATACTATTCTGTACACTACTTTTTCTGCTAATTATTGGACACCTAGAGCTACTATTTCTTCCTTTTCTATTTGAGATTGCTTATATTTATTTTATTAATATTTTTGGTTTTATATTTATTTTTATCCTGTGATTTTAGTAATGATATATCCAATACATTGATAATCCTTCATTATCTGTGTCCATTATTTTAAGCATGGTGAGGTGAGAACTGATTGTCATCACTAGAAAACCCTGCTTATCAATGTCTATAGTATAAGGACAGGAGAGAACACAGGAGAGGTGAGAACTGATTATCTATCATCACTAGAACACCCTGCCTATCACTGTTTATAGTATAAGGACAGGAGAGAACCCAGGAGAGATGAGAACTGATTATCTATCATCACTAGAACATCCTGTGTATCACTGTATATAGAATAAGGACAGGAGAGAACACAGGAGAGATGAGAACTGATTATCTATCATCACTAGAACACCCTGTGTATCACTGTTTATGGTATACGGACAGGAGAGAACCCAGGAGAGATGAGAACTGATTATCTATCATCACTAGAACATCCTGCTTATCACTGTATATAGAATAAGGACAGGAGAGAACACAGGAGAGATGAGAACTGATTATCTATCATCACTAGAACACCCTGCCTATCACTGTTTATAGTATAAGGACAGGAGAGAACACAGGAGAGATGAGAACTGATTATCTATCATCGCTAGAACACCCTGTGTATCACTGTTTATAGTATAAGGACAGGAGAGAACACAGGAGAGATGAGAACTGATTATCTATCATCGCTAGAACACCCTGTGTATCACTGTTAATGGTATACGGACAGGAGAGAGAACCCAGGAGAGATGAGAACTGATTATCTATCATCACTAGAACATCCTGCTTATCACTGTATATAGTATAAGGACAGGAGAGAACACAGGAGAGATGAGAACTGATTATCTATCATCACTAGAACACCCTGCTTATCACTGTATATAGTATAAGGACAGGAGAGGTGAGAACTGATTATCTATCATCACTAGAACACCCTGATTATCACTGTATATAGTATAAGGACAGGAGAGGTGAGAACTGATTATCTATAATCACTAGAACACCCTGCTTATCACTGTATATAGTATAAGGACAGGAGAGAACACAGGAGAGGTGAGAACTGATTATCTAGCATCACTAGAATAGAACACCCTGCTTATCACTGTGTATAGTATAAGGACAGGAGAGATGAGAACTGATTATCATCACTAGAACACTCTGCTTATCACTGTATATAGTATAAGGAGAGGCGAGAACGCAGGAGAGATGAGAACAGATTATCTATCATGACTAGAAAACCCTGCTTATCACTGTTTTTGATAAATAAGGGCCTTAGATTTAGGGCTCATTCAGACGGCCGTATGCTATCCGCAAAAATGCGGATCCGTTTTTTTTGCGGATTAGTTGCTGACCCATTCACTTCTATGGGGCCCTTTTCTATTCCACAGTTCCGCAAAACAAATTAAACATGTCCTATACTTGTCCGTGAAAATCAGGACATGGCCCCATTGAAGTCCGCAAAAATACTGAATGCTATCCGTTTTTTTGCGGATCCGCAAAAAAACTGATAGCATTCAGTATTTTTGCGGACAGCATACGGCCGTCTGAATGAGCCCTTATTGTATTATTATTATTTATTTATATTTAACATAGAATATTTTAATGTAAAATGAATTCGAAAGGTTTGAGAATGAATAAACTTACGCAGGCTACGTGAATAAATATATTTACTAAGTGATTAAATATTCGATAACACAAAGAAATCACATACATGCTATAAACCATCGCTGTCTATAACACATGACCGACACCCCAGGGTGTACAAGAGAGATAGGGCAATCATATATCCTACCTAGAATGGAAGGCCTGGTGTAGTCTGCTAAGGTAATGTGTGTCATAATGTTTTAACCTGTTATCCCCTCCCGCAGTGTGCAGCACGCATGTCTCTGAGATCACTGAGGATTGTGGTCTTATCAGCACAATGGGGGATGGGTACTATCTCTAACCAATTTCATTACAAGGGAAACTTATAAACTATTACACAAAGTATTAAATAGAATTAAAGGGGAGAACCAATCAGTCACTTAAAAATACCCTTACAATACAAATATATATTTTTTAAATTTCGAAACTTTTCTAAATTTTTATGAAAATTAATATAATAAATATTAATAACATAATATTTTTTTAAGCTGGAGTTAAAGTCTGTATATTTCTACCGACTCCAGCAAAAACTAGCTTCAAGTCTGCCTATATGACTCCGACTCCACAGCCCTGGATGGAACAGCAGCTCCAAGCCTGGGACTTCTGTGGGGTGACTGGTTTAGTTTGGGGTTTAGCAGAAAGTTGGTGAGGAGCAGCACATTAAAGTGATCACCAAACCTAGAAGTGAAGGAGCCGAGAGAAGTGTCTGATCTATAGACAAATCTACAGGAGGCCATGTATTCAGTCACTGTGTGCTTGTGTCTCCACAGATGGATTCAGGAGGAGAAGTCCCCCCAAGAGATGTCCCCGTCCTCTGTATTCCCAGGACTGTCCAGAGGAGAAGCCCCCAGAGAACCATCAGGTAGATGGAGCTGAAGTCTCCCCAGAATCTGAGCAGAAAGGGATTGAACCAAATACCATTTTACATTTCTCTTCTTCAGGATGAAAATCTGATGGATATTAAGGTTAAGGTTATAGATGAAGAAGAAGAGGAGACGGATTTATGGGGCGATCAGCAGGGTAAGGAGGGGGGCTGTCATGGGTCACCTGGATACTACTCCCATCATCTCATTATCACATGTAATAATCCCCCCTGTCCCTGTGTGTTTCCTACAGATGGACTCATAGAAGCAAATCCCCCCGAGAGATGTCCCCGTCCTCTGTATTCCCAGGACTGTCCAGAGGTGAAGCTCCCAGAGAACCATCAGGTAGATGGAGCTGAGCCCTATACACATCTATATAGGGGGGTCCTGCAGTCATAGAGGGGTCATAGATGGCGGGGGTCTCTTATGTGGATCTGTTAGATTTCCCACCTGTCTGCTGTATTGTCCTGAATTGTTACAGATGACAAATCAGGGGGAAGATGTGACTGATATTAAAGTGGAGGATGAAGAAGAGTGGATGATGGGCGATCCCCCGTGTAAGAGTGAGGTGGAGGAGGACATTCCAGTCCATGTGACCACAGGTATGGAGTAATGAATGGAGGAAGGGAATTGGGCCCATGAATAATAAAAAATGGTGTAAGACGTTTTATATAAAAATCTACAGATAAATGAATGGGGGACTATTTGCATAAAATTCTATCCAAATCAAAGGTGCCTCACTTGACCTCAAAAATTGATGTTTGACATTCAGGGGTCTCCTAGATTTACTTTATATTGTCTTTTTTGTGTAAAATTTTCTCTCTCTCCCGTTTCAAGCTTTTTAACACAAAGACAACAATATTAATAATGCCAGAGTGACCCTGACATACAGTACAAAGCTATGGGTAACTCATGGTTGTCAGTGTTAAAGCCAATTGTCATCCTTTTTAAAATAAAAGATCATTCCAAAAATGTTCCCTTATTGGGGGGCAGATGCTTTCCAGTGTTAATACACACATGGTACTATTGGAAGAAACAGTGGCTTGTTCTGAACAGAAGAGGGGAAAAAAGGAACAACCAACAAGATGGCGCCAAACCTAACGTAATGACTGGAAGAGAAACTATAGCACCATTGGTCAGAATAGCAGGAAAATAAATAAAGTAGATTGCATTTGTAGTGGAGATCTTATGTTCAAAATAAAATCCAATGAAATCAGAAATCAAAATAAAATCTGAAATTGACTTACTTCACTGAGGAGGAGGTCAATGGGATAAGCTCAAGACACCCAAGGACGCTACCTCCCCGCCAGGATTGTTAGTAGTATAAAACACGGCAGTATCCGATACCTCTGGTGATTTCCTGAAAAAGAGCCCACCTGAGATATGATTTTTAGAAAATAAAAAGGAAATCACCAGAGGTATTGGATACTGCCGTGTTTTCTTCCTACTATACTACTAACCATCCTGGCGGGGGAGGTAGCGTCCTTGGTATTTGAGCTTATCCCATTGACCTCCTCCTCAGTGAAGTAAGTCAATTTATGATTTTATTTCGATTCCTAATTTCATTGGATTTTATTTTCAACATAAGATCTCCGCTACAAAGAAAATCTACTTTATTTATTTTCATGCTATTCTGACCAATGGTGCTATAGTTTCTCTTCCAGTCATTACGTTAGGTTTGGCGCCATCTTAGTGGTTGTTCCTTTTTTCCCTCTTCTATTTTGTTGGGGATTTAAAGCAAATGCTTTATAAATATATATATATAATGGATCAAAAGAAAAATTATTCAAATGATATTGATCCGCGAGGGGGACATATAAACACCTCAAAAGAGTTTGATCGAAAACCTAATTATTTTGTGCAATCAGTAAGAGCAGGGTACAAGCGTCTATGCAAAAATATAAATGATTTATTATACAATAATTTAGAATACAATCAAAGATGAATCAGTGTAAATTGTAGAGATATATCAGTCAATTGATTATTCACAGAAATTCAATCAAGAAAATGACCGATACGAGCCCCTGCTCTGCCAAATCTTATGACCAATCTTGGATAATGATAGTATTGCAATAAAACTTATAAATTATCAGCTAGGGAATATGAAGATTCCCAACAGAGAAGCTCTCTTGTTATCAATATCAGATCTTGTATTCAGTGATATGCATTTTCACTGAATGCCGCCAAGTATCAAGCCAATTAATTTATATTAATACTACATAAAACAAAAATATACATTACCCAAGGGTCAGGTGATGTGCAGAGTCTCGGGGAAGTCAGCTCTCAAGAGTTTTTCTGATAATCCAAATCCTTCTCCTCGCTCCCTTTCTATGTTCCTTCCTCTTTTTTCTTGGTGTTCCCCTTCCTTCTCTTTGGTATGTGGTTTCTTAACCAAAAACTTATCAGATGAACACACCTTTCTAGTTTGGATCTTTCCAATCATTGTTGGATAGGCGTGTACATTGATAAGGAATGTGACGTCATAACACTACCCAGAATGCTTTTTTGCTACTGGTGTAGTATTACCTGCTCATATCTAGGTGGCACTGTTGTATAAGCTATAAGCATCATACCATTAAGGGTTAACTTATACATGCCTGACATCTTCAACACTACACATACCTGACATCTGGAAGCCTTATCTCAAAGTTGAGGGACAAACTTTGAGGAACATCTAGACAATTCTCACACTGTGGAATTCATGTTCAGATAAGAAATACAATGAAGCCTCTACTTCTGCAGATGTTGTGTATCTTCTAACTGTCTAAATGTATATTTGATTGATACAATAACACTAGTTCTTTTGAACAATGCAGTAATCTTCCCATGGACTTCGGCCTACATTAAAAATCCATACAAAATAGTGAATATAAACCAACATTGCTCTTAAAGGCAATAGATATCCATTATAACTAGAATAAGTAGATATAACTGTTTACACTTCTGAAAAGGCACAACAATTTACACATGCAGTAGTTTATTCTACTCGTTCAGCCTCCTAGGCAGCCTGCCTTCACTTTTGATCCTTAAGTAATTCCCTTACTTTTTTCTCCTCTCCCCCATCCCCCTTTTGTGCCCTGCTTGTTGTCTCAAGACCCTCTCTTTGGGATCCCAAGGAAGGTTCTTCTGACAAACACTCTTTTTCATCAAATGTTTTTTTCTCTTTGTTCAGAACAAAAAATCAGTCCAAAAATCGAGTTAACAGGCAGATGCCTGCTGTGTTTGTATACACAGACTATCGGCAGAAGTGGCTTGTTCTGAACAAGCGTCCAAAAGCAAATTTTTTAATTTTTTTTTTTTTGGGGGGGGGAGCAGCAGTACATGTACAACATAAGAGATATGTGGCAGTGTGCGGGTAGTAGTAGTGGCAGCAATGGCAGAACAGTACGGAACCTGATGAACAAGGGAAGTGTAGCTGTGTAGGGGTGGTAGTAGTGTGAGTGTGCGACGGCAGCAGCAATATGAAGTATGGAACATGATGGACGGGCAGACAGCACCTGTGGGCCAAAACAAACAAGTGGAAGTAATGTATCAAAATGTCATTTATTATAAAATATAAGGAATGGGGAAACCACAGAATGGTATACAGTATACGGAGAAGCACAGGGCCAATGACACCATAAAATCACCAATCAGTCTGTGTAGTGTAACACACAGGTAAGTACAGTCCATGAATCAGGGTGTTAGCTCAAGGATGACCAGGATAGCATGACACAAGGGTCGCCACAATAAGGCTATGTACAGGAAGTACAAGTGACCATACCTGGTAAGCCATGAGCTGTCCCACACATTCCAAAATACGTAGGCGCCGAGACAGACCAGTGTGATAGTGAGTCCTCAATAAGAATCAATATCTAAGTCTCAAAATATAGCAACATGCACCTAAATGTAAGGGACCCACTATGGATATATACGGAGGTCCCTATAGGAAGTGTCAAGCTGTACTAATGACAGGACGTACCTGAAGACATGGTGATGAATAGAATGCCAGACCCTGAGCGCGAGACCTCGACGTGCGTTTCACCTCAACGGCTTCGTCAGGAGGTACTAAGTGATATGCAGGCAGGGTATATATAGGCTGGAGTGGGGGTGGGAGGATAGGGAGGTGTTACCTGGATGCGAGGCACCTGTGGTCCACATTATCGGGCACGGAGAACTCCATGATCCACGGCGCCATCTCTCAGCGCGTCCACGCCTGCACGCCGCGCATGCGCGGCGCTTACAGACGTCACGGAGCGCGTCGAGATGGCGCCATGCAGCGCATGCGCAGTCCGCGGCCCAGTGGAACGCAGGTGACCCGCAACTCCCAGTAGATGGATGAGGGGCTGAAGATGGGCACGATCACGTGAGTGATAAGGCCGGTACCTGTGGCATGATTGGGCTGGCAATAAATAGCCACTATCTACTCAATGGCCTCAGCCAGAGTTATGTGAAAATCCTCTCGGATCCATGCCACAGTTTTATCTGCTATCTGCCACACTGAATACCCTCCCTGACGGTACAGCGGAGGCTGGGCAAGATAGGACACCGATAGCAAGCAAGGCTAGTTTGGTACTTGAAAATGCTGCTCCATCATGTTCATCAAACTGAATTGGCTGCTGCTGGTGCTTCTGCGGCTTTAGTCCCTTGTTGTAGCGGGACTCAGCAGGATAGGTAGGCCTTCTGTTCAGACACACGGGCGGCAGGCACCCTCCCAATGAAATCTGCGGCAAGCTATGTACAGAGCGCATCCTGGTATTACAACAATTCTGCCTCCTTTTCACTCAGGAAGATGTTTTTAGCCACATAAGAAGACCTGAAGTGCACAGACACTCTCCTCAACATTGCCAGCATCCTCAGCAAGCCACAATACTTTATCACTACTACATTTATCACATATGCCATGCAGGGAGCATGTGTTATTTCACCCAAATGCAGTGCCGCCACAGTGTTCCTGCCATTGTTGCCGACCCCTTGCCCAGCATTAGTTGGTGGAGAGACATCCAGCGAAAAATTTGTTGCTTGATGCTAATTAGCAGATGATCCAGCGTGCAGCTTCTCTCGTCCAGGCCAATCAGTTGTACGATGGCACGGCAATGCTTCAGTGTAATGCAAGCGGGTCGGACCCACTGCACCACGGAGGGGCGTGACTAAGTAACTACCTGGTCTTCACTACAGCCTTTGATGGTGAGGATAGGCTTGGGCCGTTAGGGTAGTCACCCGGTACCACTCAAAATCAGGGGCAGGCAGCAATCAAACAAAGTCTGTTTAATTGAGAAGTAGGGTCCGGTACACAGAGAAGCAGAAACTTCCAAACACCTTCACACAAGGGACTAGACTAGCTAGTGACCAAGATTGCTCAGGCGCCTTCCTGAGGCAGGAAGCACTTATAAATACATCCTGCAACCCCGCCATAGGCTGGGGATATAGAGGGTGCTGCCTCACAAAAGGAGGAGAGACACGCCTGCGTACGCCCTAACAAACAGTACAGGACTCTAAGCAGGAAGGAGGAAGCCAGAGACGCATAGCTGCACTCGTGGCGTAGGGGAGGAAGCTCTGGCACAGGGAGCAGATCAAGTTACAGTTTAAGCTACCTGCTGCTCATGCTTGTCAGCACGGTGTATGGCAGGAGGGAGTGAGGGAGCCTGGTGCCCACGTGTAGGGGCAGCAGCACAGAAACAGAGCGCTGGGCTAACAGTACCCTCCCCTTCCCCCTTATAGGTGCATTGATGTTCTCCCTAGGTTCCCAACTTCCTTCCTCAGGGCCAAACCCCTTCCAATCCCCAAAAAACAGGGTTCTACCTGTTTTCAGCTTAATTCCCAGAATACCTTTCACCTCAGAAATTCTACTCACGACCGAAACAAAAGCTGAGACAGGTTTCTTGATAAAACGATTCAGGATGACAGGTTTCCGCAGGGAGACATGAAAGGAATTCGATACCCGGAGAGAGGCCGGCAGCTTAAGCTTGTAGGAAACATCATTAATTTACTCTAGGATGATAAATGGACCGATGAAGCGTGGACCCAATTTGTAAGAGGATCTCTTACAAGACACACTTGATCGCTAGGACGGAACTTAGGAACATCTGTACGTCTTTTATCAGCAGCCTCCTTCATGCGCACAGAAGCCTTTCTCAGGGCTTCCCTTGTCTCCTAACAGATTTTAGAGAACTCTATTGAAGTTGCATCTACTGCAGGGATACCAGAAGTAGAAGACACAGGTAGTGGGATGTTAGGTTGTTGACCGTAAACAACAAAAAATTGTGATTTATTGGAAGACTCGCTGACATGGTTATTATACGAACTCGACCTTCATGATGGAGGTTGGTGAAGTGTCGCAAAAATTGGTCAGGATTTGATTGACCAGTACCACTTGACCATTAGACTGCGGATGATAAGCCGAAGAGAAGTCCACGGATACATTCAGTAGCCTGCAGAGAGCTCCCCAGAACTTAGACGTGGACTGCACACCTCTATCTGACACAATACGGTAGGGAAAACCATGGAGGCGAAAAATGTGTTCAATAAATTTTTTCGCCAGCTGAGGAGCAAAAGGAAGACCAGGCAGATGGATGAAATGCGCCATTTTGGAAAAACGATCCACCACAACCCAAATCGCAGAACAACCATAGGACAAGGGTAGATCAGTAATAAAATCCATGGCTATCTGTTGCCAAAGAGCCTCAGGAACAGAAAGGGGAAGTAAGAGGCCCAGTGGACATTGCTTGGAGTTTTTTTTCTGTGCACATGACGGAAAGGCAGAGACAAACTCTTAGATGTCTTTCTGCATGGATGGCCACCAGTACCGTGGAGCAATGAACTTGAAAGTATGACCTACAATTTTTGAGGAATGATCCCACAGTAAAACTTGCTTCCTGAGGTTCTGCGCAACAAAAGTCTTTCAGGGCAGAATCTAAGACAAACAGTGATTTTTTTTTTCAGGATCCATGATGTTTTGAGGCTCCTCCTCCCAGTCGGTAGCATCAAAGGACCTTGACAGAGCATCTGCTTTGATATTCTTTTCTGCAGCATGGAAATAGAGAACAAAATCAAAACTGGCAAAGAATAAGGACCACCTGGCTTGAGGAGGATTCAGTCTTTGTTCAGACTGCAGATAGGTCAGATTCTTGTGGTTGGTATAGATCACCATAGGATGAGATGCTCCATCCAGAAAGTAACACCATTGCCCCAGTGCCATTTTGATGGACAACAACTCGGCTCAGGAGCGGAGAAGACCCTGGAGAAGAAACCACAGGTTACCGTCTTTCCTGAGGAAGCTTTCCACCTCAAGATAGAATTGCTTGTTAGCATCAGAGCAATAGAGAACCACAGCTGCAGAGAAGGACTGCTTCTGATTCAGCCTCAGATGTCCAATTCTTGAAATTTGCTCCTTTGCAAGTCAAGAGAGTTGTCAAGTACAAGAAGTGCGGCACAAACTGGTGATAGTAGTTGGTGAATCCCAGGAACCACTGGATTGCTTTTAAACCAGAAGGACAAGGCTACTTTAAAATCTCTGACAGCTTCTCGGGATCCATCTGCAGGTCAGTATCAGATATTATGTATCCCAGGAATGGAAGCAAAGACTACTCAAAGATAACTTTCTCGAACTTGGCGTAAAGACGATTCTCTCTTAACCTTTGAAGAACCTGATGAACCTGCCTCTGGTGAGTAGCCAAATCTGGAGACAAAACAAGGATATTATCTAGGTACAACACAACACAGGAATAGACCAAGTCTCTGAAGATGTTTACAATTTCTCGGAACACTGCATTTCTTAGCCCAAAGGGCATCGCCAGTTATTCGTAGTGACTGGCGTGTGTGTTGAAGGCGGTCTTCCGCTCATCCCCCTGACGAATCCTGATCAGGTTGTAGGCCCCACGTAGGTCTAATTTGGAGAATACTTTAGTTCCCCTGAGGCGGTCAAACAATTCAGGAATAAGGGGAAGAGGGCACTTATTCTTTACCGTGATCTTGTTAAGACCCCTGTAGTCGATGCATGGATGTAGGGAGCCATCTTTCTTCTTCACAAAGAAGAAATCTGCACCAGCCAGAGAGGAAGATTTGTAGATAAATCCTCTGTTGAGGTTCTCCTTATTATACTCAGACATGGACTGAGTCTCTGCTGGTAACAGGAGGAGACAAGGAAATAGGAACTAAGTCAATATGGCAGTCATAGGGCCTGAGACAAGATTGCGTCTCAGCCTCTTTATTGTCAAAGATGTCCGCATAAGCATAATAGGGTGCTGGCAGACTCTGGAGATTGGGTGGTATCTAAGGGGACCGAGCCAACTGAACAGAAGAAAGATACCTCCCAAGACAGGACAGTCCCCAATGAAACACCCCTCTGGACCTCCAGTCAAGAACAGGTTCATAAACACAAAGCCATGGAATTCCCAGGAGGAGCAGATGAGGCAGAATTAAGAGGATCAGGAATTAAATTTCTTAAGTATGAAGCGCTCCCACCTGTAATTTTACAGGTTCAGCGATGAACTGTAAATACTCATATAGAGCCCTTCCATCGACGAACCATACCAGCAGAGGACTCAAAGGCGTTAAACAGGAATCAGATGTCAATCCCCTAAGCCTTGTTGTAGGAAGTTCCCTGCTAATCTGGAATCCAGAAGTGCCGTCTCCGTGAATCGAGCAAAGTCTGTTTAATCGAGAAACAGGGTCTGGTACACAGTAAAGCAGAAACTTCCAAAAACCATCACACAAGGGTCTAAAGAAGCTAGTGACCAAGTTTGCTCAGGCACCTTACTGTGGCAGGAAGTGCCTTTAAAATACATCCTGCAACCCAGCCATAGACTAGGGAGATAGAGGGCATGCATGTGCTGCCTCACAAAAGGTTGAGAGACGCCCGTGCACGCCCTCAGAAACCGTACAGGATTCAAGCAGGAAGTAAACTCTAGCACGGAGCACAGAAACAAGAGTTTAAAGAGGACCTTTCACCGATTATTACACTATGAACTAACTATACAGACACGGAGAGCGGCGCCCGGGGATCTCACTGCACTTACTATTATCCCCGGGCGCCGCTCCGTTCTACCGCTATGCCCTCCGGTATCTTCGCTCACTAAGTTATAGTAGTCCATAGTCTCACTGCTCTTACAGTGAAGAGTCCATAGTCTCACTGCTCTTACAGTGAAGAGTCCATAGTCTCGCTGCTCTTACAGTAAACAGTTCATAGTCTCACTGCTCTTACAGTATAGAGTCCACAGTCTCACTGCTCTTACAGTAAAGAGTCCATAGTCTCACTGCTCTTACAGTATAGAGTCCATAGTCTCACTGCTCTTACAGTAAAGAGTCCATAGTCTCACTGCTCTTACAGTAAAGAGTCCATAGTCTCACTGCTCTTACAGTAAAGAGTTCATAGTCTCACTGCTCTTACAGTAAAGAGTCCATAGTCTCACTGCTCTTACAGTAAAGAGTCCATAGTCTCACTGCTCTTACAGTAAAGAGTCCATAGTCTCACTGCTCTTACAGTAAAGAGTCCATAGTCTCACTGCTCTTACAGTAAAGATTCCATAGTCTCACTGCTCTTACAGTAAAGAGTCCATAGTCTCACTGCTCTTACAGTACAGAGTCCATAGTCTCACTGCTCTTACAGTATAGAGTCCATAGTCTCACTGCTCTTACAGTATAGAGTCCACAGTCTCACTGCTCTTACAGTAAAGAGTCCATAGTCTCACTGCTCTTACAGTAAAGAGTCCATAGTCTCACTGCTCTTACAGTAAAGAGTCCATAGTCTCACTGCTCTTACAGTAAAGAGTCCATAGTCTCACTGCTCTTACAGTAAAGAGTCCATAGTCTCACTGCTCTCACAGTAAAGAGTCCATAGTCTCACTGCTCTTACAGTAAAGAGTCCATAGTCTCACTGCTCTTACAGTGAAGAGTCCATAGTCTCACTGTTCGTACAGTAAAGAGTCCATAGTCTCACTGCTCTTACAGTGAGGAGTCCATAGTCTCACTATGGACGCTTTTGTCAGCAGTCACATCATCAATAACTACAAGAGAAGCAGTTCCATTGGCAGCCATACATGCCCACGCCATGACACTACCACCAGCATGCTTCACTGATGAGGTGGTATGCTTAGGATCATGAGCAGCTCCTTTCCTTCTCCATACTCTTCTCTTCCCATCACTCTGGTACAAGTTGATCTTGGTCTCATCTGTCCATAGGATGTTGTTCCAGAACTGTGAAGGCTTTTTTAGATGTCATTTGGCAAACTCTAATCTGGCCTTCCTGTTTTTGAGGCTCACCAATGGTTTACATCTTGTGGTGAACCCTCTGTATTCACTCTGGTGAAGTCTTCTCCTGATTGTTGACTCTGACACACATACATCTACCTCCTGGAGAGTGTTCTTGATCTGGCCAACTGTTGTGAAGGGTGTTTTCTTCACCAGGGAAAGAATTCTTCGGTCATCCAACACAGTTGTTTTCCGTGGTCTTCCGGGTCTTTTGGTGTTGCTGAGCTCACCGCTGCGTTCCTTCTTTTTAAGAGTGTTCCAAATAGTTGTTTTGGCCGCGCCTAATGTTTTTGCTATCTCTCTGATGGGCTTGTTGTGTTTTTTCAGCCTAATGATGGCTTGCTTCACTGCTAGTGACAGCTCTTTGGATCTCATCTTGAGAGTTGACAGCAACAGAATCCAAATGCAAATAGCAGACTGGAAATGACCTCTGGACCTTTTTATCTGCTCATTGTAATTGGGATAATGAGGTAATAACACACACCTGGCCATGGAGCAGCCGAGAAGCCAATTGTCCCATTACTTCTGGTCCCTTAACAAGTGGGAGGCACATATGCAAACTGTTGTAATTCCTGCACCGTTCACCTGATCTGGATGTAAATACCCTCAAATTAAAGCTGACAGTCTGCAGGTAAAGCACATCTTGTCCGTTTCATTTCACATCCATTGTGGTGGCGTATAGAGCCAAAAATGTAAGAATTGTGTCCATGTCCCAATATTTATGGACCTGACTGTACAGTAGACTGTCTCCTGTGGCATATATACAGTATGCTGTCCTCTGTAGTGTATATACAGTATACTGTCCTCTGTAGTATATATACAGTATACTGTCCTCTGTAGTATATACACAGTATACTGTCCTCTGTAGTGTATATACAGTATACTGTCCTCTGTAGTGTATATACAGTATACTGTCCTCTGTAGTATATATACAGTATGCTGTCCTCTGTAGTATATATACAGTATACTGTCCTATGTAGTATATATACAGTATACTGTCCTCTGTAGTTTCTATATACAGTAGACTGTCCTGTGGTATACTGTTCTATGTAGTGTGTCAATATATATATATATATATATATATATATATATATATACATATACACTGCTCAAAAAAATAAAGGGAACACTTAAACAACACAATGTAACTCCAAGTCAATCGCACTTCTGTGAAATCAAACTGTCCACTTAGGAAGCAACACTGAGTGACAATCAATTTCACATGCTGTTGTGCAAATGGGATAGACAACAGGTGGAAATTATAGGCAATTAGCAAGACACCCCCAATAAAGGAGTGGTTCTGCAGGTGGTAACCCCAGACCACTTCTCAGTTCCTATGCTTCCTGGCTGATGTTTTGGTCACTTTTGAATGCTGGCGGTGCTTTCACTCTAGTGGTAGCATGAGACGGAGTCTACAACCCACACAAGTGGCTCAGGTAGTGCAGCTTATCCAGGATGGCACATCAATGCGAGCTGTGGCAAGAAGGTTTGCTGTGTCTGTCAGCGTAGTGTCCAGAGCATGGAGGCGCTACCAGGAGACAGGCCAGTACATCAGGAGGCGTGGAGGAGGTCGTAGGAGGGCAACAACCCAGCAGCAGGACCACTACCTCCGCCTTTGTGCAAGGAGGAACAGGAGGAGCACTGCCAGAGCCCTGCAAAATGACCTCCAGCAGGCCACAAATGTGCATGTGTCTGCTCAAACGGTCAGAAACAGACTCCATGAGGGTGATATGAGGGCCCGACGTCCACAGGTGGGGGTTGAGCTTACAGCCCAACACCGTGCAGGACGTTTGGCATTTGCCAGAGAACACCAAGATTGGCAAATTTGCCACTGGCGCCCTGTGCTCTTCACAGATGAAAGCTGGTTCACACTGAGCACATGTGACAGACGTGACAGAGTCTGGAGACACCGTGGAGAACGTTCTGCTGCCTGCAACATCCTCCAGCATGACCGGTTTGGCATTGGGTCAGTAATGGTGTGGGGTGGCATTTCTTTGGAGGGCCGCACAGCCCTCCATGTGCTCGCCAGAGGTAGCCTGACTGCCATTAGGTACCGAGATGAGATCCTCAGACCCCTTGTGAGACCATATGCTGGTGCGGTTGGCCCTGGGTTCCTCCTAATGCAAGACAAGGCTAGACCTCGTGGCTGGAGTGTTTCAGCAGTTCCTGCAAGACGAAGGCATTGATGCTATGGACTGGCCCGCCCGTTCCCCAGACCTGAATCCAATTGAGCACATCTGGGACATCATGTCTCGCTCTATCCACCAACGTCACGTTTCACCACAGACTGTCCAGGAGTTGGCAAATGCTTTAGTCCAGGTCTGGGAGGAGATCCCTCAGGAGACCGTCCGCCACCTCATCAGGAGCATGCACAGGCGTTGTAGGGAGGTCATACAGGCACGTGGAGGCCACACACACTACTGAGCCTCATTTTGACTTGTTTTAAGGACATTACATCAAAGTTGGATCACTCTGTAGTGTGTTTTTCCACTTTAATTTTGAGTGTGACTCCAAATCCAGACCTCCATGGGTTAAAAAATTTGATTTCCATTTTTTTTTTATTTTTGTGTGATTTTGTTGTCAGCACATTCAACTATGTAAAGAACAAAGTATTTCAGAAGAATGTTTAATCAACTCAGATCTAGGATGTGTTATTTTTGTGTTCCCTTTATTTTTTGAGCAGTATATATATATATATATATATATATATATATATATATACAGTATACTGCCCTCTGTAATATATATACAGTATACTGTCCTCTGTAGTGTGTGTATATATATATATATATATATATATATACAGTATACTGTCATCTGTAGTATATATACAGTATACTGTCCTCTGTAGTGTATATGTGTGTGTGTGTGTGTGTGTATGTATATATATATATATATATATATATATATATATATATACAGTACAGACCAAAAGTTTGGACACACCTTCTCATTCAAAGAGTTTTCTTTATTTTCATGACTATGAAGGCATCAAAACTATGAATTAACACATGTGGAATTATATACATAACAAACAAGTGTGAAACAACTGAAAATATGTCATATTCTGGGTTCTTCAAAGTAGCCACCTTTTGCTTTGATTACTGCTTTGCACACTCTTGGCATTCTCTTGATGAGCACAGCCTCAAGACAGTAATGGGTGCACGGCCCACTGGGAGAAGTCAATCCCACAACAATAGGTAGAAAAAAGGCAGCACTCCAAAAAAGAAAATTAAAAAAATACTTAATTCACCTCAGTGGCAATGGCGACGTTTCGACTCTATATCCGAGCCTTTCTTAAGCCAAGCCAAGGCTTGGATATAGAGCCGAATTGTCGCCATTGCCACGTGTGTGTGTGTGTATATGTGTGTGTGTGTGTGTGTGTGTGTGTGTATATGTATATATATATATATATATATATATATATATATACAGGGAGTGCAGAATTATTAGGCAAGTTGTATTTTTGAGGATTAATTTTATTATTGAACAACAACCATGTTCTCAATGAACCCAAAAAACTCATTAATATCAAAGCTGAATATTTTTGGAAGTAGTTTTTAGTTTGTTTTTAGTTTTAGCTATTTTAGGGGGATATCTGTGTGTGCAGGTGACTATTACTGTGCATAATTATTAGGCAACTTAACAAAAAACAAATATATACCCATTTCAATTATTAATTTTTTCCAGTGAAACCAATATAACATCTCAACATTCACAAATATACATTTCTGACATTCAAAAACAAAACAAAAACAAATCAGTGACCAATATAGCCACCTTTCTTTGCAAGGACACTCAAAAGCCTGCCATCCATGGATTCTGTCAGTGTTTTGATCTGTTCACCATCAACATTGCGTGCAGCAGCAACCACAGCCTCCCAGACACTGTTCAGAGAGGTGTACTGTTTTCCCTCCTTGTAAATCTCACATTTGATGATGGACCACAGGTTCTCAATGGGGTTCAGATCAGGTGAACAAGGAGGCCATGTCATTAGATTTTCTTCTTTTATACCCTTTCTTGCCAGCCACGCTGTGGAGTACTTGGACGCGAGTGATGGAGCATTGTCCTGCATGAAAATCATGTTTTTCTTGAAGGATGCAGACTTCTTCCTGTACCACTGCTTGAAGAAGGTGTATTCCAGAAACTGGCAGTAGGACTGGGAGTTGAGCTTGACTCCATCCTCAACCCGAAAAGGCCCCACAAGCTCATCTTTGATGATACCAGCCCAAACCAGTACTCCACCTCCACCTTGCTGGCGTCTGAGTCGGACTGGAGCTTTCTGCCCTTTACCAATCCAGCCATGGGCCCATCCATCTGGCCCATCAAGACTCACTCCCATTTCATCAGTCCATAAAACCTTAGAAAAATCTGTCTTGAGATATTTCTTGGCCCAGTCTTGACGTTTCAGCTTGTGTGTCTTGTTCAGTGGTGGTCGTCTTTCAGCCTTTCTTACCTTGGCCATGTCTCTGAGTATTGCACACCTTGTGCTTTTGGGCACTCCAGTGATGTTGCAGCTCTGAAATATGGCCAAACTGGTGGCAAGTGGCATCTTGGCAGCTGCACGCTTGACTTTTCTCAGTTCATGGGCAGTTATTTTGCGCCTTGGTTTTTCCACACGCTTCTTGCGACCCTGTTGACTATTTTGAATGAAACGCTTGATTGTTCGATGATCACGCTTCAGAAGCTTTGCAATTTTAAGAGTGCTGCATCCCTCTGCAAGATATCTCACTATTTTTGACTTTTCTGAGCCTGTCAAGTCCTTCTTTTGACCCATTTTGCCAAAGGAAAGGAAGTTGCCTAATAATTATGCACACCTGATATAGGGTGTTGATGTCATTAGACCACACCCCTTCATTACAGAGATGCACATCACCTAATATGTAATTTAATTGGTAGTAGGCTTTCGAGCCTATACAGCTTGGAGTAAGACAACATGCATAAAGAGGATGATGTGGTCAAAATACTCATTTGCCTAATAATTCTGCACGCAGTGTATATATATATATATATATATATATATATATACACACTATACTGTCCTCTGTAGTATATATACACTATACTGTCCTCTGTAGTGTGTATATATATATATATACAGTATACTGTCCTCTGTAGTATATATACACTATACTGTCCTCTGTAGTGTGTGTGTGTGTGTATATATATACACTATACTGTCCTCTGTAGTGTGTGTGTGTGTGTATATATATACAGTATACTGTCCTCTGTAGTGTGTATGTATATACACTGAACAAAAATATAAATGCAACACTTTCGGTTTTGCTCCCATTTTGCATGAGCTGAACATTTTCTACAGACACAGAAGACCCATTACTCTCAAATATTGTTCACAAATCTGTCTAGATCTGTGTTAGTGAGCACTTCTCTATTGCTCAGATAATCCATCCCACCTCACAGGTGTGGCATATCAAGGTGCTGATTAGACAGCATGAATATTGCACAGGTGTGCCTTAGACTGCCCACAATAAAAGGCCACTCTGAAATGTGCAGTTTGATCACACAGCACAATGCCACAGATGTCGCAACGTTTGAGGGAGCGTGCAATTGGCATGCTGACTGCAGGAATGTCTACCAGAGCTGTTTCCCGTGCAATGAATGTTAATTTCTCTGCCATAAGCCGTCTCCAAAGGCGTTTCAGAGAATTTAGCAGTACATCCAACCGGCCTCACAACCGCAGACCACGTGTAACCACACCAGCCCACGACCTCCACATCCAGCATGTTCACCTCCATGGTCATCTGAGACCAGCCACCCGAAAGGCTGCAGCAACAATCGGTTTGCATAACCAAAGATTTTCTGCACAAACTGTCAGAAACCGTCTCAGGGAAGCTCATCTGCACGCTCATCGTCCTCATCGGGGTCTGGACCTGACTGCAGTTCGTCGTCGTAACCGACTTGAGTGGGCAAATGCTCACATTCGATGGCGTCTGGCATGTTGGAGAGGCGTTCTGTTCACGGATGAGTCCCGGTTTTCACTGTTCAGAGCAGATGGCAGACAGCGCGTGTGGCGTCGTGTGGGTGAGCGGTTTGCTGACGTCAACGTTGTGGATGGAGTGGCCCATGGTGGCGGTGGGGTTATGGTATGGGCAGGCGTATGTTATGGACCATGAACACAGGTGCATTTTATTGATGGCATTTTGAATGCACAGAGATACCGTAATGAGGTCCTGAGGCCCATTGTTGGGCCATTCATCTACGACCATCACCTCAAGTTGCAGCATGATAATGCACGGCCCCATAGTGCAGGGATCTGTACACAATTCCTGGAAGCTGAAAACATCCCAGTTCTTGCATGGCCAGCATACTCACCGGACATGTCACCCATTGAGCATGTTTGGGATGCTCTGGATCGGCGTATACGACAGCGTGTTCCAGTTCCTGCCGATATTCTGCAGCTTCGCACAGCTATTAAAGAGGAGTGGACCAACATTACACAGGCCACAATCATCAACCTGATCAACTCTATGCCATGGAGATGTGTTGTACTGCGTGAGGCAAATGGTGGCCACACCAAATACTGACTGGTTTTCTGTCCCCCCCCCCCCCCCCCCCAGTAAGGTAAAACTGTGCACATTTCAGAGTGGCCTTTTATTGTGGGCAGTCTAAGGCACACCTGTGCAATATTCATGCTGTCTAATCAGCACCTTGATATGCCACACCTGTGAGGTGGGATGGATTATCTCGGCCAAGGAGAAGTGCTCACTAAGACAGATCTAGACAGATTTGTGAACAATATTTGAGAGTAATGGGTCTGTTGTGTAGGTAGAAAATGTTTCAGATCTTTGAGTTCAGCTCATGCAAAATGGGAGCAAAACCGAAAGTGTCGCGTTCATATTTTTGGTCAGTGTATATATACAGTATACTGTCCTCTGTAGTATATATACAGTATACTGTCCTCTGTAGTATATATACAGTATACTGTCCTCTGTAGTATATATACAGTATACTGTCCTCTGTAGTATATATACAGTATACTGTCCTCTGTAGTGTATATATACAGTATACTCTCCTCTGTAGTGTATATACAGTATACTGTCCTCTGTAGTGTGTATATACTGTCCTCTGTAGTATATATACAGTATACTGTCCTCTGTAGTATATATACACTGTCCTCTGTAGTATATATACAGTATACTGTCCTCTGTAGGCTGGATGTTCTACACTGTGGTAATGACAGACTACATGGCTAGAGGCTGGATGTTATACACTGTGGCGATGGTAGACTGCATGTTTAGAGGCTGGATGTTATACACCTGTGATAATGGTAGACTGCATGGCTAGAGGCTGGATGTTATACACTGTGGTAATGGTAGACTGCATGGCTAGAGGCTGGATGTTATACACTGTGGTAATGGTAGACTGCATGGCTAGAGGCTGGATGTTATACACTGTGGTAATGGTAGACTGCATGTTTAGAGGCTGGATGTTATACACTGTGGTAATGGTAGACTGCATGACTAGAGGCTGGATGTTATACACCTGTGATAATGGTAGACTGCATGGCTAGAGGCTGGATGTTATACACTTGTGGTAATGGTAGACTGAATGGCTAGAGGCTGGATGTTATACACCTGTGGTAATGGTAGACTGCATAGCTAGAGGCTGGATGTAATACACTGTGGTAATGGTAGACTACATGGCTAGAGGCTGCATGTTATACACTGTGGCAATGGTAGACTGCATGTTTAGAGGCTGGATGTTATACACCTGTGATAATGGTAGACTACATGGCTAGAGGCTGGATGTTATACACCTGTGGTAATGGTTGACTGCACGGCTAGAGGCTGGATGTTATAAACTGTGGTAATGGTAGACTGCACGCCTAGAGGCTGGATGTTATACACCTGTGGTAATGGCAGACTGCATGGCTAGAGGCTGGATGTTATACACTGTGGTAATGGTAGACTACATGCCTAGAGGCTGGATGTTATACACTGTGGTAATGGTAGACTGCATAGCTAGAGGCTGGATGTTATACACTGTGGTAATGGTAGACTACATGGCTAGAGGCTGGATGTTATACACCTGTGGTAATGGTTGACTGTATGGCTAGAGGCTGGATGTTATACACCTGTGGTAATGGCAGACTGCATGGCTAGAGGCTGGATGTTATACACTGTGGTAATGGTAGACTACATGCCTAGAGGCTGGATGTTATACACCTGTGGTAATGGCAGACTGTATGGCTAGAGGCTGGATGTTATACACCTGTGGTAATGGCAGACTGCATGGCTAGAGGCTGGATGTTATACACCTGTGGTAATGGCGGACTGCACGCCTAGAGGCTGGATGTTATACACCTGTGGTAATGGCAGACTGCATTGCTAGAGGCTGGATGTTATACACTGTGGTAATGGTAGACTGCATGGCTAGAGGCTGGATGTTATACACATGTGGTAATGGCAGACTGTATGGCTAGAGGCTGGATGTTATACACCTGTGGTAATGGCAGGCTGCGTTCCACTGAATGAAGTACCAGAATTCAATGATTAAGACACGGGGCCCAATACTTTTCTCCATCTAATTTCTTTCATCTCATAGGAGATAAGAGGCTGTGCTTTTCAGAGTTTTTAGTTTTATTAAGTCTAGGTTTTTGTAATAGAAGTAATCACTGAGTAGAGAGCAGAATCCCGGATGTTATCATTGATCCATTATAAAGTGTTATACAAGGCTTTATAAGGCTGGATTCACACATGCAGTTTTGGATCCAAAGCCAGAAGCAGGTGATAAAGGAATGGGAAATATAAAGGAAGGACTTCTACTACTGGATTTGGCTCAAAAAGCTGCATTATAAACGGTATATGTGTTAATAGGAAGGTTATAAACTTCTCCCTTTAACACGTTCAGGACCTTGGACAAGAATGCTGGTCCTAACTTGCAGGTACTTAACGTACAGTAAACACACAGTTGATAAGAACTGAGTTACTTGTAATTCTCCTTCTCTAGTGCTGAGGAGATCAAAGCTGTGGATTAGCCTGCCCTTCCTCCTCAGCTGCAGAGTTAACCCCTTCAGTACTCCTCACACATCCATAGCCCTTCCTTAGTGCTATGTTTGGGGAGCTGTGTGACCAGTGAATGTCATTTATAAAATGATCCAAACATGAAGTAGACATATGGGAAATGTAAAGTAAACTATTTTAGGAGGTATTACTATCTGTTTTAAAAGCAGAGAAATAGCAATTTTGAAAATTATAAATTTTTTCAAAAATTTTGGTACATTTGGTACTTTTTTTACAAATAAAAATGAAATATTTTGACTCAAATTTACCACTGACATGAAGTACAGTGTGTGACGAGAAAACAGTCTCAGAATGGCTTGGATAAGTAAAAGCGTTCCAAAGTTATTACCATATAAAGTGACACATGTCAGATTTGCAAAAAATGGCCAGGTCCTTAAGGTGAAAAATGGCAGGGTCCTTAACCTCTTAAGGACACATGACGTACCGGTACGTCATGATGTCCTGGTACTTAAGGACACATGACGTACCGGTACGTCATGTGTTGTTCCGATCACTGCCGCCCGGCCGGCAGTGATCGGAACCCGGTGCCTGCTCAAATCATCGAGCAGGCACCTAGGCTAAATGCGCGGGGGGGTCCCGTGACCCCCCCATGTCGGCGATCGCGGCAAACCGCAGGTCAATTCAGACCTGCGGTTTGCTGCGATTTCTGCAGTTTCTGATCCCTGCGGTCCCTGACCGCGGGGATCAGAAACTTTAGTATTCCTAAAATAGATCTGTATCCCTCCCCCTGCACCCCCCGAGTGATTTTAGCCCGGTGGGAGGTGCAGGGGGAGGGTTGCGGGCGGTGTGGGCGGTGCGGGAGGCGGGCGGTGCGGCAGGCGGGATCGCGATCCCCCGCCCGCCTCCCCTTGAATGATCGTTGGTTTCTAGTGGGGATACCAGGGTGCCAGCACATTGCTGGCACCCTGGTATAAACGGCTGACATCTGCGATGCGATGTCAGCCGTTAACCCTTTCCATACAGCGGTCCGTACGGACCGCTGTATGGAAAAGGTTAACAGCGCAGGGAGCTCCCTCCCTCTCCCATCGGGGGGCTGCTGTGCCTTTGCAGCCCCCCGATGGGAGAGGGAGAGAGCCCCCAGAGAGCCCCCCTCAGCCCTGTGCTTACCCTTCCCCGTCTGCGCAGTTCTGAGCAGACGGGGAAGGTTCCCATGGCAACAGGACGCCTCTCAGGCGTCCTGCTGTCCATGGTGCTGAACAGATCTGTGCTAAAAAGCATAGATCTGTTCAGTGTAAGTAAAATACAGTACAGAACAATATATATTGTACTGTACTGTATTATACAGACATCAGACCCACTGGATCTTCAAGAACCAAGTGGGTCTGGGTCAAAAAAAAAGTTAAAAAAAGTGAAAAAAAAGTAAAAATCAAAAAACACATTTATCACTGATTAAAAATGAAAAAAATAAAATTCCCTACACATGTTTGGTATCGCCGCGTCCGTAACGACCTGATCTATAAAACGGTTATGTTACTTTACCCGAACGGTGAACGCCATAAAAATAAAAAATAAAAAACTAGGATGAAATTGAAATTTTGCCCACCTTACTTCCCAAAAAAGGTAATAAAAGTGATCAAAAAAGTCGCATGTACGCCAAAATAGTACCAATCAAACCGTCATCTCATCCCGCAAAAATCATACCCTACCCAAGATAATCGCCCAAAAACTGAAAAAACTATGGCTCTTAGACTATGGAAACACTAAAACATGATTTTTTTTGTTTCAAAAATGAAATCATTGTGTAAAACTTACATAAATAAAAAAAAAGTATACATATTAGGTATCGCCGCGTCCGTATCGACCGGCTCTATAAAAATATCACATGATCTAACCCCTCAGATGACCACCGTAAAAAAATTAAAATAAAAACGGTGTAAAAAAAGCCATTTTTTGTCATCTTACGTCACAAAAAGTGTAATAGCAAGCAATCAAAAAGTCATATGCACCCCAAAATAGATGCCAATCAAACCGTCATTTCATCCCGCAAAAAATGAGACCCTACTTAAGATAATCGCCCAAAAACTGAAAAAACTATGGCTCTTAGACTATGGAGACACTAAAACATTTTTTTTGTTTTAAAAATGAAATCATTGTGTAAAACTTACATAAATAAAAAAAATAGTATACATATTAGGTATCGCCACGTCCGTGACAACCTGCTCTATAAAATTACCACATGATCTAACCTGTCAGATGAATGTTGTCAATAACAAAAAATAAAAACGTGCCAAAAAATCTATTTCTTGTTACCTTGCCGCACAAAAAGTGTAATATAGAGCAACCAAAAATCATATGTACCCTAAACTAGTACCAACAAAACTGCCACCCTATCCCGTAGTTTCTAAAATGGGGTCACTTTTTTGGAGTTTCTACTCTAGGGGTGCATCAGGGGGGCTTCAAATGGGACATGGTGTAAAAAAAAACTGTGCAGCAAAATCTGCCTTCCAAAAACCGCATGGCGTTCCTTTCCTTCTGCGCCCTGCCGTGTGCCCGTACAGCAGTTTACGACCACATATGGGGTGTTTCTGTAAACTACAGAATCAGGGCCATAAATAATGAGTTTTGTTTGGCTGTTAACCCTTGCTTTGTAACTGGAAAAAAAATATTAAAATGGAAAATCTGCCAAAAAAGTGAAATTTTGAAATTGTATCTCTATTTTCCATTAAATCTTGTGCAACACCTAAAGGGTTAACAAAGTTTGTAAAATCAGTTTTGAATACCTTGAGGGGTGTAGTTTCTTAGATGGGGTCACTTTTATGGAGTTTCTACTCCAGGGCTTCAAATGGGACATGGTGCCAAAAAAACAGTCCAGCAAAATCAGCCCTCCAAAAACCAAACGGCGCACCTTTCACTCTACGCCCCGCTGTGTGCCCGTACAGTAGTTTACGGCCACATATGGGGTGTTTCTGTAAACAGCAGAGTCAGGGCAATAAAGATACAGTCTTGTTTGGCTGTTAACCCTTGCTTTGTTAGTGGAAAAAATGGGTTAAAATGGAAAATTAGGCAAAAAAATGAAATTCTCAAATTTCATCGCCATTTGCCAATAACTCCTGTGCAACACCTAAAGGGTTAACGATGTATGTAAAATCAGTTTTGAATAGCTTGAGGGGTGTAGTTTCTTAGATGGGGTCACTTTTAGGGAGTTTCTCCTCTAGGGGTGCATCAGGGGGCTTCAAATGGGACATGGTGTAAATAAACCAGTCCATAAAAATCAGCCCTCCAAAAACCATACGGCGCACCTTTCACTCTACACCCCGCTGTGTGGCCGTACAGTAGTTTACGGCCACATATTGGGTGTTTCTGTAAACGGCAGAGTCAGGGCAATAAAGATACAGTCTTGTTTGGCTGTTAACCCTTGATTTGTTAGTGGAAAAAATGGGTTAAAATGAAAAATTAGACAAAAAAATGAAATTCTCAAATTTCCTCCCCATTTGCCAATAACTCTTGTGCAACACCTAAAGGGTTAACAACGTATGCAAAATCTGTTTTGAATACCTTGAGGGGTGTAGTTTCTTAGATGGGGTCATTTTTGGGTGGTTTCTATAATGTAAGCCTCGCAAAGTGACTTGAGACCTGAACTGGTCCCTAAAAATTGAGTTTTTGTAAATTTCTGAAAAATTTCAAGATTTGCTTCTAAACTTCTAAGCCTTATAACATCCCCAAAAAATAAAATATCATTCCCAAATCAATTCTAACAAGAAGTAGACATATGGGGAATGTAAAGTCATCACAATTTTTTGGGGTATTACTATGTATTACAGAAGTAGAGAAACTGAAACTTTGAAATTTGCAAATTTTTCCAAATTTTTTTGTTAAATTAGGTATTTTTTGGTGCAAAAAAAATAATTTTTTTGACTTCATTTTACCAGTGTCATGAAGTACAATATGTGACGAAAAAACAATCTCAGAACGGCCTGGATAAGTCAAAGCGTTTTAAAGTTATCAGCACTTAAAGGGACTCTGGTCAGATTTTCAAAAAATGGCCTGGTCCTAAGGTGTAAAAAGGCTGTGTCCTTAAGGGGTTAAGGGGTTAAACAAAATACATTTTTAATCCTTACAGGAAATCCCCTTTAAACAAAATCAATTTTTAATCCTTACAGGAAATCCCAGTAAGAAGTCTGAGGGAAACTTCACATTATCGATAGATTATAAAGAAGAAGAAATCAGGCAGCGTTCTTCAGATGAAAACCTCATTACCTATAATGCATATCCAGGACTTCATGGTGCAGATCTGTCATATAATCCCCCAAATAATGAGGAACCTTCTCCTGACCAATCACAGATTGTTATCACAAGTATCGGACATAAAGGTAATAAAAGGTTTCAGTGTGGGGAATGTGGAAAACAATTTACAAAAAGCTTAGGTCTTTTTAGACACAGAAGAATTCACACGGGAGAGAAGCCATTTTCATGTTCAGTATGTGGTAAGTGTTTTACCCAGAAATCAAGCCTTGACAAACACGAGAGAATTCACACAGGAGAGAAGCCGTATTCCTGTTCAGAATGTGGGAAAAGTTTTACCCAGAAATCAAGCCTTGACAAACATAAGAGAAGTCACACAGGAGAGAAACCATATTCATGTTCAGAGTGTGGTAAATGTTTTGCAAATAAATCACATCTTGTAAAACATAAGAGAAGTCACACAGGAGAGAAGCCATATTCATGTTCAGAATGTGGGAAATCTTTCATAGAAAAATCAAGACTGGTTATACATCACAGAAGTCACACAGGAGAGAAGCCGTATTCTTGTTCAGAATGTGGGAAATGTTTTACAAATAAATCACATCTTGCCGTGCATGAGAGAACTCACATAAGGGAGAAGCCGTATTCATGTTCAGAATGTGGGAAATTTTTTAAAAATAAACCATATCTTATAAAACATGAGAGAATTCACACAGGAGAGACCCCATATTCATGTTCAATTTGTGGGAAATGCTTTGTAGATAAATCAAATCTTGTTATACATGAAAGAATTCACACAGGAGAGAAGCCGTATTCATGTCCAGAGTGTAGGAAATGCTGTAGAAGTAAATCAGATCTTACTAAACATGAGAGAATTCATACAAGAGAGAAGCCGTATTCATGTTCAGAATGTAGGAAGTGCTGTAGACGTAAATCAGATCTAATTAAGCATGAGAAAACCCACATGAAAGAGAAGCCATATTTATGCTCAGAATGTGGGAAATGTTTCAAAAATAAATCACACCTTGTAAAACATGAGAGAAGCCACACAGAACAGAAGACATTTTGATGTTCTGTATGTGAACAAAGAAAAATTCATCAGAGAATTCACACAGAGAAGAAACTGTGCTCTTGTTTGGAATGTGGCAAATGCTATAGATCTAGTCACAGACGTTAAGCAACCAATAAGAGGGCTTATTTTTGGGAGGAATCAGCCTTGATCCATGAAGGAAATGTGTTGTGGATATAGGGAGAGAAGAAGAGCCTTCTTTATTGTCAGAGCAGTGCCTAGGAATTTTCCCCATGAACCTTGCCTCTTACTGTATTCATACCTCCACCCACACGGCAGGAGAATCCAGAGGGACATAGTGTAAGGGGAAGGACTCCGTATGTGGACTGTTATATAACACGTGGACATATCGATATCTGATCTTCATTCATAAGATAAAGCTGGTTGAATAGAAGAAAACAGCAGTAATAAATTGAGTTTGTAACCCTGATAATCGCTGAGCTTGGTGGCCATGTTGTTTTGCAGTATCGGGATCTTGGGCTTCAATCTGTATTTGTGTGGGTATTTTCTGAGTTCTCTACTTTCCTCTCAGACTCCAAAAAGAATTTGAGAGGTTAATCGGCTTACCTTAGTGGATGTTGGAGAATGATCTCCTAGATCAGGGGTCTCCAAACTTTTCAACAGGAGGGCCACATTGAAGATTTTACAAGTATTCGGGGGCCGGAAAAAAAAATCAGTTATGTATTAAATTAAATGTATATATTTTACATGGATCGTTTTTGTAATCAGCATGATATGACTG
The DNA here is from genome assembly GCF_905171765.1 of Bufo bufo. Lineage (NCBI taxonomy): Eukaryota > Metazoa > Chordata > Amphibia > Anura > Bufonidae > Bufo > Bufo bufo. The sequence goes on from NC_053392.1 coordinate 2,876,174, forward strand.
AGAACAAAAGAGAAAAAACTTTAGCAAAACAACGCAAAGACACCCGTGTCCCTATCAGCGGTGTCCCCATCAGCACAAAAATGTCCCCATCAGCACAGCAATGTCCCCATCAGCACAGCAATGTCCCCATCAGCACAGCAATGTCCCCATCAGCACAGCAATGTCCCCATCAGCACAGCAATGTCCCCATCAGCACAGCAATGTCCCCATCAGCACAGCAATGTCCCCATCAGCACAGCAATGTCAGCATCAGCACAGCAATGTCAGCATCAGCACAGCAATGTCAGCATCAGCACAACAATGTCCCCATCAGCACAGCAATGTCCCCATCAGCACAACAATGTCCCCATCAGCACAACAATGTCCCCATCAGCACAGCAATGTCCCCATCAGCACAGCAATGTCCCCATCAGCACAGCAATGTCAGCATCAGCACAGCAATGTCAGCATCAGCACAGCAATGTCAGCATCAGCACAGCAATGTCAGCATCAGCACAGCAATGTCAGCATCAGCACAGCAATGTCAGCATCAGCACAACAATGTCCCCATCAGCACAACAATGTCCCCATCAGCACAGCAATGTCAGCATCAGCACAACAATGTCCCCATCAGCACAGCAATGTCCCCATCAGCACAACAATGTCCCCATCAGCACAGCAATGTCCCCATCAGCACAGCAATGTCCCCATCAGCACAGCAATGTCAGCATCAGCACAGCAATGTCAGCATCAGCACAACAATGTCCCCATCAGCACAGAAATGTCCCCATCAGCACAGCAATGTCAGCATCAGCACAGCAATGTCCCCATCAGCACAGCAATGTCCCCATCAGCACAGCAATGTCCCCATCAGCACAGCAATGTCCCCATCAGCACAACAATGTCCCCATCAGCACAGCAATGTCCCCATCAGCACAGCAATGTCCCCATCAGCACAGCAATGTCCCCATCAGCACAGCAATGTCCCCATCAGCACAGCAATGTCCCCATCAGCACAGCAATGTCCCCATCAGCACAGCAATGTCCCCATCAGCACAGCAATGTCAGCATCAGCACAGCAATGTCCCCATCAGCACAGCAATGTCAGCATCAGCACAACAATGTCCCCATCAGCACAGCAATGTCCCCATCAGCACAGCAATGTCCCCATCAGCACAACAATGTCCCCATCAGCACAGCAATGTCCCCATCAGCACAGCAATGTCCCCATCAGCACAGCAATGTCAGCATCAGCACAGCAATGTCAGCATCAGCACAGCAATGTCAGCATCAGCACAGCAATGTCAGCATCAGCACAGCAATGTCAGCATCAGCACAGCAATGTCCCCATCAGCACAGCAATGTCAGCATCAGCACAGCAATGTCAGCATCAGCACAACAATGTCCCCATCAGCACAACAATGTCCCCATCAGCACAGCAATGTCAGCATCAGCACAACAATGTCCCCATCAGCACAGCAATGTCCCCATCAGCACAACAATGTCCCCATCAGCACAGCAATGTCCCCATCAGCACAGCAATGTCCCCATCAGCACAGCAATGTCAGCATCAGCACAGCAATGTCAGCATCAGCACAACAATGTCCCCATCAGCACAGCAATGTCCCCATCAGCACAGCAATGTCAGCATCAGCACAGCAATGTCCCCATCAGCACAGCAATGTCCCCATCAGCACAGCAATGTCCCCATCAGCACAGCAATGTCCCCATCAGCACAACAATGTCCCCATCAGCACAGCAATGTCCCCATCAGCACAGCAATGTCCCCATCAGCACAGCAATGTCAGCATCAGCACAGCAATGTCCCCATCAGCCGTGTCACCCTTAAGCACAGCAATGTCCCCATCAACGATGTCCCCATCAGAACAGCAATGTCCCCATCAGCGGAGTCCCCATTAGCAGCTGATAGGGGCCACCACTGATGGGGACACTGCTGTTGGGGACGCGGCTGATGGGGACACCATTGATGGGGACACCCGTGTCCCTATCAGCGGTGTCCCCATCAGAACAGCAATGGCCAAATCAGAACAGCAATGTCCCCATCAGAAAAGCAATATTCCCATTAAAAAAAAAATATTCCCATCAAAAAAACAATATTCCCATCAGAAAAACAATATTCCCATCATGGGGACACCCACTGATGGGGACGCTGCTGTTGGGGACATTGCTGTGCTGATGGGGACACCACTGATGGGGACGCTGCTGTTGGGGACATTGCTGTGCTGATGGGGACACCACTGATGGGGACACCATTGATGGGGACACCCGTGTCCCTATCAGCGTTGTCCCCATCAGCACAGCAATGTCCCCATCAGCGGTGTCCCCATCAGCACAGCAATGTCCCCATCAGCGGTGTCCCCATCAGCACAGCAATGTCCCCATCAGAACAGCAATGTCAGCATCAGCACAGCAATGTCCCCATTAATGATGTCCCCATCAGCACAGCAATGTCCCCATCAGCCGTGTCACCCTTAAGCACAGCAATGTCCCCATCAACGATGTCCCCATCAGAACAGCAATGTCCCCATCAGCGGAGTCCCCATTAGCAGCTGATAGGGGCCACCACTGATGGGGACACTGCTGTTGGGGACGCGGCTGATGGGGACACCATTGATGGGGACACCCGTGTCCCTATCAGCGGTGTCCCCATCAGAACAGCAATGGCCAAATCAGAACAGCAATGTCCCCATCAGAAAAGCAATATTCCCATTAAAAAAAAAATATTCCCATCAAAAAAACAATATTCCCATCAGAAAAACAATATTCCCATCATGGGGACACCCACTGATGGGGACGCTGCTGTTGGGGACATTGCTGTGCTGATGGGGACACCACTGATGGGGACGCTGCTGTTGGGGACATTGCTGTGCTGATGGGGACACCACTGATGGGGACACCATTGATGGGGACACCCGTGTCCCTATCAGCGTTGTCCCCATCAGCACAGCAATGTCCCCATCAGCGGTGTCCCCATCAGCACAGCAATGTCCCCATCAGCGGTGTCCCCATCAGAACAGCAATGTCCCCATCAGAACAGCAATGTCCCCATCAGCACAGCAATGTCCCCATCAGAACAGCAATGTCCCCATTAATGATGTCCCCATCAGAACAGCAATGTCCCCATCAGCGGAGTCCCCATTAGCAGCTGATGGGGACACCACTGATGGGGACACTGCCTTTGGGGACGCGGTTGATGGGGACACCCGTGTCCCTATCAGTGGTGTCCCCATCAGAACAGCAATGTCCCCATCAGAATGGGGACGCTGATGGGGACATTGCTGTACTGATGGGGACACCTTTGTCCCCATCAGCAGTGTGCCAATCAGCGGTGTCCTCAGCAATGTCCCCATCAGCACAGCAATGTTCACATCAGCAGTTTCCACATTAGCAGCGTCCCCATCATTGCTGATGGGGACGCCGCTGTGCTGATGTGGAAACCGATGATGGGTCACCGCTGATGGGGATACCCATGTCCCCATCAGCGGTGTCCCCAGCAATGTCCCATCAGAACAGCAATGTCCCCATCAGCAGTGTCCACCGCAACATCCCCATCAGCACAGCAATGTCCCTGTCAGCGGTGTCCCCAGCAGCATGTGTCCCCATCACCGCTGATGGGGACACCTCTGATGGGGACATTGCTGTGCTGATGGGGACATCGATTATGGGGTTACCGCTGATGGGGACATTGCTATCCTGATGGGGACACCATTGATGTGGACACCCATGTCCCCATCAGCAGTGTGCCAAACAGCGGTGTCCCCAGCAATGTCCCCATCAGAACAGAATTGTCCCCATCAGCAGTGTGCCCATCATCGATGATGGGGACACCTCTGATGGGGACATTGCTGTGCTGATGGGGACACCATTGATGGGGACACCCGTGTCCTCATCAACGGTGTCCCCATCAGAACAGCAATGTCCCCATCAGCACAGCAAAGTCCCCATCAGCAGTGTCCCCAGCAGCACAGCAATATCCCCATCAGTATGTGTCCTCAGCAGCTTGTGTCCCCATCAGCGCAGCACAGCAATGTCAGCGTTCCCCATTGTGTCCCCATCAGCGTTGTGCAACACTTGCCTCCGCTGTAGCCGGCTTCTGCTCCTCTTCTTTTTTTTTTCTTCTTGGACTCCTGAGTCCCGACTCCCGCCCGCTGCTACACACGTGGATTTGTTATTTCAAACAGCGGGCGGGAAGAGGGGAGGTGCCGCACCTGTGACGTCACTGGTTGCCGGGACATCGGCGGTCCCAGCAGCCAATCAAAAAGCACAGCGTGACAGCATGGGCGGTTGTGCGGCTTTCGTTCCTGCAACCTGTCAGCTGCGGGCGGGCGCGGAATCGAACACACAACACAAGCGTGACAGCATGGGCGGTTGTGCGGATTTGGTTCCTGCAACCTGCCAGCTGCGGGCGGGCCGGATCGAACGCACAAGCGGGCCGGGGTTTGGAGACCCCTGTCCTAGATGACAGCACTGACCCCACTGCTCCACAACTCTCCAAGTGCTCTGTGTCCCCGAGGTGAGAATAGTGCATTACAATAGTGCTGCCCCTTTAGTGCCCCCCTTACAATAGTGCTGCCTCCTTAGTGCCCCCCTTACAAGAGTGCTGCCCCCTTAGTGCCCCCCTTACAAGAGTGCTACCCCCTTAGTTCCCCCTTACAAGAGTGCTACCCCCTTAGTGCCCCCCTTACAAGAGTGCTACCCCCTTAGTTCCCCCTTACAAGAGTGCTACCCCCTTAGTGCCCCCCTTACAAGAGTGCTACCCCCTTAGTGCCCACCTTATAATACGGCTGCCCCCTTAGTGCCCCTCTTACAATAGTGCTGCCACTACGTAATGCTAGCCTCGGCCCATTACCCCACTGAATGGAGGACATCATGCTCTCCCCAGCAGCAGATGTGATGATGTCATTGTAAAAGTATCAACCGTTGGCGACGTCCTTCTCCCCTGGTCAGCATGGCGCTGTAGAGCTGCTCCAGAGACTTCCAAGCCGAGTTGCGATTCCCAGTAGCTGTGCAGCTCTTACAAGAGCTAGTAGGGATATAGCTGTTCCCTACAACACGAGACAAGGCTGCGAGTTGAGGGTAAGAAGAAGAACCTTTATTGGTGCCACACTTGGCCTTATATGCAAGTCCCCATGGAAGGGGCCCTCCCCTCTGGACCTGATGGAGAACTGGGTGACAAACACACAGACCAATGGAAACAACCCCACAATCCGGGACACTCCCATACAGGACACACAATGCCTCCCCTCTGCCTGGAAGATAATTAGGTCAGATACTGCATGTAACCCAATCATCTCCAGGCAGTTCAACCACATTTTTTATAAAGCAGTAAAAAGTACCCCAAAATCCACAATATCCTCACAAATCAGGGTGACCAACATATCAAAAAATCACCCAGATCAGAGAAGCGGTTAAAGAATTTCCTGGAGGTCTTGTTTCTGACCGACCGCACACGAGGCTGCTGCTCAAAATAGTTCCATAGAATCAGGCTGTGCGGTTGGTCTCCTTTCGAGAGTCGAAATGTCTTTTAATACTTAACAGTTCGCAACTTTATTTTGTCCATAAACCTCGTTCGGGGGTTCGGCATAATTAAATGAGATATCTCAACAGACAAACAGAGGGCTTCTTTTACAGTCATCATGCCTGCTGAGCAGGAGAGCGCACAGGTTGGGGATGGTCCCTGGCCTGTGGCTCAGCAGGTGCGATGATGTCACTGCATGTAGCCCGCTGAGGGTTTGGTGGAGCAGGGACCTGATGGCTCAGATAGGCAGCCTGACCCATGGGGATCAGAGACACCGGAGGAGCAGACAATACTTGTAGTCAAGAAACAGGCTGGGGTGAGGGCAGGCAGAGTCCATGAACAAGCAGAGAGAAAAAGCCCACCTTTACCGGGGCTAGAAAAAGCTTGAATACCTAAAGCTCAGGTGAAGGAGCGGAATCAGCAGCCAACAGGAGGCCGATCAGTCTGCAGCTGGGCAGAGAGGGAAAGATTAACCCTAGTAGCACTACAGAGATGTACACTGAGCACCTGCCCCAACACACAGGGTGAGGGGAGCGACGCAGCTTCTAGATATCCACTCCTTGTATACGAGCTGACTCCGGGCTCAGAAATGGAGACGCTCCTTGTGGATTTTGGGCCATTTGTTATTAGGGTGTTTATGCATTGCGGGCCGCAGCACGGCCACAGGGAGCACACGTTCGTGTGTAGGAGGCCTAAATCTGCATCTTCTGATGTTTTAGGCCCTCAGTGATCCCCGAAACCTGGTGCCTGAAAAACACTGACCATGGGGCAGTCGCAGCGGATCGCAGACCCATTCACTTTAATGGGTCCACGATCCGCCCGTTCCGCAAACAGATAAAACATGTCCTATGTTTTTGCGGAAATGAAGTACGGGACGAAACACCATGGAAGCACTCTGTAGTGCTTCCTTGGGTTTCTGTTCCGTACTTCCGTTCTGCACCATTCCGCATCTCTGGATTTGCGGACCCATTGAAATGAATGTGTCTGCATCCGTGATGCGGAATGCCCACGGAACTGTGCCCGTGTATTGCAGAACCGCTAATTAGGTCCGCAATCCGGCCACGGGGCGTTCTTGTGCAGGAGGCCTTAGGTCAAAGGTTTTCATTTTCACAAGAGTTGATAGGAGAAAAAGTCTTCACATAAAGAGACGGGCAGAGGACGGGGCTCAGACGGGAGGGAGCGCCTCAGGGAGCTGGAGTATTTTCCTAAGAGCTGAGATCATTTTATTTTTCTGTCTGTGTAATGGCGTGCTATTTCGGGGAAGACCAAATTTTTTATTTTTTTTGGGGGGGGGGATATGGGTTTTGATTGCTTTTTTCACAGGAAAGACGGCCAAAAAGCTTCTCTTCTGTCTAAGTGTATAATGAGGCTTCAGCCGGATTCTGAGCTCGAGATGATGATGTTTCTGAAGGTTCTTTCTTGTTGTTGCCGTATTGTAAGATTCTGAAATTACTCTGTGGGGAATGAGCTAGGGTCACCACCTTTACCAACAAAAAATACCGGCCAAGTGGGGGGTTGGTTGTGGGGGCGTGGCTTAACACAGGGTGTTAAGTCGCTGTCATACTGTGGCTCCCAGTATTATTAATGCCTTCATTAGTGCCCCCCAGAATTAATAATGACCCCAGTCATATTAATGCCCCCATTAGCGCCCACCAGAATTATAAATTTTCCCATTAGTGCCCCCCAATAACAGTAATGTCCCCATTAGTGCCCCCCTGTAAGAATAATGCCCCCATTAGTGCCCTCCAGAATTAATAATGCCTAAATGATTGCCACCAGTAATAATAATGCCCCATTAGCGCCCCTAGTTATAGTAATGCCCCCATTTGTGCCCCCAGTATTAGTAATGCCCCCATTATTGCCTCGAGTACTAGTAATGCCTCCGTTAGCGTCCCCCAGTAATAGTAATGCCTCCCGTACTAACCCCAGTAATAGTAATGCCTCTATTAGTTCTACCAGTAATAGTAATGCCCCCATTTGTGCCCCCAGTAATAGTGCCCCCAGTATTAGTAATGCCCCCATTATTGCCTCGAGTACTAGTAATGCCTCCGTTAGCGTCCCCCAGTAATAGTAATGCCTCCCGTACTAACCCCAGTAATAGTAATGCCTCTATTAGTTCTACCAGTAATAGTAATGCCCCCAGTAATAGTGCCCCCAGTATTAGTAATGCCCCCATTATTGCCTCGAGTACTAGTAATGCCTCCGTTAGCGTCCCCAAGTAATAGTAATGCCTCCCGTACTAACCCCAGTAATAGTAATGCCTCTATTAGTTTGTTGAGCTCCTCCCCTTCACTGATCACATGATAGTGACGTCACCTCAGGTCCTTCATAAACACATATATTCAACATTGCTAAACTCCGCCCCCTCAGGTCACATGACATTATCACAGGTCTATTATCACCACATACAATGTGCACAGTTACACTCCGCCCCTTTAGCACTGATCACATGACGGTGACGTCACCGCAAGTCCTGACCACCACCTATCTGCACTGCTGAGCTCCGCCCTTTCCTGCTCTGGTCACATGACAGTGACGTCACCGCAGGTCCTTCCTCTGTCAGTCCCCATGGAGAAGCTGCCCCCGGCCGCCATGATGGAGGCTCCCCTCCCAGGTAACAGGAGCTGTGGACGGGTCTGCTCCGGGCGGACACTGCTGGATGTGCGGGGAGATTCCTGGCGGCTCCGGCCCCTCCCCCCGGGAGAGATGACATCTGGGGGAGATTTATCCGGAAACCACTGCGGACACCGGGAGGAAGGACCCCCCATGGGAGCGCTGCGGAGGGGGCGTGTCCTCCATGTCAGCCCTGTGCAGAGGGCGTGTCCTCCATTTGAAAGTTGGTCAGTGGTCAACAAGTGGGTTCAGTCCTGATATCGGGGGGCGCTCTCCTCCCTCTATGGGGGTTCAGTCCTGATATCGGGGGCGCTCTCCTCCCTCTATGGGGGTTCAGTCCTGATATCGGGGGGCGCTCTCCTCCCTCTATGGAGGTTCAGTCCTGATATCAGGGGCGCTCTCCTCCCTCTATGGGGGTTCAGTCCTGATATCGGGGGGGCGCTCTCCTCCCTCTATGGGGGTTCAGTCCTGATATCGGGGGGCGCTCTCCTCCCTCTATGGAGGTTCAGCCCTGATATCGGGGGGCGCTCTCCTCCCTCTATAGGGGTTCAGTCCTGATATCGGGGGGCGCTCTCCTCCCTCTATGGAGGTTCAGTCCTGATATCGGGGGCGCTCTCCTCCCTCTATGGGGGTTCAGTCCTGATATCGGGGGGGCGCTCTCCTCCCTCTATGGGGGTTCAGTCCTGATATCGGGGGGCGCTCTCCTCCCTCTATGGAGGTTCAGCCCTGATATCGGGGGGCGCTCTCCTCACTCTATGGGGGTTCAGTCCTGATATCGGGGGGCGCTCTCCTCCCTCTATGGGGGTTCAGCCCTGATATTGGGAGCGCTCTCCTCCCTCTATGGGGGTTCAGCCCTGATATCGGGGGCGCTCTCCTCCCTCTATGGGGGGTTCAGTCCTGATATCGGGGGGCGCTCTCCTCCCTCTATGGGGGTTCAGTCCTGATATCGGGGGCGCTCTCATCCCTCTATGGGGGTTCAGCCCTGATATCTGGGGGCGCTCTCCTCCCTCTATGGGGGTTCAGCCCTGATATCGGGGGGGCGCTCTCCTCCCTCTATGGGGGTTCAGCCCTGATATCGGGGGGGCGCTCTCATCCCTCTATGGGGGTTCAGCCCTGATATCCGGGGCGCTCTCATCCCTCTATGGGGTTTCAGTCCTGATATCGGGGGCGCTCTCGTCCCTCTATGGAGGTTCAGCCCTGATATCGGGGGCGCTCTCGTCCCTCTATGGAGGTTCAGCCCTGATATCGGGGGTGCTCTCCTCCCTCTATGGGGGTTCAGCCCTGATATCGGGGGGCGCTCTCCTCCCTCTATGGTGGTTCAGTCCTGATATCGGGGGTGCTCTCGTCCCTCTATGGGGGTTCAGTCCTGATATCGGGGGGCGCTCTCCTCCCTCTATGGTGGTTCAGTCCTGATATCGGGGGCGCTCTCCTCCCTCTATGGAGGTTCAGCCCTGATATCGGGGGGCGCTCTCCTCCCTCTATGGAGGTTCAGCCCTGATATCGGGGGGCGCTCTCCTCCCTCTATGGGGGTTCAGCCCTGATATCGGGGGTGCTCTCCTCCCTCTATGAGGGTTCAGCCCTGATATCGGGGGCGCTCTCCTCCCTCTATGGGGGTTCAGTCCTGATATCGGGGGCGCTCTCCTCCCTCTATGGGGGTTCAGTCCTGATATCGGGGGGCGCTCTACTCCCTCTATGGGGGTTCAGCCCTGATATCGGGGGGCGCTCTCCTCCCTCTATGGGGGTTCAGTCCTGATATCAGGGGGCGCTCTCATCCCTCTATGGGGGTTCAGCCCTGATATCGGGGGCGCTCTCCTCCCTCTATGGGGGTTCAGTCCTGATATCGGGGGCGCTCTCCTCCCTCTATGGGGGTTCAGTCCTGATATCGGGGGGGCGCTCTCCTCCCTCTATGGGGGTTCAGCCCTGATATCGGGGGCGCTCTCCTCCCTCTATGGTGGGTTCAGCCCTGATATCGGGGGCGCTCTCCTCCTTCTATGGTGGGTTCAGCCCTGATATCGGGGGCCGCTCTCCTCCCTCTATGGGGGTTCAGTCCTGATATCGGGGGGGGCGCTCTCGTCCCTCTATGGGGGTTCAGTCCTGATATCGGGGGTGCTCTCGTCCCTCTATGAGGGTTCAGTCCTGATATCGGGGGTGCTCTCGTCCCTCTATGGGGGTTCAGTCCTGATATCGGGGGGCGCTCTCCTCCCTCTATGGGGGTTCAGTCCTGATATCGGGGGTGCTCTCGTCCCTCTATGGGGGTTCAGTCCTGATATCGGGGGTGCTCTCGTCCCTCTATGGGGGTTCAGTCCTGATATCGGGGGGCGCTCTCGTCCCTCTATGGGGGTTCAGTCCTGATATTGGGGGGCGCTCTCCTCCCTCTATGGGGGTTCAGTCCTGATATCGGGGGGCGCTCTCCTCCCTCTATGGGGGTTCAGTCCTGATATCGGGGGCGCTCTCCTCCCTCTATGGTGGTTCAGTCCTGATATCGGGGGCGCTCTCCTCCCTCTATGGGGGTTCAGCCCTGATATCGGGGGGCGCTCTCCTCCTTCTATGGGGGTTCAGCCCTGATATCGGGGGGCGCTCTCCTCCTTCTATGGGGGTTCAGTCCTGATATCGGGGGCGCTCTCCTCCCTCTATGGGGGTTCAGTCCTGATATCGGGGGGCGCTCTCCTCCCTCTATGGGGGTTCAGTCCTGATATCGGGGGGCGCTCTCCTCCCTCTATGGGGGTTCAGCCCTGATATCGGGGGGCGCTCTCCTCCCTCTATGGGGGTTCAGCCCTGATATCGGGGGGCGCACTCCTCCCTCTATGGGGGTTCAGTCCTGATATCGGGGGGCGCTCTCCTCCCTCTATGGGGGTTCAGCCCTGATATCGGGGGCGCTCTCCTCCCTCTATGGGGGTTCAGCCCTGATATCAGGGGGCTCTCTCCTCCCTCTATGGGGGTTCAGCCCTGATATCGGGGGGCGCTCTCGTCCCTCTATGGGGGTTCAGTCCTGATATCAGGGGGCGCTCTCCTCCCTCTATGGGGGTTCAGCCCTGATATCGGGGGCGCTCTCCTCCCTCTATGGGGGTTCAGTCCTGATATCGGGGGACGCTCTCCTCCCTCTATGGGGGTTCAGCCCTGATATCGGGGGGCGCTCTCCTCCCTCTATGGGGGTTCAGCCCTGATATCGGGGGCGCTCTCCTCCCTCTATGGGGGTTCAGCCCTGATATCAGGGTGCGCTCTCCTCCCTCTATGGGGGTTCAGCCCTGATATCGGGGGGCGCTCTCCTCCCTCTATGGGAGTTCAGTCCTGATATCGGGGGGCGCTCTCCTCCCTCTATGTGGGTTCAGTCCTGATATCGGGGGGCGCTCTCGTCCCTCTATGGGGGTTCAGTCCTGATATCGGGGGTTGCTCTCCTCCCTCTATGGGGGTTCAGTCCTGATATCGGGGGGCGCTCTCCTCCCTCTATGGGGGTTCAGCCCTGGTATTGGGGGGCGCTCTCCTCCCTCTATGGAGGTTCAGCCCTGATATCGGGGGGCGCTCTCCTCCCTCTATGGTGGTTCAGCCCTGATATCGGGGGGCGCTCTCCTCCCTCTATGGGGGTTCAGTCCTGATATCGGGGGGCGCTCTCCTCCCTCTATGGTGGGTTCAGCCCTGATATCGGGGGCGCTCTCATCCTTCTAAAGGGGTTCAGTCCTGATATCGGGGGGGGCTCTCCTCCCTCTATGGGGGTTCAGCCCTGATATCGGGGGGCGCTCTCCTCCCTCTATGGTGGTTCAGCCCTGATATCGGGGGCGCTCTCCTCCCTCTATGGTGGTTCAGTCCTGATATCGGGGGTGCTCTCCTCCCTCTATGGTGGTTCAGCCCTGATATCGGGGACGCTCTCCTCTCTCTATGGGGGTTCAGCCCTGATATCGGGGGCGCTCCCGTCCCTCTATGGGGGTTCAGCCCTGATATTGGGGGCTCGTCCTCTCCTCCTATGGGGGTTCAGTCCTGATATCGGGGGGCGCTCTCACTCCTTTATGGGGGTCACACTTTGCGGAGATTTTTCAGTTTCTTTTCCATTAGAAGCAGAAAACTGAAGGGTCAGAAATTCTCCTGGAAACTATAAAATGTCCGGTGAATCTGCGGCTCAAACTGCTGCCGGCTGCCCATAGACTTCCAGGCTGCTGACTGCCACACCTCAGTCATCCGGACGCTCAGAGGGCAACGGGGTGAACTGCAGATCTCTCCCTGTGCTGACACTATGTATAACCAGTGTGAACACTCCTCTCTGCTATGTAGTGTCATTGCCTCCTCTGCTCAGTTTTTAGCCACGACCTCGGCTATGAAGTGTTTTGTGCAGATGAATTGGAGAAGCTTTGAAATAAATCTTATGAGACGATGAAGACCTCTGAGGTAATAAATCCCGCAGCATTAATGGACGAACACCTTTCTAGGATAACCAGAAAAATCACATTGCAGCTTTCAGAGCACAGAGGCTCCTTCTTCAGGCTGATCACTGATGGACGACTGGGAACCCGGGACAGCAGAATAGGAGGACACCAACAGGGTTATCAGACAGAGTCATAGAGCCATGAGGAGTCCAAGGAGCAGCCTCTAGGAGTGTGAGGGATCTCCTCATCAGGAACGCTCTCTCATCACCATCACAGACCACCACTTTTCCATGCAACACACAAAAAATGAAAGATGGCACAAATACAGTCCAGATACCTGCCACCCAACGGACCATTAACATCAGAGACACCTCCTCATGTGAGTCCTCTAATCTGGTGTCCATGATACTCTGTACAAGGACAGACACCGGATAGATACTGGGACCCAGGACTCTGAGACGTTATACTGTCTGGACTGCTATACTGGGGCCAAAAGAAGACGTTATACTGTATGGGGGCAGCCACAAGGAGACGTTATACTGTATGGGGGCAGCCACAAGGAGACGTTATACTGTATGGGGGCAGCCACAAGGAGACGTTATACTGTATGGGGGCAGCCACAAGGAGACGTTATACTGTATGGGGGCAGCCACAAGGAGACGTTATACTGTATGGGGGCAGTCACAAGGAGACGTTACACTGTATGGGGGCAGCCACAAGGAGACATTATACTGTATGGGGGCAGCCACAAGGAGACGTTATACTGTATGGGGGCAGCCACAAGGAGACGTTATACTGTATGGGGGCAGCCACAAGGAGACGTTATACTGTATGGGGGCAGCCACAAGGAGACGTTATACTGTATGGGGGGCAGCCACAAGGAGACGTTATACTGTATGGGGGCAGCCCCAAGGAGACGTTATACTGTATGGGGGCAGCCACAAGGAGACGTTATACTGTATGGGGGCAGCCACAAGGAGACGTTATACTGTATGGGGGCAGCCACAAGGAGACGTTATACTGTATGGGGGCAGCCACAAGGAGACGTTACACTGTATGGGGGCAGCCACAAGGAGACGTTATACTGTATGGGGCAGCCACAAGAAGACGTTATACTGTATGGGGGCAGCCACAAGGAGATGTTATACTGTATGGGGGCAGCCACAAGGAGACGTTATACTGTATGGGGGCAGCCACAAGGAGACATTATACTGTATGGGGGCAGCCACAAGGAGACGTTATACTGTATGGGGGCAGCCACAAGGAGACGTTATACTGTATGGGGGCAGCCACAAGAAGACGTTATACTGTATGGGGCGGCCACAAGAAGACGTTATACTGTATGGGGCGGCCACAAGGAGACGTTATACTGTATGGGGGCAGCCACAAGGAGACGTTACACTGTATGGGGGGCCACAAGGAGACGTTATACTGTATGGGGGGCAGCTACAAGGAGACGTTATACTGTATGGGGGCAGCCACAAGGAGACGTTATACTGTATGGGGGCAGCCACAAGGAGACGTTATACTGTATGGGGGCAGCCACAAGGAGACGTTATACTGTATGGGGGCAGCCACAAGGAGACGTTATACTGTATGGGGGGCAGCTACAAGGAGACGTTATACTGTATGGGGGCAGCCACAAGGAGACGTTATACTGTATGGGGGCAGCCACAAGGAGACGTTATACTGTATGGGGGCAGCCACAAGGAGAGGTTATACTGTATGGGGGGCAGCCACAAGGAGACGTTATACTGTATGGGGGGCAGCCACAAGGAGACGTTATACTGTATGAGGGCGGCCACAAGGAGACATTACACTGTATGGGGGCAGCCACAAGGAGAGGTTATACTGTATGGGGGCAGCCACAAGGAGACATTACAGTGGGGGCAGCAGACACAAGGAGACATTACAGTGTGGGGGCAGCATACACAAGGAGACATTACAGTGTGGGGGCAGCAGACACAAGGAGACATTACAGTGGGGGCAGCAGACACAAGGAGACATTACAGTGTGGGGGCAGCAGCCACAAGGAGACATTACAGTGTGGGGGCAGCAGACACAAGGAGACATTACAGTGTGTGGGGGCAGCAGACACAAGGAGACATTACAGTGTGGGGGCAGCAGACACAAGGAGACATTACAGTGTGGGGGCAGCAGACACAAGGAGACATTACAGTGGGGGCAGCAGACACAAGGAGACATTACAGTGTGGAGGCAGCAGACACAAGGAGACATTACAGTGTGGGGGCAGCAGACACAAGGAGACATTACAGTGTGGGGGCAGCAGACACAAGGAGACATTACAGTTGGGGCAGCAGACACAAGGAGACATTACAGTGGGGGGGGGGGGCAGCAGACACAAGGAGACATTACAGTGGGGGCAGCAGACACAAGGAGACATTACAGTGTGGGGGCAGCAGACACAAGGAGACATTACAGTGGGGGCAGCAGACACAAGGAGACATTACAGTGTGGGGGCAGCAGACACAAGGAGACATTACAGTTGGGGCAGCAGACACAAGGAGACATTACAGTGGGGGCAGCAGACACAAGGAGACATTACAGTGGGGGCAGCAGACACAAGGAGACATTACAGTGTGTGGGGGCAGCAGCCACAAGGAGACATTACAGTGTGGGGGCAGCAGACACAAGGAGACATTACAGTGTGGGGGCAGCAGACACAAGGAGACATTACAGTGTGGGGGCAGCAGACACAAGGAGACATTACAGTGTGTGGGGGCAGCAGACACAAGGAGACATTACAGTGTGGGGGCAGCAGACACAAGGAGACATTACAGTGGGGGCAGCAGACACAAGGAGACATTACAGTGTGGGGGCAGCAGACACAAGGAGACATTACAGTGTGGGGGCAGCAGCCACAAGGAGACATTACAGTGGGGGCAGCAGACACAAGGAGACATTACAGTGTGGGGGCAGCAGACACAAGGAGACATTACAGTGTGGGGGCAGCAGACACAAGGAGACATTACAGTGTGGGGGCAGCAGCCACAAGGAGACATTACAGTGTGGGGGCAGCAGCCACAAGGAGACATTACAGTGTGGGGGCAGCAGACACAAGGAGACATTACAGTGTGGGGGCAGCAGACACAAGGAGACATTACAGTGTGGGGGCAGCAGCCACAAGGAGACATTACAGTGTGGGGGCAGCAGCCACATGGAGACATTACAGTGTGGGCAGCAGCCACAAGGAGACATTACAGTGTGGGGGCAGCAGACACAAGGAGACATTACAGTGTGGGGGCAGCAGACACAAGGAGACATTACAGTGGGGGCAGCAGACACAAGGAGACATTACAGTGTGTGGGGGCAGCAGCCACAAGGAGACATTACAGTGTGGGGGCAGCAGACACAAGGAGACATTACAGTGGGGGCAGCAGACACAAGGAGACATTACAGTGTGGGGGCAGCAGACACAAGGAGACATTACAGTGTGGGGGCAGCAGACACAAGGAGACATTACAGTGTGGGGGCAGCAGCCACAAGGAGACATTACAGTGTGGGGGCAGCAGACACAAGGAGACATTACAGTGTGGGGGCAGCAGACACAAGGAGACATTACAGTGTGTGGGCAGCAGACACAAGGAGACATTACAGTGTGGGGGCAGCAGACACAAGGAGACATTACAGTGTGGGGGCAGCAGACACAAGGAGACATTACAGTGTGGGGGCAGCAGACACAAGGAGACATTACAGTGGGGGCAGCAGACACAAGGAGACATTACAGTGTGGGGGCAGCAGACACAAGGAGACATTACAGTGTGGGGGCAGCAGACACAAGGAGACATTACAGTGGGGGCAGCAGACACAAGGAGACATTACAGTGTGGGGGCAGCAGACACAAGGAGACATTACAGTGTGGGGGCAGCAGACACAAGGAGACATTACTGTGGGGGCAGCAGACACAAGGAGACATTACAGTGGGGGCAGCAGACACAAGGAGACATTACAGTGTGGGGGCAGCAGACACAAGGAGACATTACAGTGTGGAGGCAGCAGACACAAGGAGACATTACAGTGTGGGGGCAGCAGACACAAGGAGACATTACAGTGTGGGGGCAGCAGACACAAGGAGACATTACAGTGTGGGGGCAGCAGACACAAGGAGACATTACAGTGTGGGGGCAGCAGACACAAGGAGACATTACAGTGTGTGGGGGCAGCAGACACAAGGAGACATTACAGTGTGGGGGCAGCAGACACAAGGAGACATTACAGTGGGGGCAGCAGACACAAGGAGACATTACAGTGTGGGGGCAGCAGCCACAAGGAGACATTACAGTGGGGGCAGCAGACACATGGAGACATTACAGTGGGGGCAGCAGACACAAGGAGACATTACAGTGTGGGGGCAGCAGCCACAAGGAGACATTACAGTGTGGGGGCAGCAGACACAAGGAGACATTACAGTGGGGGCAGCAGACACAAGGAGACATTACAGTGTGGGGGCAGCAGACACAAGGAGACATTACAGTGGGGGCAGCAGACACAAGGAGACATTACAGTGGGGGGGGGCAGCAGACACATGGAGACATTACAGTGGGGGCAGCAGACACAAGGAGACATTACAGTGTGGGGGCAGCAGACACAAGGAGACATTACAGTGGGGGCAGCAGACACAAGGAGACATTACAGTGGGGGCAGCAGACACAAGGAGACATTACAGTGTGGGGGCAGCAGACACAAGGAGACATTACAGTGTGGGGGCAGCAGACACAAGGAGACATTACAGTGTGGGGGCAGCAGACACAAGGAGACATTACAGTGTGGGGGCAGCAGACACAAGGAGACATTACAGTGTGGGGGCAGCAGACACAAGGAGACATTACAGTGTGGGCAGCAGACACAAGGAGACATTACAGTGGGGGCAGCAGACACAAGGAGACATTACAGTGTGGGGGCAGCAGACACAAGGAGACATTACAGTGGGGGCAGCAGACACAAGGAGACATTACAGTGGGGGCAGCAGACACAAGGAGACATTACAGTGGGGGCAGCAGACACAAGGAGACATTACAGTGTGGGCAGCAGACACAAGGAGACATTACAGTGTGGGGGCAGCAGACACAAGGAGACATTACAGTGGGGGGGCAGCAGACACAAGGAGACATTACAGTGTGGGCAGCAGACACAAGGAGACATTACAGTGGGGGCAGCAGACACAAGGAGACATTACAGTGGGGGCAGCAGCCACAAGGAGACATTACAGTGGGGGCAGCAGACACAAGGAGACATTACAGTGTGGGGGCAGCAGACACAAGGAGACATTACAGTGTGGGGGCAGCAGACACAAGGTGCTGCCACGCCCCCATGTCTTCTGGCCACCTGTGTGACCTGCCTGCCACCACCATACAGTAATTCCTTCTTGTTGGTCATGTTATGGGGGAGTGAGGGACTCATGATGGCTGCTATTCCAGTGTGCGGTGCGTGCAGCTAGTGGCAGGCATGAAGGACAGAGTCGGACAGGGCGATGCCGCACTCGGCGCAGTGAAGACATATATTTGGGGTCATCTGATAGACAGAGACATTACACCTTTAATATATAGGGTCTCTCTCCACAGGTGAAGTGAGTTCTGTGGGGGTCGGATGGAGTAGGACTAAGTTCAGAGACTTTCCCGCCACTCGCTCCGTTACTGCGCTGCTCAGACTCAGCGGCCTCGCCCGGGCGTCATCTGGTTCTGACGTTAGACGTCGATGGGCGGAGACTGCACCATGGGAGCCCGCGAGGAGGAGCTGTATGCAATGATGCAGGGGCGGGCGCCCGCGGACGCAGTTTTTGAATCACTCAGCGCACATGACCGCTTCGATGACGTCACAAAATACTGCGGTTATTAGGAAACAGCGATATCGCCGTATCGCTGTTTCTTTAATACCGGGGTATACCGCCAACAGCGGTATATCGCCCAACCCTAGAAGGGACTTCACAAATTCTAGAGAAACCACTGTGGCAATCCATTTCTCTGGACCAGAACATGGACAACCTATAGGTTCTAATTCTTAAAGGAAATTTGAAGAATGACAGAGACACTTGGGAATTGAAGATGATGACTACATTCCGGTCATTAAGTGATGGACGAATCTCAGCCCTGGTTTTATGGCCCACTATGTAGACACTTCACACCTCGCTCACTCCCGATCCCTCATCTGCATTGTCTCCACTTACCAGGTCCACTTGTTGCTCGGCCTTTCCCTGATTCTGCCCCCCCCCCTCCTCATGGACATGTTCTGCTGTCACATCCTAGAAGTGCTGTCCCGGGTTCCCAGTCGTCCATCAGTGATCAGCCTGAAGAAGGAGCCTCTGTGCTCTGAAAGCTGCAATGTGATTTTTCTGGTTATCCTAGAAAGGTGTCCGTCCATTAATGGTGTGGCGGGATTTATTACCTCAGAGGTCTTCAGCGTCACAGACGTCTTTCTGGCTAACACGGCACCACACGCCATCATACAGTACAGACCAAAAGTTTGGACACACCTTCTCATTCAAAGAGTTTTCTTTATTTTCATGACTATGAAGGCATCAAAACTATGAATTAACACATGTGGAATTATATAAATAACAAACAAGTGTGAAACAACTGAAAATATGTCATATTCTAGGTTCTTCAAAGTAACCACCTTTTGCTTTGATTACTGCTTTGCACACTCTTGGCATTCTCTTGATGAGCTTCAAGAGGTAGTCACCTGAAATGGTCTTCCAACAGTCTTGAAGGAGTTCCCAGAGATGCTTAGCACTTGTTGGCCCTTTTGCCTTCACTCTGCGGTCCAGCTCACCCCAAACCATCTCGATTGGGTTCAGGTCCGGTGACTGTGGAGGCCAGGTCATCTGGCGCAGCACCCCATCACTCTCATTCATGGTCAAATAGCCCTTACTTTCAAAGTTTTCCCAATTTTTCGGCTGACTGACTGACCTTCATTTCTTAAAGTAATGATGGCCACTCGTTTTTCTTTACTTAGCTGCTTTTTTCTTGCCATAATACAAATTCTAACAGTCTATTCAGTAGGACTATCAGCTGTGTATCCACCTGACTTCTCTTCAACGCCACTGATGGTCCCAACCCCATTTATAAGGCAAGAAATCCCACTTATTAACCCTGACAGGGCACACCTGTGAAGTGAAAACCATTTCAGGGGACTACCTCTTGGAGCTCATCAAGAGAATGCCAAGAGTGTGCAAAGCAGTAATCAAAGCAAAAGGTGGTTACTTTGAAGAACCTAGAATATGACATATTTTCAGTTGTTTCACACTTGTTTGTTATGTATATAATTCCACATCTGTTAATTCATAGTTTTGATGCCTTCATAGTCATGAAAATAAAGAAAACTCTTTGAATGAGAAGGTGTGTCCAAACTTTTGGTCTGTACTGTATATCTTATTAATTCTGCCTCCTCCCGGGTTCTTTCCTCCTCTTTCCCTTCATTCAGCCTCACACAGAAGTCTATGGAGAGGGGAGGGAGGTGAGGAGGCTGCTGACAACTCCGAAATGATTTATTACCTCCCTCTGCACAGTGGTGGAGCTCAGTCCTCCTAGATATAGTAGAGTCAAAGGTGCTAAGTGCAGCAGAGTTGATCCTGCTCATATCTCCTGCCTCCTCATGGATTTCCCGTACACATGTCTGTCCTCTACAAGGAGACTGGAGGAAGCTGCTGCCGGACACTTCAGGGGGCGGCTTATCCCCCTGGAGAACCAGAAGATCAGGACAAAATATCCATTTATCCATCATTAGTCAGGAGAGGCGGGAGCTCTTGTATTCTCAGTGAATTTATAGCCATTAACTCCACCCTAATCCACCAGCAGCTCCCCAGAAATGGCGGCTGACAGCAGAGTTCCTCCTCCTGTTTGTGGCACTCAGTATTGTATTTAGTCTGTGTGTTATCTCCTATAGGTTCTGACTCCAGAAGGAGAAGTCCCCCCGAGAGATGTCCCCGTCCACTGTATTCCCAGGACTGTCCAGAGGAGAAGCCCCCAGAGAACCATCAGGTAGATGGAGCTGAAGTCTCCCCAGAATCTGACCAGAAAGGGACTGAACTAAAGACCATTTTACATTTCTCTTCTTCAGGATGAAAATCTGATGGATATTAAGGTTGAGGTTAAAGATGAAGCAGAAGAGGAGATGGATTTATGGGGCGATCAGCAGGGTAAGGAGGGGGGCTGTCATGGTCACCTGGATACTACTCCCATCATCTCATCATCACATGTAATAATCTCTCCTGTCCCTGTGTGTTTCCTACAGATGGACTCATAGAAGGAAATCCCCCCGAGAGATGTCCCCGTCCTCTGTATTCCCAGGACTGTCCAGAGGAGAAGCTCCCAGAGAACCATCAGGTAGATGGAGCTGAAGTCTCCCCAGAATCTGACCAGAAAGAGATTGAACCAAAGACCATTTTACATTTCCCTCTTCCTCCTCCAGGACGGCTCCTGACCATGCGATGATCCTCCTCCCACCAGGCAGGGGCAGTGAGGGTAAAGCATCTTCTCCTCTGTGTCTTCCTGTCCTTTCAGGTGGGGAGAGGACATCATCTTCACATGGCAGCAGCTGCGGACATTCAGACTTACCTCGGGCTCTTAGGTTTGTGTAATGGAGCCTGCCGCAGACCTTTCTTCCCTGCTCCTCTGGAGCACCAGTGGAGGTGAGGAGCCTCTCTGAGGCTCAGCGGTGACTGGACACTCATGGAGCCCCTCCAGTCTTCTCCTCCGCTGCCTGAGATTCTCGGCTCCGGGGGGTGACGTCAGCAGGGTCTGGAGGCTGTGATCGGCTGGAGATTCTGGCTCCAGTGTGAAGGTGACAGACGCTCTCAGACAGCGATGGGAGGGTTATTTCTACCTTGACTCTGGGCTGTGGACATCCGGTTTATTGTGATGTGTGGAGCCTGGTGTAAGTGGCCGGCAGTGAGTGTGGTGTATGTGTGCAGCGCTGTGGTATACAGAGGACTCCAGAGTTAGGGGGCCGTTTACTGCAGGTTCCACAGAGGAAGAAGCACTTCTACCTCCTCCTCTTTTGTCTTCTCCTCCGATAATGATTGTCCAGTTTCCCTCTCTGACTGATTTATCTGATGATGACTTGGAATATAAAAATACACTCATTGTTAGAAATTATGACTCCAAGAAGGAGATGTGGAAATGGACCTTTCTCTCTGTGTGAGGTGATGATGATGATAAGTGGAAGTGATCACAATATTAGAGGAAAGAAATTTATTGGGAAAGGAGGCTATAGGACCATGTTGGCTGTCTGTACCCTGGATACAAGATGAGATACGGCCTCTAGTCTGGATACAAGATGAGATACGGCCTCTAGCCTGGATACAAGATGAGATACGGCCTCTAGCGTGGGTACAAAAAGAGATACAGCCTCTAGCCTGGATGCAAGATGGGATACGGCCTCTAGCCTGGATACAAGATGGGATACGGCCTCTAGCCTGGATACAAGATGGGATACGGCCTCTAGCCTGGATACAAGATGGGATACGGCCTCTAGCCTGGATACAAGATGAGATACGGCCTCTAGCCTGGATACAAGATGAGATACACCCTCTAAACATAGATAAATGGTGAGATACAGCCTGTACCCTGGATACAAGAAGAGATACGGCTTCTAGCCTGGATACAAAAATAGATATGGCCTCTAGCCTTCATGCAAGAAGAGATATGGCCTCTAGCCTGGATACAAGAAAATTTACGACCTCTAGCCTGAATACAAAGAGAGATACAGCCTCTAGCCTTCATGCAAGATGAGATATGGCCTGTAGCCTGGATACAAGATGAGATACGGCCTGTAGCCTGGATACAAGATGAGATACGGCCTGTAGCCTGGATACAAGAAGAGATACGGCTTCTAGCCTGGATGCGAGATAAGATGCGGCCTCTGGCCTGGATACAAGATGAGATACAGCCTCTATCCTGGATACATGATGAGATACGGCCTCTAAACATAGATAAATGGTGAGATACAGCCTGTACCCTGGATACAAAAATAGATATGGCCTCTAGCCTTCATGCAAGAAGAGATATGGCCTCTAGCCTGGATACAAGAAAATATACGACCTCTAGCCTGGATACAAAGAGAGATACAGCCTCTAGCCTTCATGCAAGATGAGATATGGCCTGTAGCCTGGATACAAGATGAGATACGGCCTCTGGCCTGGATACAAGATGAGATACGGCCTGTAGCCTGGATACAAGATGAGATACGGCCTGTAGCCTGGATACAAGATGAGATACGGCCTCTGGCCTGGATACAAGATGAGATACGGCCTCTATCCTGGATACATGATGAGATACGGCCTCTAGCCATCTGAATACAAGATGAGATACGGCCTCTGGCCTGGATACAAGATGAGATACGGCCTCTAGCCTGGATACAAGATGAGATACGGCCTCTAGCCTGGATACAAGATGAGATACGGCCTCTAGCCTGGATACAAGATGAGATACGGCCTCTAGCCTGGATACAAGATGAGATGCGGCCTCTAGCCTGGATACAAGATGAGATGCGGCCTCTAGCCTGGATACAAGATGAGATGCGGCCTCTAGCCTGGATACAAGAAGAGATACGGCCTCTGGCCTGGATACAAGAAGAGATATAGCCTCTAGGCCGGAAACAAGATGAGATACAAGATGGGATACAGTTGGGCATGTATGGTATCCTGCAGCAAAACTACCTACAGATGTTACAGCTGGGCCTGCATATTCTGCACAATCGTATGTTGCCAAAACTGGCTTCCCACCTGCTCCTATAAATGCTGGATTGGTGATAAATCAGGTGACCGGGCAGCCAAGGAAGTGTAATCTGGAGGAGATATTCCTGGGAAACACTTGCTGTGTGTGGGCGAGCATTATCCTGGTGAAAAATGAAAGCCCTGTCATGAGAGGAACACATGTGGTGGCAGGATGTCCTGCACATATCATCAGTGAGCTGTTGGTGTCCTCGTATCACTACTAGGGGTGACTGACTTTAGTATGCAATGGCTCCCCCGATCATCACACCAGCAGTTGTCAGCCCTGCCATGAGAGGAACATGTGGCGGCAGGATGTCCTGCACATATCGCTGAACTTTTAGTGTCCTTGTATCACTACTAGGGGTAGCCAACTGTCGTATGTCATCACACCAACAGTAGGGCAATGCGTCGCTCTACAGGCTGGATTGAAGCGCTCACCACCAGGCCTCCACACTCCAACCTGATCGTCATGGGATCCCAAACAGAACCTGGATTCATTGCTGAAGATGATATGGTACAGGTCTGTAGTCCAGTGTCTTGTTCATGACACCACTACAAACGAAGGCGACGGTGGCTGGCTGTCAGTGGCAGGACATAAAATGGGCGGCATGACATCAAATTTATTTCTGCTAAGCTCCTACAAATGGTCCAGGCAGAGTCAGGGGTGGTAATGAAGGGGTCGCCTGTGTCTGGATGGTGGATAATGAAACTATGGGAGTTGCTCATGCTTTTCAGCAGGTCAAATAATCCTCTCTACAGGTGGTCTGTCTGGGCCGACCGGAGCCTGTTCTTCGTGTGTGCCCTCACATAACCACTGCTTCCAACACCTCCTAACAGCTAGGTCAAAACGTCCTAGATAGTAGACCATTTAGAGTTTTGTTCCTAAAATAGTGGCATAGGCTTCTGTTTGATGAAGAAGATTGTCCTGAAGTTGATATGTCTTTAGTGTAATTGTCCAGGAACAGTTCTTGATCTTTTGGATGAAAGGATAGATTCCTCTCTAGGAAGGACACTAGATGCTGCATCCGCTTTATTAAAGCCTAACTTATCAGCCCCGTCCGTGGTCAGGTCTATGGAGTCACTGTTATAAGAGAATGCTCCTATAAATATTTATTGGCTCTTTTCCTTCCGTTACTATAAGCCGTTGACATCCTTTCTGATGGCGCGGCCACCTCTGTAAGACTCACAGCGAGGACCACGGCTTCAGGAGAGCTTTATGGCTTACATCCTGGTCGGGGTGTGACCTCTAAAATGACATTGTCTAACGCCCCATTTCACGGGGAGTTGTTGTTTGGAAAGGACTTATGGGCCCTTTACACTGGCTGAGAATCCGCCAGATAATCTCTAACGAGTGTTCATAGGTTAGGATTATATGGTGGGGTAGAGGTGCTGGCGATTAACCATTGAACAAGCGGAATGCTTGCTCATCAGGTAAACATATCATTCATGCAGTCACAAAAACCATTGTTTGCCGGCGGCAAATGGTGCTGTGTAAACGAGCGATGGCTTTAGTGATCACTGCTCCCCATACTGTGGAGAAGATCACTGCATGTAAATGTGTCTCCTCCACTGACAAGCAGGACATTGTCAGGAAGGAACGCTTCTGTATGAGGATGAGGGATGGCATTAGTGATCACTGCTCCCCATACTGTGGAGAAGATCACTGCAGGTAAATGCGTCTCCTCCACTGACGAGCAGGGGATTGTCAGGAAGGAATGCTTCTGTATTAGGATGAGGGATGGCATTAGTGATCACTGCTGCCTATACTGTGGAGGAGATCGCTGCATGTAAATGCGTCTCCTCCACTGACAAGCAGGGCATTGTCAGGAAGGAATGCTTCTGTATGACGATGAGCGATGGCTTTAGTGATCACTGCTGCCTATACTGTGGAGGAGATCGCTGCATGTAAATGTGTCTCCACTGACTAGCAGGGGATTGTCAGGAAGGAACGCTTCTGTATGAGGATGAGGGATGGCATTAGTGATCACTGCAGCCTATACTGTGGAGGAGATCTCTGCATGATGTCTCCACTGATGAGCAGAGGATTGTCGGGAAGGAAGGTGTGAGGAATGTGGAGCCATTTGCTGTCAGCTAGCAGAGGAAGCAGGCCCCCAGGTGGCCCTGTTTCAAAGCAGACCACATGTCTACAGTTCACACCCCACTCAGCCAGCATGGAGGCTAACTCATCCTACAGGAAAACCCCCCTGTGGGGGTCTGAGCCAATTACATAGATCACTCAAATCCATCAGACATCATTGAACCGGGAGTTAATAAGGGATTATCAATTGACCGTCCATCACAGAAATAAACCGGTTACATATCTGCGAACCTGGATTAGAGACGGACGTTCTCCTAATCTTCTTGTGCTGGTAGGGTTCAAGGAAGAGGAGATACAGAGAACTCCTAGTAGGAACCAAATAACGGCGTCATGTTTGGTCTCCACCTGTAGCCGGAACCCAGCCGTTAAATATATAAATGAATGCGCTGTTCTGTATCTCGATGACGAATCCCCATGTCCGTGTTTTGGCATATCATTGTACGCCATCTGGGGTTGGTCCCTGACCCAATATTATCCCGCTAGTGGACCGGGCTTATATCTAACGAGAATCTGGTGGCAGTGCTCTGTTTCACTCGGGCAATGAAAGGACCCTCTCTCAGCTGTCCGGGTTGTGAGCGAGTGTTGTGTCACGCTAAAGGTAGCGTGGACCTCCCTCTCTTACTTCCTGTGCCTCTGTGGACAGGAGCTGTCAGTGTAAACTGTGCCAAGCTGACCTTGCGTACTCCCAGGGAGGGCGTAACGTCACTGTGAGGAATATGGATTATCATTTATTGTCAGCCCTGATTGTCATTTGATTCACCTTTTGGCATGTACAGAGTCAGTGTACATGCAAAATATGTTCTCACCCTGAGCCATCTGCTGTCAGCAAGCAAGGTAGGAAGCCCCAGGGGTCCAGGCTTCAAGGAGGCCCCAGGTGGATGAAGTCACACCTCAGCCAGGTTGGAGGCTACTTAATCCTGCAGGAAAACCCCCAGCAGGAGGTCTCAGCCCTTGCCCAGGATCAATAATACCTCCCAGTCATGTTGGCACCTACATTTCATAAGGAATTATGACTTGTCCGTCCATCCCAGGCATAATTCGGTTATCTTTTTGCGATCCTGGGGCAAAGCCAAACATCCACATGGTTTTGGCTTGATGCTATGATGCCCGGGAGGGGAGATATACATATCTCCCCACAGAAACCAAATAACGGTACCCTGCTTGGACTGCAGTTGTAGCGGGAACCCAGGCGGATCAATTGGGCCCGGAACTATCTTCCTGTGACATTCTGGTCTGGGGCTATGAGTCCTAAGGGGTTTTATGGGTCATTTTCTGCCAGCACCAGAGAAGGAGGAGTGGACCCTACCCAAAGGTGGGGAGGGGAGCGGCCGGCTACAGGTCATAAGCCCATGCAAGCCAGCGGGCGGTGTCTTTTTCTGAAGGGGGTCACATCGTGCCAATATTTTTGGAGAGACCGGGAACCAGCTGATGTCACTGCCCCCACGTGACTGCAGTCAAGGAATATTACACCCTCATAACCCAAAGGAACTTTCATTTACCCGGTAACTGACTTATTGCTCTGCTTAACCCTGTTGTACCTATATCACCTGTATCTGTAACCCCAGACCACTGTGTATGTTCTCCGTGTGTATAGTGTTATATCTAGTGTGCCCTTAAGGCGATTAAATATATTATTTAATCTTGTGCTATCTTGTATCTTGATCACGAATCCCCACGTCCGTGTTTCGGCCTAGTTATATGCTACTGCGGGTTGGTTACTCACCCTATATAATCCCGTTAGTGGACCGGGCTTATATCAAATGAGAAGCTGGTGGCAGATACCCGGGCTGAGGAAACGCTGTTTCACTGCGGCAGTGACCAGGCTCTCTCAGCTCGTTGTCTCTCTGTGCCCGCGTGAACAAGAGTTGTCTGTGTAAACTGTACCAAGCTGACCTTACCTGCTCCTCTGGAGGGCGTAACGTCACGTTTTGGTAACAAGTGACCATACTGCGTCTCATGAGCTCGACGTAGGTGACATCAAGAGGGCACGAGGTCTGGTATTCGTCACAGTCACATATTGGTAACCAGTGACCAAACCGTACCACGTGATCCCGTGCAGTCTACTATTACCACAGTGTATAACATCCAGCCTCTAGCCATGCAGTCTGCCATTACCACAGTGTATAACATCCAGCCTCTAGCCGTGCAGTCTACCATTATTACAGGTGTATAACATCCAGCCTCTAGCCATGCAGTCTACCATTACCACAGTGTATAACATCCAGCCTCTAGCCATGCAGTCTACCATTACCACAGTGTATAACATCCAGCCTCTAGCCATGCAGTCTGCCATTACCACAGTGTATAACATCCAGCCTCTAGCCATGCAGTCTACCATTATTTCAGGTGTATAACATCCAGCCTCTAGCCATGCAGTCTATCATTATTTCAGGTGTATAACATCCAGCCTCTAGCCGTGCAGTCTACCATTACCACAGTGTATAACATCCATCCTCTAGCTATGCAGTCTACCATTACCACAGTGTATAACATCCAGCCTCTAGCCGTGCAGTCTACCATTACCACAGTGTATAACATCCAGCCTCTAGCCATGCAGTCTACCATTACCACAGGTGTATAACATCCAGCCTCTAGCCATGCAATCTACCATCGCCACAGTGTATAACATCCAGCCTCTAGCCACTGTAGTTATGGTTGCAGTCCATGCCCATTACTGTTCCACTCCTCTCGGTGGGCATGGCTGCTCACCCACCTATCAATTCTGGCCTCCAGCGGTCCAGTCTATTCAGTCTAAAGCCTACTTCTTGCTTTGCCCAAGCCATTGGCTGGGTAAGGTTTGGGTGTGCGCGTATTGGACCTTTAAGGGTCTGTTGGCTACCCTAGGGTACTTGAGACACCCTCCCTTGTGGAAAGCTGCCTGATCAATACGTTCTAGTTCTCCTGAAAAGGAACGCTACTTGTCTTGTTTTGCTCTCCCATGTACCAACTTCTTCCTGACTCTGGATTTGACCCTTTGGTGCCTGACTTGACCTCATCCTGATCTCTGTACTAACCCTGAGCTGCCTGTCCTGATCCTCATACCTACTTTGGTTTGTGCAAACTCTGCCTGCCCTGACGTCGGATTGCCCGACCGGTTTTACATGCTCTCTCTGTGTTCTGCTGCCACATGGGTCAGCTGTCTACTGAACAGAGGCTACTGCAAGAGGTAGCAGCCTGGAGGTTCCACTGCAACAGTGTCCATATCCCTGTGAGTGGGTTAAAAGATAAAGACTGGAAGGCCACTTAGATAATGACCTTAGGAGTAGCCCCAAGTCAGGTCTGTTCAGTAGACACAGCGGATCCCCATCTGCTTTGTACCATTTTTTCAGCTTGCGTCTATGTTCTGGAGGCAAGGATCATTATCTATGGACTTTCCCAGTAAAGCTGGGGAATTCTAGTGCCTAAGGTCGATTGGAGAGATGACCCTAGATCAGGGGTGGGCAACCTGTGGCACTCCAGCTGTTGTGAAACTACAACCCCCAGCATGCATTCTTCCTCTGTTCAGACTCTCATAGAAATAAATGGAGCATGCTGGGAATTGTATATTCACAACAGCTGGAGTGCCGCAGGTTGCCCACCCTTGCCCTAGGTGAAGACCATTTCTATCCACAATGGACAGTTCCTGCATTTCTGTAGTGTGGTGATGTCTTGTTCGCAGGTAACTTTTTGTATCCGGTCTTTGGGATCCAGTACTGCGTCCCTCTCAAACGTTTATTAGAGTAGTATTTGGTGGTGGCATCTGACAGTGTGCCTCTGCCCGGACCTATATAATATGTCACCATGCTCATAGACCTCCAATTGTACATTTTACGTTGTGCTGTGTCAGTTAGTTCTCTCTTGGTAGGGCCGCTGTGGCTCTGCTTCTGTGCTCCTGTGATTGACTGGGACAAGGTTCTGCACTAGGGACCATGGTCAGGTGCCGTAGAGGAGGGTGAAGCGGAAAAGCCGAATTAGCCTTAGCGGTAATTCCTTTTCCATTAAATCTCCACCACGCCACCATGTAACTTCCTAGCATTATAATATAAAAAATAGAGAAATGTAATTGTACATATAGAAATATTCAGCTGAGCAAATGAGAGAGAGAAGAGGATGTCTCCTTACTTCTCTCTAGGGCCTGTCAGGTTCAGAAGTCACTGAGAAGAAGACGGAGGAGGAACCATTTAAGCTTCCCGTCCCTGTCTGGTGGGAGGAGGATCAACTCTCATGGTCAGGTGTCATCATGGAGGTTTCCAGAAGGAATAATTTCCTTTCTTCTTTAGGATGAAAATCTGATGGATATTAAGGTTGAGGTTAAAGATGAAGAAGAAGAGGAGACGGATTTATGGGGTGATCAGCAGGGTAAGGAGGGGGGCTGTCATGGGTCACCTGGACACTACTCCCATCATCTCATCATCACATGTAATAATCTCTCCTGTCCCTGTGTGTTTCCTACAGATGGACTCATAGAAGGAAATCCCCCCGAGAGATGTCCCCGTCCTCTGTATTCCCCGGACGGTGCAGAGGAGAAGCTCCCAGAGAACCATCAGGTAGATGGAGCTGAGCCCTATACACATCTATATAGGGGGGTCCTGCAGTCATAGAGGGGTCATAGATGGTGGGGGTCTCTTATGCGGATCTGTTAGATTGTTACAGATGTTACAAATTGTTACAGATGACAAATCATGGGGAAGATCTGATATTAAATATTAAAGTGGAGGATGAAGAAGAGCGGATGATGGGCGATCCCCCGTGTAAGAGTGAGGTGGAGGAGGACATTCCAGGAGATGTGACCACAGGTATGGAATAATGAATGGAGGAAGGGAATTCCAAATGATGTCTGTTATACCTAAGCTGCTGTGCATTATATATGGGCAGCAGCAAGGTGGCTCAGTGGTTAGCGTGGTTACGGTGGCTGAGTGGTTAGCACCGGTGTCTTGCAACGCTGGGATCCTGGGTTGGAATTGACGAAGGACAACATCTGCATGGTGTTTGTATGTTCTCCTCTCATAGACATACTGAGATGGAGCATAGATTGTGAGCTCCACTGGGGACATTGTGATGCTAATGTCTGTACAGCCCTCAGGGATATGTCGGCGCTACAGGGAGTGCAGAATTATTAGGCAAGTTGTATTTTTGAGGATTAATTTTATTATTGAACAACAACCATGTTCTCAATGAACCCAAAAAACTCATTAATATCAAAGCTGAATATTTTTGGAAGTAGTTTTTAGTTTGTTTTTAGTTTTAGCTATTTTAGGGGGATATCTGTGTGTGCAGGTGACTATTACTGTGCATAATTATTAGGCAACTTAACAAAAAACAAATATATAGCCATTTCAATTATTTATTTTTACCAGTGAAACCAATATAACATCTCAACATTCACAAATATACATTTCTGACATTCAAAAACAAAACAAAAACAAATCAGTGACCAATATAGCCACCTTTCTTTGCAAGGACACTCAAAAGCCTGCCATCCATGGATTCTGTCAGTGTTTTGATCTGTTCACCATCAACATTGCGTGCATCAGCAACCACAGCCTCCCAGACACTGTTCAGAGAGGTGTACTGTTTTCCCTCCTTGTAAATCTCACATTTGATGATGGACCACAGGTTCTCAATGGGGTTCAGATCAGGTGAACAAGGAGGCCATGTCATTAGATTTTCTTCTTTTATACCCTTTCTTGCCAGCCACGCTGTGGAGTACTTGGACGAGTGTGATGGAGCATTGTCCTGCATGAAAATCATGTTTTTCTTGAAGGATGCAGACTTCTTCCTGTACCACTGCTTGAAGAAGGTGTCTTCCAGAAACTGTCAGTAGGACTGGGAGTTGAGCTTGACTCCATCCTCAACCCGAAAAGGCCCCACAAGCTCATCTTTGATGATACCAGCCCAAACCAGTACTCCACCTCCACCTTGCTGGTGTCTGAGTCGGACTGGAGCTCTCTGCCCTTTACCAATCCAGCCACGGGCCCATCCATCTGGCCCATCAAGACTCACTCTCATTTCATCAGTCCATAAAACCTTAGAAAAATCAGTCTTGAGATATTTCTTGGCCCAGTCTTGACGTTTCAGCTTGTGTGTCTTGTTCAGTGGTGGTCGTCTTTCAGCCTTTCTTACCTTGGCCATGTCTCTGAGTATTGCACACCTTGTGCTTTTGGGCACTCCAGTGATGTTGCAGCTCTGAAATATGGCCAAACTGGTGGCAAGTGGCATCTTGGCAGCTGCACGCTTGACTTTTCTCAGTTCATGGGCAGTTATTTTGCGCCTTGGTTTTTCCACACGCTTCTTGCGACCCTGTTGACTATTTTGAATGAAACGCTTGATTGTTCGATGATCACGCTTCAGAAGCTTTGCAATTTTAAGAGTGCTGCATCCCTCTGCAAGATATCTCACTATTTTTGACTTTTCTGAGCCTGTCAAGTCCTTCTTTTGACCCATTTTGCCAAAGGAAAGGAAGTTGCCTAATAATTATGCACACCTGATATAGGGTGTTGATGTCATTAGACCACACCCCTTCTCATTACAGAGATGCACATCACCTAATATACTTAATTGGTAGTAGGCTTTCGAGCCTATACAGCTTGGAGTAAGATAACATGCATAAAGAGGATTTGCCTAATAATTCTGTACAGGGTGTATATTAGTAAGGAAAATAAAAGTAATATGTATGACATTACTTCTACTCTGTAAATGTTCCTTACTGACACAAAAGAGGTTATATTATATAGTTTCTACTCTACTTTGGGATTTTCTGCTTTTCGGAATAAATCTGCCTTTTTGTATTAT
This sequence comes from Bufo bufo, assembly GCF_905171765.1. Taxonomy (NCBI): domain Eukaryota; kingdom Metazoa; phylum Chordata; class Amphibia; order Anura; family Bufonidae; genus Bufo; species Bufo bufo. Next base: position 2,908,261 of record NC_053392.1, read on the forward strand.
TTTGATGTCGGGTGTCACTAACTGTAATCCAGTGGATTCTTCTGTCTTCCATGTTGTTTTTCTGTCCCTGGGGAAGGAGCACTGGAAAATCTTATGATATTGAAGGGCTAAGTATGTTGGCAGAGGAGAGGCCTGACTGTCAGACTGGGTTGTGCTTTAGATTTTAGATTTGCATCACATCACTGAGTGTAGACCACAATCCTGGATTTATAATGTTTGTTTCTGTTGAGATTACCTTCCTTTTGCCCAGTTTTCAGGATGTATTCAGTGCTGTATTTCATGCAGAATCATCCATTGTTTTCAAAGAAATCTACCTAGTAGATGTTTCTGCAAGTGCTTAATTTAACCATGTAGTGAGAAGAAAAGTGACCTGCTTGTCTCCGTATCTGTGAATTCACTTTCCTGATTTGGGCTAAGCCTGCCTACTACAGAAACACAGCACAAGTCCGAGTGTCAGCATCGAATTTCTACTGCGGATTTCACGACAAATAAAAAACAAATAAAGGACATGTTCCCGCTGGATGCTCTATTGACTTCGACCCAAAAAACGAATCTAATCTAAATGTGCTGGTGTGTTTCCAGCCTATGGCCAGGTGTATGCAAGCATGTTATGGATGCATTATCGGGTTAACTGACATCAACCTCATAGCATCATTACTCCCTTTGATGCTGTGAGTTTGGGTCAGTTAAACCTGAGGTCAGGCCAGGACATACATACTTAATATGGATGGATAATGCGTTCATGACGTGCTCATGTGAATCCAGCCTCATTGGAATATTATAAATGTATCTGTTTTGTTGTTTTAAGAACAAATCTCAAAATCCATTTTTAATCCTAACAGGAAATCCCAGTAAGAAGCCTAAAGGAAACGCCATGTTATCACGGAATTATAAGGAAGAAGATCAGGATATCGTGCAGCGCACTTCAAGAGAAAACCACATGAATCTGATTTTATATCCAGGACTTCACAGTGCAGATACATCATATAATCCCTTTAATCAAGAGGAACCTTCTCCTGATCAATCACAGATTATTACCCTAAATATAGGGCAGAAAGGGGGTAAAATGTTTCAGTGTGGGGAATGTGGAAAACAGTTCAGATATAGCTCAGGTCTTACTTTACACATAAGTAGTCACACAGGAGAGAAGCCGTATTCATGTTCACAGTGTGGGAAATCTTTTGTAAATAAATCTGATCTTTTAAATCATGAGCGAATTCACACAGGAGAGAAGCCGTATTCATGTTCAGAATGTGGGAAATGCTTTACGAGCAAATCACAACTTGCTAGACATCAGAGAATTCACACAGGAGAGAAGCCATATACATGTTCAGAATGTGGGAAAAGCTTTAGAAGCAAATCACAACTTGTTAGACATCACAGAATTCACACAGGAGAGAAGCCTTATTCGTGTTCAGAATGTGGAAAATGTTTTACCCAGAAATCTAATTTTGATCAACATAAAAGAATTCACAAAGGAGAGAAGACATATTCATGTTCAGAATGTGGAAAATGCTTTACAAGTAAATCAGATCTTGTTATACATGAGCGAATTCACACAGGAGAAAAGCCATATTCATGCCCAAAATGTGGGAAATGCTTTACAAATAAATCTTATCTTGTTAGACATCAGAGAATTCACACAGGAGAGAAGCCATATTCATGTTCAGAATGTGGGAACAATTTTAGAGAAAAATCAAGTCTTGTCATGCATGAAAGAATTCATACAGGAGAGAAGCCGTATTCCTGTTCAGAATGTAGGAAATGTTTTAGAGAAAAATCGAGTCTTGTTAGACATGAGAAAATTCACACAGGAGAGAAACCATATTCATGTTCAGAATATGGATAATGGTTTAAGAGCAAATGAATACTTTTACCCCATCAGGTCATTCATTTGTACTTTATGTGAACATATTAAACATCAAGATCTCTAAGTGTAATTTCCTTCATTTCATGGGAATTGTGACTAATTCATTACTGTGTCATATAGTAATGCATATGTATTACTTACATACTGTTTGTTTTGTTTTGCTCATATTGTTTGAGAAAGTTTTTTTTATCAAAAATGTCATATGTGAATTATATTCAAAATGATTAAATAAAAATATATTTAGCATTCAGTGCAACTGTGAAGTGCTGAAGAATACTTTCCTATATGTGGGTTTTGGGACCCTAAAGTACCTGAGAGACTGTATAGAGTGCCACCCAACCTACTCTGTACAATGCAGAATTCAAAGTGAAGTCTATGATGATAAGCGGATGCTGATATAGTAAAGCAGTCCCAGAACATTTCCACAACCATGCTCTCACATCACTATCAGGGTTTTCTAGTCTTCTTGTAGCTATGAGAGAAGTCATTCTGAACTCCATCTTGTCTCTCTCTTAACAGTTTCACATATAGCACTCCATGATGTCTTCAGCAACACTTTCTGTAGAAAGATTACTCCACACATGGACTTCCTTTGGAATGTGTTATCTCAGTATACCAAGGCGTTAGGTTTGTTGCCAACTGGGATAAAGGTAAAGAACAACTTGGTTGAAATGTGCTTATCTAGTGAGTTTGCTCAGCCAGCACCCTTTCTGTCCACACGAGCCCCTAAAAACATATTCACAGCCCTAAATGTTATGCACACTTTTTTTTGGAAGGGGTATATAAGCCCCAACCTAAATACAATAAAGTAGGATAAACTTAGACCACACTACCTGTTGTGTTTCTCTAATTCTCTGAGCTGCTCTTTAACTCACTGTTGCTTAATTCAGAATGGGGGTTACAAGGGGCTGATTTTACCCACAGAAAACTTGGTGCCTGAACAGGGACCAGTCTGCATCCATCTATTCGGAACTCGTAAAGGAAGGAGATACCACGGAACAGCAGAATAAAAGAGCAGCTGCAAGGTAAGATGCCTGAGTGCCAGACCTAGCAATTATGGGATCACCTGGAGCAAATTATGGGGAATCTGCTGGGTGAACTGGGCAGGAACCTGAAAGGGAAATCTGCCAAGTCTGGAATGCCAAAAGATTTTTGGATGTTGAAGAAAGTGGACGACACGGCTAAAGAAATACCCCTAGAGACTCCAGTAGTTAATCATAGAAAAATAGCTTGAACATGGAGTCCATAAACAAAGAGTCGGACTGACTTTGTGTATCCGCTGTTGTCTCAGCATGTAACTTGGTTGAGTGCATGAAAGGGAAAACAGCAGTGGAAGGTTGTGAAACAATGATAGAAAAGTAGGTAAATATGTAATGATGAGGTAAGTGATTAAGATGTGAAATGTTGGGGAGGGCGCGGCTTGGCCGCAGATGTGAGCAAAAGCAAGCTCCCGCTTCTTGAACCAAAATCCTGCTCCGTGGGCTCACGGCAGACTCCCTGGGGCCAACCACTCTCTATTAATTGTTACCCTACCTGTCCGGTGTCTCCATGAAGCGGTCCCATGGCCGGAGGGGCTGTTAAAAAAAGCAAAGAGGTGGCTGGGGGGTGAACAGGTCGGTGCACAAGATGGCGTCGGCAAGCTCCTTACTATGAAGAAGACGAGCAAGGTGGGGGGGGGGTGCCGGCTGAAACGAGGGCTCTGATGGGCAACACAGATGATGCCAGGGCAGAAAGGGCCCTCTGTGGAGGAAGAGCTGCAGATGGAGGAGACAGACCAGGCAGGGGAGGAGGAGGAGGCTGCAGGAGGTGCCTAAGTTCAAGTACTAGTAAGAGAAATACCACCGCACACTCAGGGTTATCATGCAAATACAATTATTTTATTCTGACATATCCTCCAATGGGTACAAAAGTAATAATGGAAGGATGCCTATATTGTGACTCTGAGTCTGACGTTTCGGTTGCTTCGGACCTTGATCACATAAGTCACTAATGAAAAGAAACATGAATACATTAGTCTGAGGTAAAGGGTTATGTTCTCTAAAGATATAGTCATAGAAACCTAGATAAGAACCATTTGGCCCATCTAGTCTGCCCAATATACTGAATACTATGGATAGCCCCCGGCCCTATCTTATATGAAAGATGGCCTTATGCATATCCCATGCATGCTTAAACTCCTTCACTGTATTTGCAGCTACCACTTCTGCAGGAAGGCTATTCCATGCATCCACTACTCTCTCAGTAATGTAATACTTCCTGATATTACTGTTAACCCTTTGCCCCTCTAATCTAACACTATGTCCTCTTGTAGCAGTTTTTCTTCTTGTAAATCTTCTCTCCTCTTTTACCTTGTTGATTCCCTTTATGTATTTAGCAGTTTCTCTCACCTCCCCTCTGTCTCGTCTTTCTTCCAAGCTCTACATGTTAAGGTGCTTTAATCTTTCCTGGTAAGTTTTATCCTGCAATCCATGGACCAGTTTAGTAGCTCTTCTCTGAACTCTCTCCAAAGTATCAGTATCCTTCTGGAGATATGGTCTCCAGTACTGAGCACAATACTCCAGATGAGGTCTCACTAGTGCTCTGTAGAGCGGCATGAGCACCTCCCTCTGTCTACTGGTAATGCCTCTCCCTATACACCCCAGCATTCTGCTAGCATCTCCTGCTGCTCTATGACATTGTCTGCCTACCTTTAAGTATTCTGAAATAATGACCCCTAAATCCCTTTCCTCAGATACTGAGGTTAGGACTGTATCACTGATTTTATATTCTGCTCTTGGGTTTTTACGCCCCAGGTGCATTATCTTGCACTTATCAACATTACATTTTAGTTGCCAGATTTCTGACCATTCCTCTAGTTTTCCTAAATCCTTTTCCATTTGGTGTATCCCTCCAGGAACATCAACCCTGTTACAAATCTTTGTGTCAACAGCAAAAAGACACACTTTACCATCGAGGCCTTCTGCAATTTCGCTGATAAAGATATTAAACAATATGGGTCCCAGAACAGATCCCTGAGGTACCCCACTGGTAACAAGACCATGGTCTGAATATACTCCATTGACTACAACCCTCTGTTGTCTGTCCCTCAGCCACTGCCTAATCCATTCAACAATATGGGAGTCCATGCACAAAGACTCTAATTTATTGATAAGCCTTCTATGTGGGACAGTATCAAAAGCCTTACTAAGGTCCAGATAAGCGATGTCTACTGCACCTCCGCCATCTATTATTTTAGTCACCCAATCAAAAAAATCAATAAGATTAGTTTGACATGATCTCCCTGAAGTAAACCCATGCTGTTTTTCATCTTTCAATCCATGGGATTTTAGATGTTCCACAATCCACTCCCTAAGTATGGTTTCCATTAATTTCCCCACTATGGATGTCAGGCTTACTGGCCTATAGTTGCCCGATTCCTCCCTACTACCTTTCTTGTGAATGGGCACAACATTTGCTAATTTCCAATCTTCTGGGACGACTCCTGTTACCAGTGATTGTGTCACGGATGATGTTGCAGATAGCTGGAAGTTATGAATAAACGTCCGACTTGCTTGATCCCAAACTAAGGAGCATATAGGTGACCCCTATAAAACCCTAAGAGCTCACCCTGACTGCTAAGCACATACAAGGGTCTCAAAGGTAGACCATTGTATGCCCCCGTACCTAAACTGTTACACCTGAAAACCCTATAATAGTGAGGGGACACGACAACCAGCTCCCTGCACTTCATACGGAGGGAGTCAGGGTCACCTAGAATCAAGCCAGCAAGGAAACACAATACATGAAAGGACTTATCAGAACAAGCAACAGCAGAAGCCTCCAGCAGTGAACACTTCAATCCAGGAAGTAGTATAAACCGCAAAGTGAGGCAGTATGGGAGGGGATATAAAGGAAAGAGGATTAGTCTAAATAGGTGACACCTGGGAGAAGAAAATGAGATGAGAAAGTGAAACATCATGCAAGAGGTAGAGAAGGTCGTCTGTCAGACCTTCTCACAGAAGTGGCGGTGACAGTACCCCTCCCTCTACGGGTGGACTCCGGACACTCAGAACCCACCTTCTCAGGATGGGACCTATGGAAAGCCTTGATGAGACGAGTGGCCTTAATGTCCGCCACTGGGACCCACATCCTCTCCTCAGGACCATAACCCTCCCAATAAACAAGGTACTGGAGAGAACCACGGACAATGCGAGAATCCACAATCCTAGAGACCTGGAATTCAAGATTACCATCAACAAAAAATGGGAGGAGGAGGCAAAGAGGAGGGTACAGTGGGTTGGACATAAGGTTTTAATAGGGACCTGTGAAAAACATTATGGGTGTTTGGAAGATCAAGACGGAAGGCAACGGGATTGATGACGGACAAGATCTTGCAAGGCCCAATAAACTTAGAACCCAACTTCCAGGAGGGAACCTTCAGTTTGATATTCTTTGTAGACAACCACACCAGATCACTAACATTCAGGTCCGGACCAGGCACATGTCTCTTATCCACCACACGCTTATATCTCTCACTCATCCTCTTCAGATTACCCTGAATCTTTTGCCAAATAAATGACAAAGACGAGGAAAATCTTTCCTCATCAGGTAAGGCTACTTTCACACTAGCGTTCGGGGCTCCGCTTGTGAGATCCGTTTAAAGGCTCTCACAAGCGGCCCCGAACGGATCCGTCCAGCCCTAATGCATTCTGAGTGGATGCGGATCCGCTCAGAATGCATCAGTCTGGCACCGTTTGTCCTCTGCTCCGCTCAGCAGGCGGACACCTGAACGCTGCTTGCAGCGTTCGGGTGTCCGCCTGGCCGTGCGGAGGCAAACGGATCCGTCCAGACTTACAATGTAAGTCAATGGGTGACGGATCCGTTTGAAGATGACACAGTATGGCTCAATTTTCAAACGGATCCGTCCCCCATTGACTTACATTGTAAGTCTGGACGTTTCATGGTTATGCAAACGGATCCGTTCTGAACGGATGCAAGCGTTTGCATTATAGGAGCGGATCCGTCTGTGCAGACACCAGACGGATCCGCTCCTAACGCAAGTGTGAAAGTAGCCTAAACCAGAAGACCCCTCTCCAGAGAATGTCCCAAACTGTGGATGAAACCCATATGCACCAAAAAATTGTGACTTATCAGAGGACTCCTGGCGACAGTTATTTAAAGCAAACTCAGCAAGGGACAAAAAATAATACCAATCCTCCTGATTCTCCGCCACAGAACCGCGCAGATATGTCTCCAGATTCTGATTGACGCGTTCTGTCTGACCATTCGACTGCGGATGAAAAGCAGAAGAAAATGACAACTGAATCCCCAAGCGAGAACGGAAGGCCTTCCAGAATCTGGAAACAAATTGCGTGCCCCTATCAGAAACAATGTCTGAAGGAATGCCATGCAATTTAACAATGTGATCAACAAACGCTTGCGCCAACATCTTAGCATTGGGTAACCCAAGAAAGGGAATGAAATGCGCCATTTTGCTAAAACGGTTTACTACGACCAGAATCACAGTCTTCCCCGAGGAACGAGGCAGGTCCGTAATGAAGTCCATGGTCAGATGCGTCCAAGGACGGGAAGGAATGGGTAACGGGAGGAGAGAACCCGATGGCCGTAAATGAGGGACCTTGGCACGAGCGCAGGTCTCGCAGGCTGCCACAAAACCCTCAACCATCTTACGAAGAGCCGGCCACCAGAATCTCTGAGCAATGAGATCTACTGTGGCTCTACTCCCCGGGTGCCCAGCAAGGACAGTATCGTGGTGCTCCTTAAAAACCTTGTGTCGTAAACCGAGAGGCACAAACAACCTCCCAGGACGACAAAGATCAGGAGCCTCTGCCTGGGCTGCCTGAACCTCTGCCTCCAAATCAGGATAAAGAGCAGAGACGACCAGCCCTTCGGCCAAAATGGGACCCGGGTCTTCAAAGTTCCCCCCTCCCGGAAAACAACGTGGCAGGGCATCCGCCTTCACATTTTTAACCCCAGAGCGGAACGTGACAACAAAATTAAACCTAGAAAAGAACAAAGACCATCTGGCCTGTCTCGGGTTCAGACGCTTGGCTGATTCCAAGTAGGCCAGATTCTTATGGTTGGTAAACGCGGTAATAGGGTGTCTGGCTCCCTCTAACCAATGGCGCCATTCCTCAAAAGCTAATTTGATGGCCAACAACTCCCTATCTTCCACATCGTAATCTGTCTCTGCAGAGGAGAGTTTCCTTGAGAAAAAGGCACACGGTCGCCATTTGGCAGGAGAGGGACCCTGATATAAGACCGCACCCACACCCACCTCAGAAACGTCCACCTCAACAATAAAAGGTAGAGAGACATCAGGTTGTACCAAAATGGGAGCGGAAGCAAAACTCTCTTTGATACTAGAAAAGGCCTTAACCGCATCTACCGACCAGGAGGAAAAATCTACCCCCTTTTTAGTCATATCAGTGAGTGGCTTAACAACAGAGGAATAATTCAAAATTAACTTTCTGTAGTAATTGGCAAAACCCAAAATCCGCATCAGCGCCTTCTGATTCTCAGGAAGCTCCTAATCAAGCACAGCGCGGACCTTCTCAGGGTCCATGCGAAAACCAGAAGCGGAGAGAAGAAAACCAAGAAATTGAATCTCCGGAACCGCAAACACACATTTTTCCAGTTTAACGTACAATTTATTCTCCCGCAGAATGAGCAAGACCTGACGTAGGTGGTCCCTATGAGTTTTGAAATCAGGAGAAAAAATCTAAATGTCATCTAGATACACCAGTACAAATTTCCCCATTAAATGATAAAAAAATGCTGTTCACAAAATGTTGGAAGACGGCCGGAGCATTCATCAAACCAAAGGGCATAACCAAATTCTCGAAATGACCCTCAGGGGTATTGAAGGCCGTCTTCCATTCGTCCCCTTCCCTGACCCTGACTAGGTTGTATGCCCCTCTTAAATCCAACTTAGAAAAAACTTTAACCCCAACAATTTGGTTAAACAGGTCCGGGATCAGAGGAAGCGGATATGGGTCACGAATCGTGATACGGTTCAGCTCCCTGAAATCCAGACAAGGTCTTAAAGAACCATCTTTTTTCTTAACAAAAAAAACAACAGCAGCAACAGGTGACTTCGAGGGTCGGATGTGTCCCTTTCTCAGGCTCTCAGAGATATAAGTACGCATAGAGACCCTTTCAGGTTGGGAGAGATTGTATAGTCGTGATTTTGGCAGCTTGGCGCCTGGGATGAGATTAATAGGGCAGTCGTATTCCCGGTGAGGGGGCAACTCCTGGACACCACTCTCGGAAAACACATCTGAAAATTTAGAGAGAAAAGATGGTACAGTCTTGGTAGAAACCTCTGAAAGAGATGCTGTGAGGCAATTCTCTCTGCAAAACTCACTCCAACCATTTATTTGCCTTGCTTGCCAATCAATGGTGGGGTTATGTTTAGTGAGCCAGGGTAGCCCCAACACTAAAGGAGTAGGTAATCCGCTTAAGACGAAACATGACATATCCTCAACATGAGCGTCACCCACAGTCAAACGGATATTGTGAACTATGCCCTTTAACGATCTTTGAGAAAGTGGAGCGGAATCGATAGCAACAACAGGTATATCCTTTTCCAAAGTGCATATCTGGAAACCATGCGTTGTTGCAAATTGATTATCAATGAGATTGACAGCTGCTCCACTATCTACAAAAATCTCACAAACAATGTTCTTGCTGTCTAGCGCCACCCTGGCAGGTAGGAGAAAACGGGAACTATAAGCAAACGGCAAACCTTTAATTTCCGCATTAACCTTGCCAATAGTAACAAATGGAAGGTTTTTAGATTTTTGTTTTTGTTTTTTGTTTTTATTACCCCCAGAAAATTCCATGAATCTCTTAAAGGGGCAAACAATAGCCAAATGATTTATACCCCCACAACAGAAACAAACCCTCCGCTGAGAGCTGAATCCTCTACTATCAGAGGCAAGCAAACCCAGCTGCATGGCCTCCTCCTCAGAGGGGATTGAGACAGACTGAGACCCCTGCGCACTGAATGAGACAGCCCCACTGTCCTTGGACTGAATATGACAGGAAGAAGTAGTCTCCTCTCTCTCTCTAAGACGCCTGTCAATACGAACAGCTAGAGACATGGCAAACTCTAACGACGCTGGTCTCTCATGAAAAGCGAATGCATCTTTCAATCTTTCCGAAAGACCATGGTAAAATTGACTTCGGAGTGCAGCATCATTCCAACCAGTATCAGCTGCCCATCTCCGAAATTCAGAACAATATATCTCTGCGGACTGTTTACCCTGGCATAAAAGACGCAGCTTAGATTCAGCCAGAGCAATACGATCCGGGTCATCATATATCTGCCCCAGGGCTACAAAACATTCATCGGAGGGGCCGTGCCCCCACCGACAGCGAAAAGGCCCAAGATTGAGCGTTATCCCTGAGCAGCGAGATGATGATCCCCACCCTCTGCTCCTCATCACCAGAGGAATGGGGAAGTAGGCGAAAATTGAGTTTGCAAGCCTCTCTAAAGCGAACAAAATTCTCACTACCCCCGGGGAACATATCTGGGAGCGAGATCTTAGGCTCGGAACAAACTCCATGAACGCCAGCAGAACTGGTCACCTGAAACTGAGACACAGTTTTACGGAGATCTGCTACCTCCAGCAAAAGACCTTGCATGCAGTCAATCAAGGCTGAAACCGGATCCATGCTTAAGACGGTTATGGCAGTTTATAATGTCAAGGATGAAGTTGCAGATAGCTGGAACTTATAAATAAATGACGGACTGGCTTGATCCGAAACTAAGGAGCATATGGGTGAGCCCTATAAAACCCTAAGAGCTCTCCCTGACTGCTATGCACATGCAAGGGTCTCAATGGTAGACGATTGCATGCCCACATACCTAAGACTGTGTGACACCTGAAAACCCTATAATAGTGAGGGGACACGACCACCGGCTCCCTGCACTTAATACGGGTGGAGTCAGGGTCACCTAGAATAAAGCCAGCAAGGAAACACAATAAAGTAAAAGACTTATCTGAGCAAACAGCAGCAGCCTCCAGCAGTGAATACTTCATCCAGGAAGTAGTATAAACCGCAAAGTGAGGCAGTATGGGAGGGAATATAAAGGAAGACGATTAGTTTAAATAGGTGACACCTGGCAGAAGGAAAGGAGATGACAAAGTGAAACCAAAACAAAGAACATCATACAAGAGGTAGAGAAGTACGTCTGCCAGACCTTCTCACAGAACTGGCGGTGACAATCTGGTAATTATACCCAGCATGGGGTCAGAGGTTATTATACCCAGCATGGGGTCAAAGGTGTTGATTCCATTATCCTAATTGGAGTCAGTAGGTAATAATGACCTCCCAGAAAAAGGTGTCTATTCTGTTATTAAAAAACACCAATTTTGTGCAAGATCCTAAATTTGCGGAGAATGAGGAGAGCGTCAAATAAGGGACGTGGCCCCGGTCGCGGTGCTCCTGTTGCAGGGAGAGGACGTGGTCGATCTGTGCCAGCTACACACACAAGTGACACCCCTTCCTCAGGTGCGAGTAGGCGACAGAACCTGCAGCGGTATTTGGTCAGGCCTAATGCGGCTCTACGAATGGTGAGGCCAGAACAAGTACAGGAGATAGTAGATTGGGTTGCTGACAGTGGATCCAGTTCCTTCACATTGTCTCCCACCCAGTCTCCTGCTGAAAGACCGCAGTTGGCACCTGCAGCTGATGTTCATCAGTCTTTCACCTCATTGCAGTGGTAGAACTTTGGGTGAATGCCACTTAGTATCAAGAAGTATCAAGAAGTGGCAATATCTTATGTTAAGATGTCTGCATTTGGGGCTTCACACACTCCGATTTATAGGTGTACGGATGACAGTGATAGTGAGAACTGTGGGCAGAGAACTATGGTATTAGTTCTAGGAATCATTTTCAAAACAATGGGTGGTTTCCTTACGGTAAAGGTTTGGCTTGCGGAGGCCAGACTCTCTGGAACTTCACTTCCGATTCCAGTTTGGTAAACGATACTAACCTGTGTAAAAAAAAGTATGGGGAGATTTCGCAACCTTATTAACATGGAGTGAAGATCCGGAAGAGAAAGGTCTCAAAGTCACGGAAAAGAGGGAATTTAATGTATGTTATTCTAATGATGGGAATGGGAAAAGGTCGGGAACAAACACACAATGTAAGTTGGTCAAATATGAGAGATGCTGTACTGATGGATGTGTATTGGCAATGTGGTAGTCTGGCGTAAACCATACTCTATGGAGACTGGTCAGGTGTGTGCTCAATGGGTAAATCAATCCACCCCTTGTTGGTAATCCTTAAGCATGCATGGGATCCAGGTGAGCGTGTGCGAATCAAGAGAAATCCATATTTCGCTCCAGAGGAGGTTCCAGCTGATTTTAAAATCTTTTTAAAAGCTGAAATTTTTTTGCAAGTTGGTTGACTCCTGGAGCACAAGCAGCAGCAAATGCAAAATGGATCCAGAAAAACAGGTATGAGCTATAAAAGTTTATAAACATTACAGATGAGGCTTTGAATGCCATCAAGGAGGAGCTCAGAGGTCTCAGACTGACAGCGGTACAGAACCCATAGGCTCTCGACATGATTCTCGCTTCTCAAGGAGGAGTTTGTGCAGTTATTGGAGACTCTCGCTGAACCTTCATCCCAGCGAATGATGATGAGCAAAATGGGACTCTTGTTAGGGCCATCGAGCACCTCCATTCCTTGAATAAGCAGATGACTGATGAGGCTGGAGTCACAGGTGGTTCTCAGGGTGGTCTCTGAATCTTCCATCTTGGTTCTTGCCATTACTGAAGACTGTCATGCTTGTGCTCCAGTACTGGTATTGTGTCTTGTAGGCCTATTGTTGTTTTCGTGTTGTAAATGACTGTTCTTGAAGGCCACCATGATGCTCGCCTACACACCTGCTGCTACAGAGGAAGTCAAGGATCCGGAGTGTGACCTTTGTTCATTAGAAGGTGAGATCGTCATATATTGAATTGCAGAATGCGAGAGACATTGTGTTTGTTGGGGAAACCAACGACAGGGGGGATGAAGGAGAAAATAGAAAATATAGATAGCCACAATAAACCTTATTCTTCCTGAAGACTGCGTTTTCTGAGTGGTATTCCACAACACAAATGTAGGTTAGAACGGGGTAAAGTGGAGAGGACTACAACTCCCAGCATATCCAGCCTGTTTTTCTGTGATATCAGACGACATTACAGGAGGAGGTAGAAGAGAGCACTACAACTCCCATTATTTCTCTGGCTCTCACCAGGGTTGACAACCAGAATTTTTCTTTTTTCTGCACAACTTATCCCAAAATCACGGACAGCCTACATTTTTTATTGACAAATTGAAAACCATAATGACTGATAAAGATTATGAGTAGTAAACGTCTACAGCTCAATGTACTGAGAAGAACTCATCACCAGCATTTACTGGGAGCTGGAAAATGAGGAGAATTACCTCCACAATAATCCAGTCAAGTCCCGCCAGCCTCCAAAAAATCACGGACACGTGTATTTTTTTTCACGTGCCTATTTTTATGGACTGTCCAGAAATTTCTGGTTGGTTGGCAACCCTGGTCCGGACACTGAAACCATTAGTTCAGTTTCTTCTCATTCATACAAAGCTCTGCCCTTTCCTGTCACATGATCATCTTCGGAGCTCCGCCCCCCTCCTGATCACATGATGTTGACATCATCACAGGTCCTACATTATCACTTCTCCCCACTGCTGAGCTCCGCCCCTCCTGATCACATGACGGTGACATCATCCCAGGTCCTGCAGCTCTTGCAGTGCAGTGCACAGATACAGAGCAGGTGTTCTGCCACTTTTCTATACCCGGACAAAAGTCTATACCTGGAAGTGATGTAGCTGCATCGGAAGTCACGTGGACGCGTTGGAATCAGCTGGAGGAGGGGGTGTGCGCGCTGAGCAAGCGCATTTGGCTAAAGTATGTTAATCTGGCAGAACGCCCCTGCATTTTCCCAGCCCTCCATTTCTTTACCACCCATCTCTTTCTTTACCATGCATTTCTTTCTTTACTATCAATGGTGGCACAGAGTCAGTTTTAGCAAATGCCGAGCGCAGCGAGACCGAGTCGGATGCGTGGTGAGCGAAGCGAGCGAGGGTACAAATTCATGTAGATTACTATACTTTAGCCGAATGCGCTTGCGCAGCGCGCACACCCCCTCCTCCAGCTGATTCCAACGCGTCCACGTGACTTCCGGTGCAGCTACATCACTTCCAGGTATAGACTTTTGTCCGGGTATAGAAAAGTGGCAGAACACAGGTCCTGCAATATCACTTCTCTCCACTGCTGAGCTCCGCCCTCCTGATAACATGACAGTGATGTCATCACAGGTCCTACATCACCACTTCTCTCCACTGCTGAGCTCCGCCCTCCTGATCACATGGCAGTGACATCATCCCAGGTCCTGCAGCTCTTGCAGTGCACAGATAGAGAGAAGGTCCTGGTCGGTAGTCACTACTGTGGGGTCTCTCTTCGTCTCTCCTTGTTCATCCAGCTCCTCCACCAAGGATGGACAGGAAGGAGATCAGCAGAAGAATATTAGACCTCACCTTGGAGATCATCTCCCTGCTGAGCGGAGAGGTAAACCTTTCTAGATTTCTCTCCTCTTTATTGTATTCTGGAGAATCCATCATAGGAAGTGATAGGAAGAGGCTCCTGGAGAACGGCCTCCAGACCTTCCAAGGGACAGAGAAGCTGAAGATCGGCCACCGCGGAGCCATGAGGAGGGAAGTAGGCAGGTTGTCCCCAGGAGATGGCGGCAGTGTGGCCTGGAGGGAGGATTTCTACCACTAGTCTGACATCTAGATGATACTAGAAGAAGGAGGCCTCCACTACGTCTAGAGAAAAGAAGGCTTCTCCACAACATAGAGGAGGAGTCTTTACTGTAAGAGCAGGGGGACCATGGAGCTCTCTGCCAGAGGGAGGGGGATGGGGGATTCTCTAGAAGAGTCCAGAAGGGGCTGGAGGGGAAGAATATTCCAGCTTCTAGGGACTAGATTACTGGAGATGGGGCCATGATCCCGGGAGGGATTCTGAGGGGAGATCTGGAGTCAGTGTCTCTCTCCATCCACAGGATTACACCCTAGTGAAGAAGACATCGGGGAGGACTCCCATCATCCAGGAGTCAGGAGGGTGGACCCCCATCACAGAGCCTCCCCCCCTGATACATGAGGAGAAGGTCCTAGAACTCACCCACAAGATGATGGAGCTGCTGACTGGAGAGGTGACCCTGCTGGGAATACTGGGAGGTTCTCCAGTAACAGCACTGGAGGGGTCTGGGTGATGACGGTGTCATTGTGTTGTCAGGTTCCTGTAAGGTGTCAGGATGTGGCGGTGTATTTCTCCCTGGAGGAGTGGGAGTATATAGAAGGACAGGAGGATCTGTACGAGGAGGCCATGATGGAGGAGCCCAGGCCTCTGACATCACCAGGTGAGAGTAGACCTTCCTGATGATAGAGGTGTAAGGGTCCCCTGGATACTACTCCCATCATCTCATATATAATACAGTCTGTGTGTCATCTCCTATAGGTTCTGAATCCAGGAGGAGAAATCCCCCCGAGAGATGTCCCCGTCCTCTGTATTCCCAGGACTGTCCAGAGGAGAAGCTCCCAGAGAACCCTCAGGTAGATGGAGCTGAGCCCTATACACATCTATATAGGGGGTCCTGCAGTCATAGAGGGGTCATAGATGGTGGGGGTCTCTTATGTGGATCTGTTAGATTTCCCACCTGTCTGCTGTATTGTCCTGAATTGTTACAGATGACAAATCAGGGGGAAGAAGAGACTGATATTAAAGTGGAGGATGAAGAAGAGTGGATGATGGGCGATCCCCCGTGTAAGAGTGAGGTGGAGGAGGACATTCCAGTCTATGTCACCACAGGTATGGAATCATGAATGGAGGAAGGGAATTGGGAGGTTTCTTCAGGTGAGGCTCCACCTTAGAGCTGCAGTAAAGTAGCACTCCGGGCAGTGACCCCTGTGTTATGTGCAGGAGTGGAGGGATCGTGACTGCACATAGAAGTCCTCTACAGGATCTTCTCTACATCCTCTCATGGTCCAGGCTGGACACTCTGCTTAGTATCAGGTTTTAGGGGCACCGGCTGTGAGGACAGCTGCAGTATAACCAATATAATCCTGCAGATACTCGGGGTTCCTGCAGTCACATCGCCCTGTGCAGATTATTGTGTAAAAGATAAAAATCCTATAGAAATGTGGAGTCGTCGTCATCACATGGCCCAGAGAATACCGCCATCCAGTCAGTTATTGTCACGGCTGAGGATGGGGGAAATCCTCAGCCGTGTGGAGCCCGATGATGTTACGGCTGCTTGGCCATGAAGACAGGATTAGGGAGCAGGTCACCTCCTAAACGCATCCCTAACCTGACCCTGGCTCCTAGCTACATGAGCCAACCTTGATGGTAGGAGGGCCCATGCTCCGGAACCTAAAAGTCCCTGCTAGCCCTCAAGATGACCCTCACCTAGGAGCTGAGTAAGACAAGCCCACTCCTCCTAGACACGGAGGAGCAGGAGTCTCAACGGCCAAGCTGCAGGAAAAGGGGAGACATAAACAGCTCTATGGATATGGCAGGTGAACAAAGAGTTCCACCTACCTGCCACAGCCTTGCTGACTGGATCCCTGTGTTAGCAGGGTGCAGATCACAAGCGCATCCCCACACAGGGACCCAGATCCATAGCTGCACAAAATCACATATAAAACATCACACGGACATCACACATAACTAGAAATAACTTAAAGCGACATTATGGTTATGACCACAGGGGTGGCTCTTACTGGCAGGTAATAAAGACATGAGGCTGCTCTCAGCTAAGCATGGCTGAAGCAACCTGCAGGCCTGCAAAAGCAGTGAGGCTTTATAGGCCAAGAAGCCACACCCCACAGTCGGACACACCCAGTGCACACACACACTAGGAAGGAGATTAACCCTTCCAGTACCAGGGAAGGGAAACACACACTTAAAATAGAAGTGTCCAAAACCCGAGACACACTGTGGTTGTTGCCGCAAGCAACGACATGGGTGGCACACGTGTCCAGGGAGTCAGCCCGAAGGCCGGGACACTGCCACCACATGTACACAACTAAACGTTGCCACGGGCAACCACAGTGAGGGGAAGATGTTAGTGCACACCAAACATACAACGTGCATAACATACAGACACACAAACTCCAAAGGGACCGCACACACTCCTGTTGTCCGCGGCAACCGCACTTGAGGCAAAGAACATCAAGCCCCAAGCTGCGGTTGAAACAACAACCCAAACCGCGGGCAACTGTATGCGGCTCCCAAGGAGTCACGGCCAGAACCGTGGCCGTGACAGTTATACTGCGCCGTGAATGTTGGGGAACCAAAACTCAGAAACAATCGGGGAATTACTGATTTCTTCCGTCTGTTTCCCAGAGAAATACTTTCATAAAAGTTATATGATTTGCTGGAACTTAAAAACACCTAAGTTTGATGCCCAATTGACAGTCTCCTGTCTTCCAATAACAGCAGCGCCCGTATCTAGATGTTCTGTGCGGGACGCCGGTCAGCTCCATTCAATTCAAGAAATCTCAGCAGTAGTTTCAGCCACAACCCATGGACAGGTGCGCTGCTGTTCCGGAATAAATCAGCCATGTTTTATTTTTTTTCCTGGATTACTCCTTTAATGTCATTACTTTTCCAGAAGTTGGAAATACTCCATTATTTAAGAAATCAGAGGCCCTCCTTATGTGCTCCTGAGAGAAATCCTCTGCTGAGTTCTGGCCAGGTACAGCTGGCAGCGGTCTGACCGGATCCTTGTCTGTCTGGGACATATTAAAGAACCATCTTACTGTAGGTTCTCCCGATGATAACATTCTAGCCTTTCTTCCGACCCTAAAACAAGCTTTAAAGGGGTTGTGTCACCTCAGGCCTCCAGAGCAGCATGGAGGATGGAGCTCAATCGGCAGCATATCCACACCATGCAGACTACATAACTGAAAGGTCACCCCTTGGATGTTCCAAGGATTTTTCACCAAATATATATCACACACGGACCTGTACTTTTCCCTACTGATCCTCTTCTGGATTTGATACTGTAACAGATGGACCCTTTTATATTATTTTATGTTCAGCTGTCCGTACCCCCCCCCCCCTTCCCCATTTTCCTGTTCTATTGTTTCCCAAGATCAGGGCGGTGTCCCAGGGACACTGCCAGACCTGTTTAAACTAGCTGCCGTGTCCCCCCTCAACCTCCCATCAGCCCTTGCTATTGTCTGACCCCACCTTTCCTTGTACCATAGTCATCTATGTATTATATGTAAATGAGGCTGTTGGGGGTTTGAATCCATGTGTGCCATGCCTAGTGAAGTCAGTGACTCCCAAAATGTGTGTCGTCCAGTTACTGGGGAAATTGTCTCTGGACATTGACCTGCTTCTTCAGCTACAAGTAGATTTAAGTGGAGATACTGATGGTATGTCTTGGAGCTCCGCAAACATTGGTGGCAGCGGTGGGATACAAGCCTTGCAGCAGAAGAAAGCAGCAGCGGTTTGTGCAGATAACAGGTCGTTTCAGTTTGGTTATACGAATGGAACTGTGGATGGAGACAAACTATGCTGGATTAAAAAGGCCAACATTAAAGGAATTGCTGGAAGCGAGAGGGCAGATAGCCAGCAATAAAACGAAGGCCGTGCTAATTGCTGAACTGACCGAGGGAGACCGGGCATGCAGTATGGCTACAGAAACCAGAGAGTCAGAGTTCGAAAGAGAGGTGAAAAGCAGGCTAGCATTTTATGGAGAGAATCTCTCCATAGAGCTGGTACAGGCAACCATGATGTCACTGCCAGCTCTCTGAGAAGGTCTGGCAGACGTTCTTCTGTATCTCATGCATGAGTTTCTTCGTTTTGATTTCACTTTATCATCTCCTTTCCTTCTCCCAGCTGTCACCTATTCACACTAATTGCCTCCCTTTATATTCCCTCCCATACTGCCTCACTTTGCGGTTTATACTTCTTCCTGGATTGAAGTGTTCACTGCTGGAGACTTCTGTGGCTGCTTGTTCAGATAAGTCCTTTCATGTATTGTGTTTCCTTGCTGGCTTGATTCTAGGTGACCCTGACTCCCTCCGTATTAAGTGCAGGGAGCCGGTGGTCGTGTCCCCTCACTATTATAGGGTTTTCAGGTGTCACACAATCTAGGTACGAGGGCATGCAATCGTCTACCTCTGAGACCCTTGTATGTGTTTAGCAGTCAGGGTGAGCTCTTAGGGTTTTATAGGGGTCACCTTTATGCTCCTTAGTTTGGGATCAAGCCAGTCGGATGTTTATCCATAACTTCCAGCTATCTGCAACATCATCCATGACATTATAAACCGCCATTACCGTCTTAAGCATGGATCCGGTTTCAGCCTTGATTGACCGCATGCAAGGTCTTTCACTGGAGGTAGCAGATCTCCGTAAAACTGTGTCTCCGTTTGAGGTGACCGGTTCTGCTTGCGTTCATGGAGTTTGTTCCGGGCCTAAGATCTCGCTTCCGGATACGTTCTCTAGTGGTAGTGAGAATTTTGTTCGATGAGGAGCAGAGGGTGGGGATCATCATCTCGCTGCTCAGGGATAATGCTCAGTCTTGGGCCTTTTCTCTGCCGGTGGGGGCATGGCCCCTCCAACCGGTGGATGAATTTTTTGTAGCCCTGGGGAAGATATATGATGACCCAGATCGTATTGCTCTGGCTGAATCTAAACTGCATCTTTTATACCAGGGTAAACAGTCCGCAGAGATATATTGTTCTGAATTTCGGAGATGGGCAGCTGATACTGGTTGGAATGATGCTGCACTCCGAAGTCAATTTTGCCATGGTCTTTCAGAGGGATTGAAAGATGCATTTGCTTTTCATGAGAGACCTGCCTCGTTGGAGTCTGCCATGTCTCTAGCTGTTCGTATTGACAGGCGTCTTAGAGAGAGAGCAGAGACCACTCCTTCCTGTCATATTCAGTCCAAGGACAGTGGGGCGGTCTTATTCAGTGCGCAGGGGCCTCAGTCTCTCTCAATCCCCTCTGAGCAGGAGCCCATGCAGCTGGGTTTGCTTGCCTCTGATAGTAAAGGATTCAGCTCTCAGAGGAGGGTTTGTTTCCGTTGTGGGGGTATAAATCATGTGGCTAATGTTTGCCCCTCTAGGAGATTCAGGGAGTTTTCTGAGGGTTATAAAGAAACTTCCATTTGCTACTATTGGCAAGGTTGATGTGGAAATTGAGGTTTGCCGTTTGCTTGTAGTTCCCGTTTTCTCCTACCTGCCAGGGTGGCGCTAGATAGCAAGAACATTGTTTGTGAGATTTTTGTATATAGTGGAGCAGCTGTCAACCTCATTGATAATCAATTTGCTATAACACATGGTTTCCAGGTATGCACTTTGGAAAAGGATATTCCTGTTTTTGCTATCGATTCCGCTCCACTTTCTCCAAAATCGTTAAATGGCATAGTTCACAATACCAAATAAATGATTGGAGTGACTTCTGCAGAGAGAATTGCCTCTCGGCCTCTCTTTCAGAGGTTTCTACTAACACTGTACCATCTTTTCTCTCTGAATTTTCGGATGTGTTTTCCTAGAGTGATGTCCAGGAGCTGCCCCCTCACCGGGAGTACGATTGCCCTATTAATCTCATCCCAGGCGCCAAGCTGCCAAAATCACGACTATACAATCTCTCCCAACCTGAAAGGGTCGCTATGAGTGCTTATATCTCTGAGAGTCTGAGAAAAGGACACATACGACCCTTGAAGTCACCTGTTGCCGCTGTTTTTTTTTTTGTTAAGAAAAAAGATGGTTCTTTAAGACCTTGTCTGGATTTCAGGGAGCTGAACAGTATCATAATTCGTGACCCATATCCGCTTCCTCTGATCCCGGACCTGTTTAACCAGATTGTTGGGGCTAAAGTTTTTTCTAAGTTGGATTTAAGAGGGGCTTACAACCTGGTCAGGGTCATGGAAAGGGACGAATGGAAGACGGCCTTCAATACCCCTGAGGGTCATTTTGAGAATTTGGTTATGCCCTTTATTTTGATGAATGCTCCGGCCGTCTTCCAACATTTTGTGAACAGCATTTTTTGTCATTTTCAATGTGTAACCCGTGGGTGGTACTGGACACAAGCGCAGGAAATACAGTCTAAGCGGCTACTGATGCTGGGTGAGAGAACTAGATGGACTGAGGACGCGATCAGAGTGGGGGGAGGAGAGACAGTTACCGGCAAAGTGCAGCGTCCACCGGCTGTCTCAATAAAGGGGTATGAGGTGAGACTACTAAGGTTGGGAGCATGTGAATGATACCAGTATAATTCCTACCTGAAAAGGGGGTTGGCTCTGGTGTGCGTACTGCTTGCGGTTAATGGAACCTTCTTTCCTATCCTGCTTCTGCGGAGTGTTCTAGGTAGAAAACTTCCTTCTGAGTTGGCGTGGGTTCTTCTTTCACCTTCTAGCGTGAGCGCTGCCCCGGCCGGAAGCAAGCGCTCTGCGAGGTGGCTGGTTACTTTGGTTGTCCTAGAAACCGGGTCGGTGACGTCACCTGCGGCAATACTGTAGCCTCCGTAGGACAAAAAACCTTCCTACGCGTTTCGGGGCCGTGCGGGCTCCTTCGTCAGGGATGGTTGGTTGTCAGTGTTCGTGGAGGTTAAATAGCTGACTCGGTTTCCAAGGTAACCAAGTCAACAAACAACCATAAGGGCAGGCGTGCAGGTTACCAAACCGCTATGCAGTATAAGTATATAGTGATGCAATTAGGTTCATAGTTCTTTTGTTACATAGGCAATCCGAAGGACACCATGTATATATCTACTTTGATGATGATTAATAATTGCCCTATGGATCCAATCGTCCTCAAATGTGTGTATTTATTGCAAAGCAAAAAGTTCTAGTTCCTGGTTTAACCCATGAGGTGCCAGGCTGTTGTATCTAAAGATCCATTTACTTTCCACTCTAGACATGAGTTTGATGTAATCCCCTCCCCTGCTCTCCTGTTTAACTCTCTCTATGCCCCCAAATTTGGATCCCAGGAACTTCCCTTGATGGAATTCCACATAGTGGCGGGATAGGGGATGATGGTCTACTTTTTTATGAATATTGTTGATGTGCTCCCTGATCCTCGTTTTTAATTCTCTTTTTGTACGTCCAACATAGATTTTATGGCAGGGGCACTGGATGTAATAAATAACCCCTTTGGTGTTGCAGGAGATATAGTCCCTGATAGTAAATTTACCTTGTGGGGTGTGGAGTTCAAATAGGGGTTTTATTAGATGTTTTACAGTTTTACAATTCTTACACAGACGGCAGGGAAAAAAACCTTTTTTCAGACATGATTGGTGCCCCAATGTATGTCTTTTCTCAGATGGAGCTATTAGATTGGCTAGATTGGAGGCTTTCCTAAAAATGAATGTGGGTTTCAGAGGAATCTTCTCCCCTATGATTTTATCATACTTGAGAATGTCCCAATGTCTATAAATGATTCTTTTAAATGTACCCACCCCTGCACTGAATGTAGTAATAATGGGGACCTTTATTTGGTTGACTTCCTCACTGGCAGGGATATCCTTGTCTATTATTTTATCTTTTAGTAGTACTTGCCTGTCCATAACACTGACAATATTGGTGATTGGAATCAATGTTTTTGACTCATACCCTTTTGCCAGAAATTTTTTATTTAGATCTACTACCTCCTGTTGGTAATCAGTGTCCGTAGTGCAGTTTCTACGGGCCCTGATATACTGACCGTAGGGGATGTTGTTCAACCAAGTGGGCAAGTGACAACTTCCCAGAGGAATAAAACTATTGGTATCGGTTGGTTTATGATATGTTTTAGTATATAAAGAACTGTCCTCAATGAATATAGTTAAGTCCAAGAAGTTGATTTCTTTTTTGTCATATGAAGGAGTAAAGTGCAGATTAAAATCATTTTTATTCAAATTAGCTAAAAGATTGTCGAGGGAAGACTCATCCCCCTTCCAGATAAAAATGACATCGTCAATGAACCTTTTCCAGAGGACCAGACCCGCACCGAGCTCCCCCCCGGGGAATATAGTGGGCTCCTCCCATCTACCCATATAGAGGTTGGCGAAGCTCGGTGCGAATCTGGTCCCCATAGCGGTCCCCCACGTCTGGAGATAAAAATCTGGACCATACTTAAAATAATTATGCTCTAAAATGAACGTTATGCAATCGCATGTAAAATTGATTTGTTCCTCAGATATAGTTTGATCTTTTTTTAAAAAATATTCCGCAGCATCACGGCCCTTTTTTTTTATCAATTACTGTGTATAGGGCAGTCACGTCCAAAGTGCCCAAAAGGAAATCCGTCTGCCATTCAATCCCTTCTAAAATTTGGAGGATATGTTTCGTATCTTTAAGATACGCCGGTAGTTTTAAAACCTGTTCTTGTAATAAAATGTCCACATACTTGGATAGGTTGGAGGTAAGGCTATCAATCCCTGAAATTATGGGTCTACCTGGTGGGCAAGTTATATTCTTGTGAATTTTAGGGAGATAGTAAAAGTTTGGTATCTTAGGGCTTTGATTGTTAATAAAAAGGATTTCATCCTTAGAAAGGGCTCCCATATTCTTACCCTTGTGAATTAATAGATTCAGTTTGCTTTTATATATTGTTGTAGGGTCGAGACTGAGTTGCTTATACGTCTTTCGATCCGAAAGCAGTCTTAGGGCCTCCTGATGGTAGTCCTTCTGGTCAAGTATGACCAATCCACCCCCTTTGTCTGCTGGTCTAATAATAATCTGATTATTCGTTTGTAGGGATTTGATGGCTCTACTCTCCCCCTTGGATAGGTTATAAGGACTGATTTTCTTATTGGGATTGATCCGAAGTAGGTCCCTAATGACCAATGATTGAAAGTGTCCTTCGGATTGCCTATGTAACAAAAGAACTATGAACCTAATTGCATCACTATATACTTATACTGCATAGCGGTTTGGTAACCTGCACGCCTGCCCTTATGGTTGTTTGTTGACTTGGTTACCTTGGAAACCGAGTCAGCTATTTAACCTCCACGAACACTGACAACCAACCATCCCCGACGAAGGAGCCCGCACGGCCCCGAAACGCGTAGGAAGGTTTTTTGTCCTACGGAGGCTACAGTATTGCCGCAGGTGACGTCACCGACCCGTTTTCTAGGACAACCAAAGTAACCAGCCACCTCGCAGAGCGCTTGCTTCCGGCCGGGGCAGCGCTCACGCTAGAAGGTGAAAGAAGAACCCACGCCAACTCAGAAGGAAGTTTTCTACCTAGAACACTCCGCAGAAGCAGGATAGGAAAGAAGGTTCCATTAACCGCAAGCAGTACGCACACCAGAGCCAACCCCCTTTTCAGGTAGGAATTATACTGGTATCATTCACATGCTCCCAACCTTAGTAGTCTCACCTCATACCCCTTTATTGAGACAGCCGGTGGACGCTGCACTTTGCCGGTAACTGTCTCTCCTCCCCCCACTCTGATCGCGTCCTCAGTCCATCTAGTTCTCTCACCCAGCATCAGTAGCCGCTTAGACTGTATTTCCTGCGCTTGTGTCCAGTACCACCCACGGGTTACACATTGATTTTCACTCTTATTTTACCTCAAGGAGGATAACAGCTCCTTTTTAGGACATTCTAGCTGCGGTTTCACCCCATCCGGGTTGATTTTTATACATCTAAACTTAGGGAGCGCAGGGAGGTTCATTTCTTTCTCTCTCCAGCATTTTTTGTCATTTAATGGGGAAATTTGTACTGGTGTATCTAGATGACATTTAGATTTTTTCACCTGATTTCAAAACTCATAGGGACCACCTACGTCAGGTCTTGCTCATTCTGCGGGAGAATAAATTGTACGCTAAACTGGAAAAATGTATGTTTTTGGCTCCGGAGATTCAATTTCTGGGGTTTCTTCTCTCCGCTTCTGGTTTTCGCATGGACCCTGAGAAGGCCCGCGCTGTGCTTGATTGGGAGCTTCCTGAGAATCAGAAGGCGCTGATGCGGTTTTTGGGTTTTGCCAATTATTACAGAAAGTTCATTTTGAATTATTCCTCTGTTGTTAAGCCACTCACTGATATGACTAAAAAGGGGGTAGATTTTTCCTCCTGGTCGGTAGATGCGCTTAAGGCCTTTTCTAGTATTAAAGAGAGTTTTGCTTCTGCTCCCATTTTGGTACAACCTGATGTCTCTCTACCTTTTATTGTTGAGGTGGACGCTTCTGAGGTGGGTGTGGGTGCGGTCTTATCTCAGGGTCCCTCTCCTGCCAAATGGCGACCTTGTGCCTTTTTCTCAAGGAAACTCTCCTCCGCAGAGAGAAATTACGATGTGGGAGATAGGGAGTTGTTGGCCATCAAATTAGCTTTTGAGGAATGGCACCATTGGCTAGAGGGAGCCAGACACCCTATTACCGTGTTTACCGACCATAAGAATCTGGCCTACTTGGAATCAGCCAAGCGTCTGAACCCGAGACAGGCCAGATGTTCTTTATTCTTTTCTAGGTTTAATTTTGTTGTCAAGTTCCGCCCTGGGGTTAAAAATGTGAAGGCGGATGCCCTGTCACGTTGTTTTCCGGGAGGGGGGAACTTTGAAGACCCGGGTCCCATTTTGGCTGAAGGGATGGTCGTCTCTGCTCTTTATCCTGATTTGGAGGCAGAGGTTCAGGCAGCCCAGGCAGAGGCTCCTGATCTTTGTCCTCCTGGGAGGTTGTTTGTGCCTCACGCTTTACGATATAATGTTTTTAAGGAGCACCATGATACTGTCCTTGCTGGGCACCCGGGGAGTAGAGCCACAGTGGATCTCATTGCTCGGAGATTCTGGTGGCTGGCTCTTCGTAAGACGGTTGAGGGTTTTGTGGCAGCCTGCGAGACCTGCGCTCGTGCCAAGGTCCCTCATTCACGGCCATCGGGTTCTCTCCTCCCATTACCCATTCCTTCCCGTCCTTGGACGCATCTGTCCATGGACTTCATTACGGACCTGCCTCGCTCCTCGGGGAAGACTGTTATTCTGGTAGTAGTGGACCGTTTTAGCGAAATGGCGCATTTCATTCCCTTTCCTGAGTTACCCAATGCTAAGACGCTGGCGCAAGCGTTTGTTGATCACATTGTTAAATTGCATGGCATTCCTTCAGACATCGTTTCTGATAGGGGCACGCAATTTGTTTCCAGATTCTGGAAGGCCTTCTGTTCTCGCTTGGGGGTTCGGTTGTCGTTCTCTTCTGCTTTTCACCCGCAGTCGAATGGTCAAACCGAACGCGTCAATCAGAATCTGGAGACATATCTGCGCTGTTTTGTGGCAGAGAATCAGGAGGATTGGTGTTCTTTTTTGTACCTTGCTGAGTTTGCTTTAAATAACCGTCGCCAGGAGTCCTCTGATAAGTCACCATTTTTTGGTGCATATGGGTTTCATCCGCAGTTTGGGACTTTCTCTGGAGAGGGGTCTTCTGGTTTACCTGATGAGGAGAGATTTTCCTCGTCTTTGTCATTTATTTGGCAAAAGATTCAGGGTAATTTGAAGAGGATGAGTGAGAGATATAAGCGTGTGGCGGATAAGAGACATGTGCCTGGTCCGGACCAGAATGTGGGTGATCTGGTGTAGTTGTCTACAAAGAATATCAAACTGAAGGTTCCCTCCTGGAAGTTGGGTCCTAAGTTTATTGGGCCTTGCAAGATCTTGTCCGTCATCAATCCCGTTGCCTTCCGTCTTGATCTTCCGCAGACTTGGAAGATCTATAATGTTTTTCACAGTTCCCTATTAAAATCTTATGTCCAACCCACTGTACCCTCCTCTTTGCCTCCTCCTCCGATTGTTGTTGATGGTAATCTTGAATTTCAGGTCTCTAGGATTGTGTATTCTCGCATTATCCGCGGTTCTCTCCAGTACCTCGTTCATTGGGAGGGTTATGGTCCTGAGGAGAGGATGTGGGTCCCAGTGGCGGACATTAAGGCCACTCGTCTCATCAGGGCTTTCCATAGGTCCCATCCTGAGAAGGTGGGCTCTGAGTGTCTGGAGTCCACCCGTAGAGGGAGGGGTACTGTCACCGCCAGCTCTCTGAGAAGATCTGGCAGACGTTTTTCTGTACCTCTTGCATGAGTTTCTTTGTTTTGGTTTCACTTTATCATCTCCTTTCCTTCTCCCAGCTGTCACCTATTTACACTAATTGCCTTCCTTTATATTCCCTCCCATACCACCTCACTTTGCGGTTTATACTACTTCCTGGATTGAAGTGTTCACTGCTGGAGACTTTTGTTGCTGCTTGTTCAGATAAGTCCTTTCATGTATTGTGTTTCCTTGCTGGCTTGATTCTAGGTGACCCTGACTCCCTCCGTATTAAGTGCAGGGAGCCGGTGGTCCTGTCCGCTCACTATTATAGGGTTTTCAGGTGTCACACAGTCTAGGTACGAGGGCATGCAATCGTCTACCTCTGAGACCCTTGTATGTGCTTAGTAGTTAGGGTGAGCTCTTAGGGTTTTTATAGGGGTCACCTTTATGCTCCTTAGTTTGGGATCAAGCCAGTCGGATGTTTATCCATAACTTCCAGCTATCTGCAACATCATCTATGACACATGAACCAAGTGGATGGCTTGATCACTGCAAGGGAAGAGAGAGAGAGAACCAACTCCGGATAGCAGAGCAGTGGGCATTGGAAAGACCGCTAACTAGTACTCCGGTTCCAGAACCCAAAGTCAAGGTACCGCATGATGCGTTTAAAAAAATTGTGGAAGCCGAGGATGAGATCGACGGCTTTCTGCAAGACTTTGAACGGCAGTGCAGGCTACACCAGGTACCCCCAGCAGACTGGGTACGAATCCTTGCTGGTAAGCTCTCTGGCCATGCAGAAGAGGCATATAGAGCTGTACCTGATGAGGAGATTGTAGACTATAACCGGGTTAAATAGGTAATTTTGGCAAGGTATGCCATCACCCCAGAAGCATACAGGAGACGATTCAGGGACACTAAAAACAGGAAAAAGACTCATACAAAGAGTGGGCCTGCCGCATGCAGAGGGCAGCCCTAGCCTGGCTACAGGCAAGCCAAGCTTTTCCAGCAGAGGAAATTACCCAGCTGGTTCTACTGGAACAATTTTTCAATGGACTAAATCCAGAAGTGCAGGAGTGGGTAAGGGACCTACCACTCTATCCGACGTAGCCAGACAGGCAGATGACTACCAGGATGCCCGCAGACAATCCAGGGTAAGCTTCAGACCCAATCCCAGCCCAATACACCCTGGGCCACCAGAACCACAATGCACAGGGCTCCTGCCTAGTATCCCAGCAAACAGATACCCTAATTGCAGCACCATACAGTGCCATGCCTGCAAAAAGTTTGGGCATTATCAGAGGGACTGTACCCAGAACCAAAACCAGGCTGCATGCATCCGTCCAGGTCCACCTCCTCCAGCGCGGGCAGACGCCCAACTACTACCATACAGAGGCTGTCCCACTTAACATCAGAGCAGAGGATCCAGAGGAACACTGGGGTGTTCTACACAAGGCAGACCCAATACAGGCGGAAACTGATAATCAACAGCATCACAGGCAGACGGTTATCCTCAACGGCAAGGAGACCCAGGGGCTGCGCGATTCCGGTGCCACCCTCACCCTGGTGCGATGACATCTGGTTCCAGAGAACGACCGCACTGGCGGTTCTGTAGCTGTACGGGTGGCGGGAGGGACCATCCACAGATTACCCACAGCCAGGGTACATCTACATTGGGATGTGGAGGCGGGAATGGTTAATGTTGGGTTGATAAAAGACCTACCTGCTGATGTTTTGCTGGGAAATTATCTTGGCCCGATGACTTCTGCATTTGTACCTTCCCAGGGTACCAACGAGACCTATCCTGTTACTACCAGGTCATAGGCCCACTCTCTGAACAACCCGGCACACTCTGAGGTCCAGATGCTTCAATGTTTGGATTGGGAGCGGTACTGAGCCAAGTTGGAGAAGATGGCGGTGACTATCCCATAGCTTACTTGAGTCAGAAGCTTCTACTGTCACGGTGGGGAGTGGGGGAAACCCCCCACCGTGCAATGTCACCAAGTACTAAGCCATAGGCAGGGAAAAGGGAGCTGGTCACCTCCTAAAGCTTCCCTAAAATAGCCCTGGTCTCCTTGCTATATGAGCCGCCTTCAATGGTAAGGGGGCTCATATTCACAAACCTAGAAGTCTAGGAATCCCTGCATCACCCTTAACATCGTGACAGGGCAGAGACCTCCTGTTCATCCATCACCATGGGTGAAAGGCATCTCCAGCGGCCCTTTAGCTGACAGGGAGGAAGACAATGCAGCAACATGCACGGCAGGTAAGAACACAGTGTAACCACTGAACATCAAACACTTACCTGCCGCAGCAAAGATGGAAAAACCACACCAAAACAACCTGGACCCCCATGCGGACACCGAAGCAAGGTGGCTCCAGGCAAGGCTGCTAATGTCTTTAGGTTCACCCCTCCGGGAAACCAATGGGACCCCCTTTCGGCGGTAACCCACACAAGGGAGACGTCTTGCACACATGCAGGGACAAACACCAACAACATCCCAGACATGCAACCACAAACAAGACGTACACCAAATCTCCAACTTAAACCCACACCGTAAATGACACACCAGGAGGGGAAGGAAGACAAGGAGGAAACACTCAGGATGACATCGCTAATAAACTTGATGTCAAACTTGGATGGCCCTCAGATCTCAAATACAGATCAAGCATCTCACATACAAGGCAGACAAACCAAAATGATTTCAGTCTCCAAGCCAGAATATATAAGGAGACCTGAGACCACACCTAACTCACCACTTTGCTCCAGCCAGAGTATTAACCCCACACACACCACACAGCAGGGAGACACTACTAAAAGGGGTATTGCACACACAGGTAAAAGGCAACAGGTTGCCGCAGACCACAGCATGCGTGGCCAGCAATTCACGGCGCACACAGCAAAACCCATGACCCTGCCACAACATGCCAAAGCAGCAACATGTTGCCACCGGCAACAGCAAGCATGGCAACAGTGTCACGGCGTACACCATAGGCCGTGACATCTACCCAGGGAAGTGAGCTACGCCGCCATAGAGAAGGAATGCCTGGCTGTGGTGTGGGCCTTAAAGAAGCTTCAACCCTAGATGTATGGACAGCAGTTCACATTACTCACGGATCACAACCCGTTAGTATGGCTAAATCGTGTGGCAGGGGACAATGCCTGGTTGTTGCGCTGGATCTTGGCGTTACAACCATACGATTTTACAATTCACTACCGCCCCGGAAAACAGAATGGCAATGCTGCCGGGTTATCTCGACAAACTGAACTGGAAAAGTGATTTGTGAGTGCTTCCCAGACATACCCAAGCCGATCCGTTGGGGGATCAGACTGTGTATGCTGGCTTGTGGTTAAGGGGAAGCAGTGTAACAGATGGACCCTTTTATATTATTTTATGTTCGGCTGTCCGTACAATCCCCCCTTTCCCATTTGACTGTCCCATTGGGACACTGCCAGACCTGTTTAAACTAGCTGCCGTGTCCCCTCTCAACCTCCCATCAACCCTTGCTATTGTCTGACCCACCTTTCCTTGTATTATAGTAATCTATTCACCCTATTGTATGTAAATGAGGCTGTTGGGGGTTTGGAACCATGTGTGCCATGCCTAGAAAAGTCAGTTGACTCCCAAAACTGTGTGTCGTCCAGTTACTGGGGAAATTGTCTCTTGGACATTGACCTCTTTCTTCAGCTACAAGGGGATTTAAGTGGAGATATTGATGGTATGTCTTGGAGCTCTGCAACAGATACCTATCTCTGATGATCCTCTTCTGGATTTGATACCTATCTCTGATGATTCTCTTCTGGATTTGATACCTATCTCTGCTCATCCTCTTCTGGATTTGGCTGTATAAACGGTGTAACCTGCTTGTGTGTTTCCAGCCTCATATGAATGTTATACATTTATCTACTTCATGAATTGTGCAACAAATTACAAAATTTACTATTAATCCCAACAGGAAATCCCAGTAAGATCTCTGAGGGAAACGCCATGTTATCGCTAGACTATAAAGAAGATGAAGATACCATGCAGCGCTCTTCAGGAGAAAACCTCTTTACCTGTAATATACACCCAGGACCTTACAGTGCAGATCTGTCATATAATCCTCCTAACCATGAGGAACCTTCTCCTGACCAATCACAGATTGTTACCACAAGGGCCAGGCAGAAAGGGGGAAAAAGGTTTCAGTGTGACGAATGTGGAAAACAGTTTACAAAAAGCTTAAATCTTATTAGACACACAAGAATTCACACAGGAGAGAAGCTGTATTCATGTTCAGTATGTAAAAAGTGTTATACAAATGAATCAGTGCTGGTACAACATAAGAGAAATCACACAGGAAAGAAGCCGTATTCATGTTCAGAATGTGGGAAATGCTTTACATATAAATCAGATCTTATTAGACATGAGAGAAGTCACACAGGAGAGAAACCATATTCATGTTCAGAATGTGGGAAATGTTTTACAGATAAATCAGATCTTATTAGACATGAGAGAATTCATACAGGAGAGAAGCCATATTCGTGTTCAGAATGTCGGAAATGTTTTATAGATAAATCAGATCTTGTTAAACATCAAAGAATTCACACAGGGGAAAAGCCATATTTGTGTTCAGAATGTGGGAAATGCTTTTCAATTAAATCATATCTTGTAAAACATCAGAGAATTCACACAGGAGAGAAGCCATTTTCATGTTTACAGTGTGATAAATGCTTTACACACAAATCGCAACTTGTTAGACATCACATAATTCACACAGGAGAGAAGCCGTATTCATGTTCAGAATGTGGGAAACGCTTTACAGATAAAGCAAATGTTATTAGACATGGGAGACGTCACACAGGAGAGAAGGCTTATTCATGTTCACAATGTGAGAAATGTTTCATACATAAAACAGATCTTGTACAACATGAGAGAATTCACACAGGAGAGAAGCCATATTCATGTTCAGAATGTGGGAAATGCTTTACACACAAATCATATCTTGTTAAACATCAGAGAATTCACACAGGGGAGAAGCCATATTCATGTTCTGAATGTGGGAAATGCTTTACACACAAATCATATCTTGTTAAACATCAGAGAATTCACACAGGGGAGAAGCCATATTCATGTTCTGAATGTGGGAAATGCTTTACACACAAATCACAACTTATTAGACATGACATAATTCACAAAGGAGAGAAGCCGTATTCATGTTCAGTATGTAGGAGAAATTTTAAAACTAAATCAACTCTTGTGAAACATGAGAGAATTCACAAAAGAGAGAATACATTTTGATGTTTTGTATATAAATAATGTTTTAGAAGGAACATAGCAAAGAAACCATAATGCTGTTAAGAATGTAGGAAATGTTCTTTATTCAGAAGAGCCTTGAGGATGAATTGTCCCCATGATTCTTGCTTCTTCTTACTATATTCAGAGCTACACTGCAGAGGGACATAGTGTAAGGGGAAGGACTACCCATAGAGAGTTTTATGTAATTGTGTTGTAAGGGTACTTTACATACATAATTACTTACTGAGTGGTTCTGTTTCATTTAATTCTGTCCCCTTTAATTTTAACTTCTATATGCTGTTTAATGGTATTCCTTGTAATGTAGTGAGTAAGGGATAGTTAGATAACATACACAACCCCCTGCTGTGCTGAGAAGGCCACATTCTACCTCAGAGACCTATGCACTGTGCACTGGACATCCTTAGGAGGATCAACTAAAAGGTGTAAACTTTGCTGCACACAGACAGTTAATTGGAACTCCACTGAACATCATCCAGGTAGGATGTTGTAGGTCTGTCTCTTGTATCACCATGGGGCGCCAGCCATGTGCTACGACAACGCGACTGGAGTCCCCCACATATTGTATGTGCAAGCCATGTGATTATCTATTCTGTATTTATTATGTATGTGATTTGACTGTTTTACCTTATATTTATCCACATTTAGTAAAAATTGATATCACTTAGCCTGTTAAGCCTATTTATTCTCAAATTGTTGAATTTACGTTATAAAACAGTAAGGCTACTTTCACATTTGCGTTGTTGTTTTCCGGTATTGAGATATGGCAGATGATCTCAATAACGGGAAAAAAAACGATTCAGTTTACTCCTCATGTATTCTGAATTGAAAGAGATCTGTTCAGGATGCATCAGGATGTCTTCTGTTCCTGCACCTTTCCCTTTTGTGACCGGACACAAATGCGCTGCAAGCTGTGGTTTTGTGTCCAGTCAAAAAAATTGAAAAAAGCGTATCCGGCACTGAAAACAATGTAAGTCACGGGTAACGGATCCGTTTTTTTAGGAGCTTTAAAAACCTGTCACCCACTGACTTTCAATGTATTTAGTGACAGATCCTTTTTTTTCCGTTTTGATTTCACACAATCGCTTCCTAATGGAACGAATGCATTCCTCTACTGGAATTAACAACGCAAGTGTGAAAGTAGCCTAATACATTTGGACATATAGATGGGGTGAAGGATGTTTTAAAAAAAACTTTCTTGTGATATTTACTTCCCACCTAATTATATATGATTATAACGATCCACTGTGGAAGAAACGCAGATTAGGAGCAGGTCCAATGTTCCTGTTCACACTGTGTCAAAAAAAGCAAAAGTATCTCTGGCTGTAAACGTCTCTTCGAATAGTAACACCGATGTCTCGGGGACTCACCACCACCTCAGAGGAGATCAAGGGTAAGACTGCCTCCTAGTCAGCCCTGGATCTCCTTCCACCAACTCCACAGACAAGCTCGGCACAGACATTTCTCACTGCTTGCCACACCAGCGGTAGGAAGTAACTCCCAGTGGAGCGCAGAACAGATGTTCACTTGCTGATAGGTATTCACACCATGCGGTGTTAGATCTTATTCAACAGGGAGTCACCAGGTGAAATAAGCATGGAGATAGTGTAGACAGACACAGTCATAACTATAGGTTTAATCCACACTCACAAGAGTCAAAAGTATAAAAGCATGTAACAAACACTGTTAAAACGCCCGACCCAGGGTTTCTCCCACTATCGGCTTCTTCCTGGGACATACACAGCAATGCTCCAATCCACTTCTTATAGGCAACTCAGAAGTATTGTATAGAAGAACATCAAGTAAAAAAAAAAAAAATGTTCAAGCACATCATCCAAAAATTCCATATTCACCCTGAAAACATCCAGAAAACACACGGATTCAGTATGTGCATGAATGCACAAAAGATATAGAAAAAAAGAACTACTTGCATGTTCCATGCTTCTATGCTTTGGACTTTTGTGAGTGCTTATAAGACCTCATGCACACGAATGTATTTTCTTTCCGTGTCCGTTCCGTTTTTTTGCGGACCATATGCGGAACCATTCATTTCAATGGGTCCACAAAAAATGGAAGGTACTCCGTGTGCATTCCGTTTCCATATGTCCGTTCTACAATAAAATAGAACATGTCCTATTATTGTCACCGCCAGCTCTCTGAGAAGGTCTTGCAGACGTTCTTCTCTACCTCTTGCATGATGTTCTTTGTTTTGGTTTCACTTTGTCATCTCCTTTCCTTCTCCCAGCTGTCACCTGTTTACACTAATTGCCTCCCTTTATATTCCCTCCCATACTGCCTCACTTTGCGGTTTATACTACTTCCTGGATTGAAGTGATCACTGCTGGAGACTTCTGTTGCTGCTTGTTCAGATAGGTCCTTTCATGTATTGTGTTTCCTTACTGGCTTGATTCTAGGTGACCCTGACTCCCTCCGTATTAAGTGCAGGGAGCCGGTGGTCGTGTCCCCTCACTATTATAGGGTTTTCAGGTGTCACACAGTCTAGGTACGAGGGCATGCAATCGTCTACCTCTGAGACCCTTGTATGTGTTTAGCAGTCAGGGTGAGCTCTTATGGTTTTATAGGGGTCACCTTTATGCCCCTTAGTTTGGGATCAAGCCAGTCAGATGTTTATCCATAACTTCCAGCTATCTGCAACATCATCAGTGACATTATAAACAGTCATTACCGTCTTAAGCATGGATCCGGTTTCAGCCTTGATTGACCGCATGCAAGGTCTTTCACTGGAGGTAGCAGATCTCCGTAAAACTGTGTCTCAGTTTCAGGTGACCAGTTCTGCTTGCGTTCATGGAGTTTGTTCAGAGCCTAAGATCTCGCTTCCGGATGCGTTCTCCGGGGGTAGTGAGAATTTTGTTCGCTTTAGAGAGGCTTGCAAACTCAATTTTCGCCTACTTCCCCATTCCTTTGGTGATGATCCCCACCCTCTGCTCCTCATCATCTCGCTGCTCAGGGATAACGCTCAGTCTTGGGCCTTTTCGCTGCCGGTGGGGGCACGGCCCCTCCGATTGGTGGATGAATTTTTTGTAGCCCTGGGGCAGATATATGATGACCCGGATCGTATTGCTCTGGCTGAATCTAAACTGCATCTTTTATGCCAGGGTAAACAGTCCGCAGAGATATATTGTTCTGATTTTCGGAGATGGGCAGCTGATACTGGTTGGAACGATGCTGCACTCCGAAGTCAATTTTGCCATGGTCTTTCGGAGGGATTGAAAGATGCATTTGCTTTTCATGAGAGACCTGCCTCTGTCTCATTCTGTCTCATTCAGTGCGCAGGGGCCTCAGTCTCTCTCAATCCCCTCTGAGCAGGAGGCCATGCAGCTGGGTTTGCTTGCCTCTGATAGTAGAGGATTCAGCTCTCATGGGAAGGTTTGTTTCTGTTGTGGGGGTATAAATCATTTGGCTAATGTTTGTCCCTCTAGGAGATTCAGGGAGTTTTCTGAGGGTAATAAAGACACAAAAAGAACTACTATTGGCAAGGTTGATGCGGAAATTGAAGGTTTTCCGTTTGCTTGTAGTTCCCGTTTTCTCCTACCTGCCAGGGTGGCGCTAGAGAGCAAGAACATTGTTTGTGAGATTTTTGTAGATAGTGGAGCAGCTGTCAATCTCATTGATAATCAATTTGCTATAACACATGGTTTCCAGGTATGCACTTTGGAAAAGGATATTCCTGTTTTTGCTATCGATTCCGCTCCACTTTCTCAAAGATCGTTAAATGGCATAGTTCACAATATCCGTTTGACTGTGGGTGACGCTCATGTTGAGGATATGTCATGTTTCGTCCTAAGCGGATTACCTACTCCTCTAGTGTTGGGGCTACCCTGGCTCACTAAACATAACCCCACCATTGATTGGCAAGCGAGGCAAATAAATGGTTGGAGTGAGTTTTGCAGAGAGAATTGCCTCACGGCGTCTCTTTCAGAGGTTTCTACCAAGACTGTACCATCTTTTCTCTCTGAATTTTCGGATGTGTTTTCAGAGAGTGGTGTCCAGGAGCTGCCCCCTCACCGGGAGTACGATTGCCCTATTAATCTCATCCCAGGCGCCAAGCTGCCAAAATCACGTTTATACAATCTCTCCCAACCTGAAAGGGTCGCTATGCGTACTTATATCTCTGAGAGCCTGAGAAAGGGACACATCCGATCCTCCTTTACATATCTCTCCCTAACACGTGTTGGGACTGTTCAATATTTTATTTACATTTGGTCACTGGGACCATAGATGTTCCTGATTTACACGTGTTATTAAGTCTAAAATGTAACATTTATTTCTTGTCCTTAAAATGTTGCGAACACTACTATTAAAATAATCAGCTATGCATGCTAGATACATATGTGAATGGTGCCAGTGATTCTGTTTACTGAGTGTTGCCAATAGAGGGCGCTTATGACCATTAGCTGTTTAAGGCTCTCCTGCCTGTTATTATGATGCTCCGATACTAAGTTGCTGCGCTCTGTTATTAGCACAGTGCGCTACTTTCAACAGCGAACGCCCTCATAACTAAGAAGTGATCTGTAGAGGATATAGAGTGAGAGAGTGCACCTTATGAGGGCGTTCGCTGTTGAAAGTAGCGCACTGTGCTAATAACAGAGCGCAGCAACTTAGTATCGGAGCATCATAATAACAGGCAGGAGAGCCTTAAAGAGCTAATGGTCATAAGCGCCCTCTATTGGCAACACTCAGTAAACAGAATCACTGGCACCATTCACATATGTATCTAGCATGCATAGCTGATTATTTGAATAGTAGTGTTCGCAACATTTTAAGGACAAGAAATAAATGTAAAATTTTAGACTTAAAAACACGTGTAAATCAGGGACATCTATGGTCCCAGTGACCAAATGTAAATAAAACATCCGACCCTCGAAGTCACCTGTTGCCGCTGAGTTTTTTTTTGTTAAGAAAAAAGATGGTTCTTTAAGACCTTGTCTGGATTTCAGGGAGCTGAACAGTATCACAATTCGTGACCCATATCCGCTTCCTCTGATCCCGGACCTGTTTAACCAGGTTGTTGGGGCTAAAGTTTTTTCTAAGTTGGATTTAAGAGGGGCATACAACCTAGTCAGGGTCAGGGAAGGGCGACGAATAGAAGACGGCCTTCAATACCCCCTCAATAGCGTCATTTCGAGAATTTGGTTATGCCCTTTGGTTTGATGAATGCTCTGGCCGTCTTCCAACATTTTGTGAACAGCATTATTTATCATTTAACCACTTCAGCTCCCCTAGCTTAAACCCCCTTAATGACCAGGCCACTTTTTACACTTCTGACCTACACTACTTTCACGGTTTATTGCTCGGTCATACAACTTACCACCCAAATGAATTTTACCTCCTTTTCTTCTTACTAATAGAGCTTTCATTTGGTGGTATTTCATTGCTGCTGACATTTTTACTTTTTTTGTTATTAATCGAAATTTACCGAAATTTTTGCAAAAAAAAGACATTTTTCACTTTCAGTTGTAAATTTTTTTAAAAAAAACGACATCCATATATAAATTTTTCTCTAAATTTATTGTTCTACATGTCTTTGATCAAAAAAATGTTTGGATAAAAAAAATGGTTTGGGTAAAAGTTATAGCGTTTACAAACTATGGTACAAAAATGTGAATTTCCGCTTTTTGAAGCAGCTCTGACTTTCTGAGCACCTGTCATGTTTCCTGAGGTTCTACAATGGCACCCCACAAATGACCCCATTTCGGAAAGTAGACACCCTAAGGTATTCGCTGATGGGCATAGTGAGTTCATAGAACTTTTTATTTTTTGTCACAAGTTAGCGGAAAATGATGATTTTTTTCTTTTTTTTTTTTCTTACAAAGTCTCATATTCCACTAACTTGTGACAAAAAATAAAAACTTCCATGAACTCACTATGCCCATCACGAAATACCTTGGGGTGTCTTCTTTCCAAAATGGGGAAAATGGGGTCACTTGTGGGGTAGTTATACTGCCCTGGCATTCTAGGGGCCCTAATGTGTGGTAAGTAGTTTGAAATCAAAATGTGTAAAAAATGACCTGTGAAATCCTAAAGGTGCTCTTTGGAATGTGGGCCCCTTTGCCCACCTAGGCTGCAAAAAAGTGTCACACATCTGGTATCGCCGCACTCAGGAGAAGTTGGGCAATGTGTTTTGGGGTGTCTTTTTACATATACCCATGCTGGGTGAGAGAAATATCTAGGTCAAATGCCAACTTTGTATAAAAAAATGGGAAAAGTTGTCTTTTGCCGAGATATTTATCTCACCCAGCATGGGTATATGTAAAATTACACCCCAAAACACATTGCCCAACTTCTCCTGAGTACGGCGATACCAGATGTGTGACACTTCCCCATGGGACAATGTGCAAAGCGCAAATCCCCCAGAGATGTGGCGAAGTACATTATGCACTTTATCCCAGGTGAAAGGAGAGGTTTGCAGCAGCTGTGAGTAAAAGGGCCCTAATAGCTCTGTGTGCCTGTCCTGTGAGATGCAATCCCTATGCTAAGTGTACCTGTGTGTGGTACTTCCGGAAACACTCTCCAAAGCATAGGGCAGGGTGGTCAGGGCAGTCTGGACAGAAATAGCGGGTGTCACGCCTTATTCCACTCCTGCTACAGACACAACATCTTTTTCGGGGTGACGGTTGGGTTGAGGTACCAGCAACGACATTGGGGAAATGTCGCTCGTGTAGACGGCTCACTACACTGGTGGATGGGGCCACGGAACCTCCTGGATACAGGAGGTTCTCGATGATCTCTTCCTGAAATTTGAGGAAGGATCCTGTTCTGCCAGCCTTACTGTAGAGAACAAAACTATTATATGCAGCCAATTGAATCAAATATACAGACACCTTCTTATACCACAAAGAAAAAATGTGGGTGATTGAGTCAGCACAACCCTGTATGTAGGTGCACATCACTATGGCGAAATACATATACAAACGCAAAATACAAATGTGATAGCACTCTGCAACCAGCATTCTGCCCTGCCTCCATGCTGGATGAGGCATTGGTGTAATAAGCCACTCACCACGTCAAGGTCGCCTCTATGGAGTGGTCCCTAACACTAGTTCCTACCTGTTTATGGGCCATGACAGCCACACAAAGTCCAGGGAATGCAGGTCAGCATGCACGCCAAGCACACTCTGCTTTTAACCCCGTCCGGTGCCATTACAGCTTTCATCGGATCCAGGGATGCAAGTACCAACATGCACGCTGAGCCCACCATATACTTCTCCTGGAGCCAAATGGCTACTGGTAGGTTCTATATAAGCAGACTCAGTTTTATATTGACTTTAAAACCAGCCTCCAGGACAGATTGACTGGTCAGGTGTGCATGGCTGCTTGGAGATCGCCACGCCTCCAATATATACTACAAAGAAAAAATGTGGGTGATTGAGTCCGCACAACCTGTATGTAGGTGCACATCACTATGGCGAAATACATATACAAACGCAAAATACAAATGTGATAGCACTCTGCAACCAGCATTCTGCCCTGCCTCTATGCTGGATGAGGCATTGGTGTACATTTTGGCCAAAGCGTAAAAAGGCCACTCATTACGTCAAGGTCGCCTCTATGGAGTGGTCCCTAACACTAGTTCCTACCTGTTTATGGACCTTCTTATACCAGCGTCTGGTGCGTCGGTAAACTAAATAGGGAGCCAACATCTGGTCATTGAAGTCCACCCCTCCCATGTGAAGGTTATAGTCGTGGACTGAGAGGGGCTTTTCAATGACACTGGTTGCCCGTTCAATTTGTATTGTCTTGTCTGCGTGAATGGAGGAGAGCATGTAAACGTCACGCTTGTCTCTCCATTTCACCGCGAGCAGTTCTTCGTTACACAAGGCAGCCCTCTCCCCCCTTGCAAGACGGGTGGTAACGAGCCGTTGGGGGAAGCCCCGGCGACTAGGTCGCATGGTGCCACTGTCACGGCCATGGCTATGACCGTGACTCCTGATCCGCATGCGGTTGTCAGCGGTTTTCATTGGTGTTCAATCACAGGTGAGGGCTGTGGTATTGGCCTCACCTGTGGTTGCCGCTGGCAACAGTATGTATGTGGCAGCGTAGCAGGCTGAGCTGTGCCATGCAGCTCGCTACGCTGTGCATGCGGTTTTGTGTGTGATGTGTGGATGTGTGCACTGTGTTTTATGTTATTGTGTGCACGTTCCCTTTAAGTGGTGTTTTCCCTTCCCTGGAGTTGGAAGGGTTAATCTCCTTCCGTGTCCGTGTTGGGGATCCCTCGTCCCTCTCCATGTTCCCATCTCTGGTCGTCTGCTGGCAGCACTCCGTAAGTGGTCCGGCTGCGTGCTGGTTAGGAGTGTCTGCTGGCAGCGACTGGAGTGGGGACGTGAGTGGAGAGTCCCCTCGTCCATCTCTCAGTGGTTCTTTTCTCTTTGTTGCTGGTGCGGGCTGCAGTCCTCGTCGGACTGGCTAGTGTGAGCCGGGAGAGGATGCAGCTGACAGCGACCCCTTTTTAGAACCGGCACTGAGAGTGGACGTCCCCTTCTCCTATCCCCTTGTCTGAGTCCCTCACGTGTCTTTTTTTGGTGGGGGGGCTTTGAGGGGTGGGAGTGTCACGGCCATGGCTATGACCGTGACTCCTGATCCGCATGCGGTTGTCAGCGGTTTTCATTGGTGTTCAATCACAGGTGAGGGCTGTGGTATTGGCCTCACCTGTGGTTGCCGCTGGCAACAGTATGTATGTGGCAGCGTAGCAGGCTGAGCTGTGCCATGCAGCTCGCTACGCTGTGCATGCGGTTTTGTGTGTGATGTGTGGATGTGTGCACTGTGTTTTATGTTATTGTGTGCACGTTCCCTTTAAGTGGTGTTTTCCCTTCCCTGGAGTTGGAAGGGTTAATCTCCTTCCTAGTGTGTGTGCACTGGGTGTGTCCGTTTGTGGGTGTGGCTCCCTGGGCTATAAAGCCTCAGTTTAGACAGACTTCTGAGGGGTACTCCAGCCTTGTAAGCTGGAGGAACTCTCCTGGTCATTTCCATCTGCCAGTGTGGGCCACCCTTGTGATCATAAATTGTTATACTCTATGTTGTGTTATGATCAGTTGATTTGTTCCTGTGTATGTTTGTGCAGCTATGGATCTGGGTTCCTGTGTGTGGTTGTGTGTTTGCTGGGTTCATTGAATCTTGTCTGGACTTCAGCTTGCCTGCACAGGGATCCAGTCAGCAAGGCTGTGGCAGGTAAGTGGATCTAGTTCACATTACCTGCCATATCCATAGTACTGTTTGTGTTGCCCCATTTTCCCAACAGCTTGGCCGTTGAGACTCCTGCTCCTCCGTGCCTAGGAGGAGTGGGGCGTCTTACTCTGACTCCTAGCGCAGGGACCGGACGGAGGGTGAGTTAGGGATCCGAGGTTCCTGCGCATGGGCCCTCCTACCTTTAAGGTCGGCCCATGCAGTTAGGAGTTAGGGTCAGGGTAGGGATGCTCTTAGGAGGTGACCTGCTCCCTATCCTGTTCTCCTGGCCGAGTAGGCCATAACATGACCTGGCTATACACGGCTGAGGATTTCCCCCATCCTCAGCCGTGACAGCCACAGCAGCCAATCTGTTCTAGGAACAAATGCCTGAAGAGGGGCACACTTGTGTAAAAATTGTCCACATAAAGATGGTACCCCTTGCCAAATAAGGGTGACACCAAGTCCCAGACTGTCTTCCCACTGGTGGTCATAGGGACCACCTATGTCAGGTCTTGCTGATTCTGCAGGATAATAAATTGTACGCTAAACTGGAAAAATGTGTGTTTGCGGTTCCGGAGATTCAATTTCTTGGTTTTCTTTTCTCCGCTTCTGGTTTTCGCATGGACCCTGAGAAGGTCCGCGCTGTGCTTGATTGGGAGCTTCCTGAGAATCAGAAGGCGCTGATGCGGTTTTTGGGTTTTGCCAATTATTACAGAAAGTTCATTTTCAATTATTCCTCTGTTGTTAAGCCACTCACTGATATGACTAAAAAGGGGGGGGGGGGGATTTTTCCTCGTGGTCGGTAGATGCGCTTAAGGCCTTTTCTAGTATCAAAGAGAGTTTTGCCTCCGCTCCCATTTTGGTACAACTTGATGTCTCTCTCCCTTTCATTGTTGAGGTGGACGCTTCTGAGGTGGGTGTGGGTGCAGTCTCATCTCAGGGTCCCTCTCCTGCCAAATGGCGACCGTGTGCCTTTTTCTCAAGGAAACTCTCCTCCGCAGAGAGAAATTACGATGTGGGAGATAGGGAGTTGTTGGGCATCAAATTAGCTTTTGATGAATGGCGCCATTGGCTAGAGGGAGCCAGACACCCTATTACCGTGTTTACCGACCATAAGAATCTGGCCTACTTGGAATCAGCCAAGCGTCTGAACCCGAGACAGGCTAGATGGGCTTTATTCTTTTCTAGGTTTAATTTTGTTGTCACGTTCCGCCCTGGGGTTAAAAATGTGAAGGCTGATGCCCTGTCACGTTGTTTTCCGGGAGGAGGGAACTTTGAAGACCCGGGTCCCATTTTGGCTGAAGGGGTGGTCGTCTCTGCTCTTTATCCTGATTTGGAGGCAGAGGTTCAGGCAGCCCAGGCAGAGGCTCCTGATCTTTGTCCTCTTGGGAGGTTGTTTGTGCCTCTCACTTTACGACACAAGGTTTTTAAGGAGCACCACGATACTGTCCTTGCTGGGCACCCGGGGAGTAGAGCCACAGTGGATCTCATTGCTCAGAGATTCTGGTGGCCGCCTCTTCGTAAGACGGTTGAGGGTTTTGTGGCAGCCTGCGAGACCTGCGCTCATGCCAAGGTCCCTCATTCACGGCCATCGGGTTCTCTCCTCCCGTTACCCATTCCTTCCCGTCCTTGGGCGCATCTGTCCATGGATTTCATTACGGACCTGCCTCGTTCCTTGGGGAAGACTGTGATTCTGGTGGTGGTGGACCGTTTTAGCAAAATGGCGCATTTCATTCCCTTTCCTATGTTACACAATGCTAAGACGCTGGCGCAAGCATTTGTTGATCACATTGTCAAATTGCATGGCATTCCTTCAGACATCGTTTCTGATAGGGGCACGCAATTTGTTTCCAGATTCTAGAAGGCCTTCTGTTCTCGCTTGGGGGTTCGGTTGTCGTTCTCTTCTGCTTTTCACCCGCAGTCGAATGGTCAGACCGAACGCGTCAATCAGAATCTGGAGACATATCTGCACTGTTTTGTGGCAGAGAATCAGGAGGATTGGTATTCTTTTTTGTCCCTTGCTGAGTTTGCTTTAAATAACCGTCGCCAGGAGTCCTCTGATAAGTCACCATTTTTTGGTGCATATGGGTTTTATCTGCAGTTTGGGACATTCTCTGGAGAGGGGTCTTCTGCTTTACCTGATGAGGAGAGATTTTCCTCGTCTTTGTCATTTATTTGGCAAAAGATTCAGGGTAATCTGAAGAGGATGAGTGAGAGATATAAGCGTGTGGCAGATAAGAGACGTGTGCCTGGTCCGGACCTGAATGTGGGTGATCTGGTGTAGTTGTCTACAAAGAATATCAAACTGAAGGTTCCCTCCTGGAAGTTGGGTCCTAAGTTTATTGGGCCTTACAAGATCTTGTCCGTCATCAATCCCGTTGCCTTCTGTCTTGATCTTCCTCAGACTTGGAAGATCCATAATGTTTTTCACAGGTCCCTATTAAAACCTTATGTCCAACCCACTGTACCCTCCTCTTTGCCTGCTCCTCCGATTGTTGTTGATGGTAATCTTGAATTTCAGGTCTCTAGAATTGTGGATTCTCGCATTATCCACGGTTCTCTCCAGTACCTCGTTCATTGGGAGGATTATGGTCCTGAGGAGAGGATGTGGGTCCCAGTGGCGGACATTAAGGCCACTCATCTCATCAGGGCTTTCCATAGGTTCCATCCTGAGAAGGTGGGCTCTGAGTATCCGGAGTCCACCCGTAGAGGGAGGGGTACTGTCACCGCCAGCTCTCTGAGAAGGTCTTGCAGACGTTCTTCTCTACCTCTTGCATGATGTTCTTTGTTTTGGTTTCACTTTGTCATCTCCTTTCCTTCTCCCAGCTGTCACCTGTTTACACTAATTGCCTCCCTTTATATTCCCTCCCATACTGCCTCACTTTGCGGTTTATACTTCTTCCTGGATTGAAGTGATCACTGCTGGAGCCTTTTGTTGCTGCTTGTTCAGATAAGTCCTTTCATGTATTGTGTTTTCTTGCTGGCTTGATTCTAGGTGACCCTGACTCCCTCCGTATTAAGTACAGGAAGCCGGTGGTCGTGTTCCCTCACTATTATAGGGTTTTCAGGTGTCACACAGTCTAGGTACGAGGGCATGCAATCGTCTACCTCTGAGACCCTTGTATGTGCTTAGCAGTCAGGGTGAGCTCTTAGGGTTTTATAGGGGTCACCTTTATGCTCCTTAGTTTGGGATCAAGCCAGTCGGATGTTTATCCATAACTTCCAGCTATCTGCAACATCACCCGTGACAATTATTGTCCGCATTACAGACAAGGGTAGGACTGTTTTATTAGGGGCCAGCTGTTCCGTTC
Source organism: Bufo bufo (assembly GCF_905171765.1). Classification (NCBI taxonomy): domain Eukaryota; kingdom Metazoa; phylum Chordata; class Amphibia; order Anura; family Bufonidae; genus Bufo; species Bufo bufo. Next base: position 2,952,950 of record NC_053392.1, read on the forward strand.
CGCAAAATACAGAATGCACACTGATGTCATCCGTATTTTTTGCGGATCCGTTTTTTGCAGACCACAAAATACATACGGTCATTTGCATGAAGCCTAACTGTGTCCGTCAATCTGTCTTATCCCATCTAGTGACTCCCTGCTGGATAAGATCTAATGTTATACATGCCTCTTGCCGTTAGTAGCCTTGGTATTATCTCTTAGTATTGCAGACGTACTTGCTATCAATGTCACTCCACTCACAGCTACGGCCCCCGCTGTCTGCCTTCATACAAGTAGCCAGCTTTCCTGTAACGTATTCACACACAGATATTCATGGCCAGCGCATTTTCTGCCCAAACCCCACTTCTGTTGCTAAATGTATTATCGTGAGATCTGAGGTACGGGGGAAAAATAGCCTTAAAGGGAATGTGTCATGAAAAAAAGACGTATTGTTTAAATCACGTTTTTATGTTTTAACATTATTTTTAAGAATTTATTGTGACGTTATTTTTAATTTTCCATGTCATTATCTATATTTAACCCCTTAAGTACCACTGCCATACATGTACGGCGAAAGTAGAGGTTTTAAATATGGGGCAGTGGTACTGTGGTACTACCACTACAGTGGTAGTGTTTCAAATCGTTGAGGCCCGAGACTGTCTGCGACTGGTAATAATGCCGGCCGCATACATTTAACCCTTTAGATGCCATCGTCACGGTATACTGAGGATAGGTCATCAATATAAAGCACTGGACAACCCCTTTAATGCGTCAGCATGCCAAGACATTGAGGACAATTGTATGCTTCCAACTTTGCGGGAAGAGTTTGGGGAAGGCCCTTCCGTGTGCCCTGGTGCACAAAGCAAGGTCCTTAAAGGCATGGTTGGGTGAGCTTGTTTTGGATCTGGTCAAGATACCAGGTAGGTTGATGTACTCCTCCAAATTAGCAGATATTGTCTTTACGTGCACGGAGCAATTAAGCAAAGACACACACGCTGGGGTCAAAGTAAAATCTCTAGTTTATTGTGAGTGTTCACACAGAATATACCCCCCCGGTGGGAGGTGACTAAATGTGGTGCATTTCCATTGGTTACTGGGAAATAAAAGCAAGCATTTAATGGATTAATCTTACACTTCTTTTCCATCAGACTGACTTAAGATATCAGCTTCATAGCGCAGCTCCGCAGCCCCCTCACTGTACCTAGGACCTTGGAATGCGCTCCCTCCCCCCTTCCATCTTCAAGATAGTGGAAAAGCTGTGTGCGTGCCTGGTGATACATCCAGGAAGCAGGATTTTTCTACTGAGCGGTGTCTGAGCAGTGTATATAGAACAAGCCAGTATCCATACTGTTTCAGTAGTCCATAACAGTCCCCCTTGGAAACTTGATTGTAGGCTATCCCTACCTAACAAATCCACTGGGCATACCCTTCATATCCTCTTCACCTGCAGTGGCGACAACCTACCTCTAATAGATAAGCTCCCGGTTTCAGGGCTTATGGTAGTGCCCCGGGATTCATCTGACCCTATCTCTGCACGGCGTCATAGCTGGGAGGGGGAGCTGTGTTGAGTAATGTTTCCTTCTGTTCTTCCTCATCACCATACATGACCATGATGGTTGCTCATTAGTTTTCTTCATTCTTTTTGAAAGGCGGGTCACACAAGTAAGAACAGGCTTAATTACTATATATATATCACCAATAGTATTAGGGCTACCTGTAATATTCCTTGGACAATTCCCATGAGCCAACCCCCAATATCTTTAAACTAGTTGGCGGGGTTAAGGAAGGAGAAGGTATCAGACCACCATGTATTTTCATCTGCTTTATGTACATCCAGCCATTTATCCCTTAGATCCGCCATTTTCTCTAGACCCACCTTAACTTGAAAATTACCCTGCAGGTCTATGTAATGGCAACAAGCGGGTCCCACAACCTGCCACGTACCTCCATCTGTAGCTGTAACATAGTATAGTACTAATGTGTGTTGGTTAGTGACGATGATCAACTGGTTCTGCACAATGTTCGAGGTATTCATAAGTCTCATGACTTCCCATATTTGATCATCAGGATAATCAGTTGCTACCACCAAATAATCCCACATCTGCACTATCATGGGATATGTGAAAAGAGTACTGAGAACTTTATTGGGAATGCTCATTTCTACAACATGTGGCTTACCGTTTGGTCTGGGTGTGTTATCTTTGGCCCTATGGTACAAGGTGTGTTTAGGAATAGCATTTATGTCAATTTCAGAGTGTGGTACTATAAAGCTGGCAGGAGTAAGCCTGGCGATGGTGCACAGTCCTGTGACATTCTCGGATAGCCATTTGTACGCTTTGTGTCCACGAGCTAAGTATATGTATATGTGCTATTGAATAATTGGGTAATTAATTTGGCTAATTGTTCCTTTTGCCAGCTCATATCCTTTTAACTGACCTTCGGTGGTGTTGGCTAATATACCTGTGATAAGTAGTGATGGACGAACATCGGCCGGGACAGTTCGCGAACGTGATCAAATGTTCGCGAACCACAAGTTCGCAGCGAGCCCCATTCACTTTAATGGCAGGCAAAACTAAAAAGCCTTCAGCTCCTATTTGCAGCCAGCAAACACTTACTAGAAGTGCACAAATAGTCCCACAACATGGACAGTGACATGCTAGAGGGGGATCAATGACAAAAATTCCCACAAAAAATATGTATCTTAATCAGGGGCCATTTTTATGCGTCTTAAAGGGAAATTCTCTGAAATGTCTCCTATTGCAGCCTAAATGTTTTTTATTTTAGGCCACGGGAGTACGTTGTTCCAATGTCGTTTGTCACGATCTGTAGCTTAGGTAACACAGCAAAGCTGCAAACAAATGCTGCCCTACCTAAATGCACTATATAGAAAGTATATAATTGGTATATAATACCCCTGCCTCAATCATTTTTTCGGGGGGCAATTGGTAATTCACACCAGTAGAAATTATCTGTTCCAATAGCGCTTGTCCCTCTGTATAGCCGCAGTATCTCAGCAGAACCGCACACAACTGCTGCACAATACAAATACACTATAAAATGTTAGAAAGTATATTATAAGTATATTACACCCCTCTGTGTATCACACCTATCCATAGCACACCTATACCAGTCCTTTAAAAGGACTTTTGTGGCCCTATTAGCCAGCGGTTGGTGTCCCTAACAGCCTGTCCCTGCTCCACACGGCAACCTCTCCCGACACTGGCAAAAGACTGAATGTAAAATGGCGGCCAGATCAGGTTTATTTATAAGGTGGAGGTGTGTCCATGTGCTGAAACGTCTCAATTGGCTGTCCTGTACCACCTCATGGATGTGTAATGGGTCAAAGTTCTTCACAATGTAAAAGAATATGGCGCCGGTGGACATCGCCATATGTTCGCCAGTTCGGCAAACCGCGAACTAGCAAATTTTCCTGCGAAACGACCGCCGGGCGAACCACAAGGCCATCTCTAGTGATAAGGTCCTGTACAGTATGGTGGATACAGGGTAGGTCTTTTCCGTTCTCGGCATCTACACCAATACACTGCACATGGCTGTCTGTTTCTGAGTCATTGCAACCTAAGTGTATGTGCGGACTAAATGTCATGCCTTTGGTTTGTACTTGGAGACAATAACAGTGTGTCCTTCTAGGAAAACATGTGACATTAGCCCAGTATCCGTCTTGCCAGGGGGTAGAACTATGATTTATCGAGGGTCCTGATCTGTTTATCATGAGCCATGGGGCAACTGCCCACCCTGTGAAAGGCAAGGGCACTTCCCTGTCCTTGTTTTTACTGGATTTAACTTGGTTTATGGGTCAAAGTCATGATAAGTAAGTGGATCCTCATGGCTTATTGTTCCGGGTTCGTCGTACCAGGACCAGGGTGATTCCTGGGGCCTCCCATATTTTGTGAATTAGTTCTTTCATGATGGTTTTGGATTGGTGGGTGTGGGCCCATGGGCCACTGAGGCTTTTAGGGGATAGAGGGCTCTAGGTAGGCACACTCTCTTTCCTTGTGTCCAGAGTCCAGATTCTTCTTCGAGGGCTGACTCTTTCAACCAGGTTTCCTTTTCCATGGGAGTGGCCTGTTTGTGCATTTGTTTCAGTAGGTCCCATGTGACTTATTTTTGTTCCAGGTCTTCCTGTGCTACCATAATCTGGTCTGACTGGACTCTTTCCTCTTCCACTGCTGCTTTTCTTGGCTGCTTGGTCAGCTAGGGTGTTTCCTCTGGCCTCAGAGGTGTCAGCTCGAGTATGGGCCTTTACCTTGATCACTGCCACTTGGGTGGGCAGGAGTACTGCTGCCATTAGAGCCGCTACTACTGAAGTATTCTTGATTGGGGTTCCTGCGGCTGTTATGTAATCCCGGGCTTTCCATATTACTCCAAAGTCATGAACCACTCCAAAGGCATATCTAGAGTCTTTTGCTCACTAGTGACCGCCATGCCTGTATGGAACTTCCCTTTGTCTTCGGCATACCTTGAGCCGTCCACAAAGAGAGTCTAATGTGGGTTTGTTAGAGGAGTGTCTTGGACTGATGGTGGAGTCCCTACTTTAGCTTCCATCATTGTGATGCTATCATGATCTTGTTCCTTGTTCCTCGGTTGAGGTCCATGGTTCTTCTTCCTGAAGATCCTCTTTAGCATGTAGATCAATAAAATCTTGAGAATCTCCAGTATACTTCCCCCTTGGAAGAGAAAGGAGTGCAGCAGGGTTGAGGATGTGGCATCTCTAAATGGTGACAATATCTGGCAGGAGCAGACTACACTGCAGCCGGAGGTGGCGTTGTGCAGTGAGGTGTTTGGGTTGTGTCTGCTGTAGGATGGCAGAGATGTCATGCGGAGCCAGAATAGTGAGGGGGTGACCAAGCACAATGTCAGATGTGACGTCCAGAAGAGAGCTGGCAGCATGGACGGCTCTGACACAGGAAGGGGCGGCTCTGGCTACGGGGTCAAGACGCTTAGAATAGTAAACCAGGGGTCTATTGCGGCCACCATGAGTTTGAGTAAGGACTCCAGTCGCGTGGCCCTGATGTTCCATAATATACAGTCAGAAAGGAAGGTTGTAGTTGGGGATGCCAAGAGCAGGGGCAGATGCAATGGTGGCCTTCAATGACTGAAAGGCTTCTCCGGCCTCCATGGTCATCTGCAAAGGTGTAGTAGCATTGCAGAGTATACAGTCATATAAGGGCTGCATTAGGACTGAAGCATCAGGGATCCAAGGTCTGCAGTAGGAGATGAGGCCCAGAAAGGTTCACAGCTGATGAGGGGTGTCCGGGAGTTGGATGTCAGAGATGGCCTTTTTCCTGGCATTAGTGAGGTGTTTGCTACTTTGAGAGATGCAATGACCTAGGAAGACAACTTTGGGGAGACACAGCTGCAATTTGGAATTGTGAGACTCGACAGCCAGCTGGGTAAAGGGGAGACTTACAGGGAGAGGTAGTGACTTTGATTGCTCATTCTGCAGGAGGGCCTGGACTTGGAGTGTAATAGCAACCTATTGTGAGACAAAAAGCGGATATTGCGCTTTGTATGGCAAATTTGTATGGCAGGACCTTCCCCCTAACTCTTCCCTGAACGTGTCGGATGTATCGCCATCCGACCCAATTTGAGGTCATTTTTAAGCTGCTAAAATTGCCCTACAATTTTAAATATCAATGTTATTTTAATGCAACATGGGGTATAGTACATTTCGAAGTAAAAACACAACAAATTTTTAAAAAACGCAACAAATGGTTCAAAAAATGCAACAAATGGTGAAAAAACGCAATCTTAAAAAAACGCACAATAACCGCAACCAAAAACTGCATGTATGAAAAGCAACAATATCGTATGACTTATGAACTTTGAAATATCTATGAATGTTATTCTGAGAAAATATGGTTTACAGCAGATTCAGGAGTAAAGAATGTAAACAAATATAAAAAAAAAAAAAACGCATGAAAAAAAACGCATGCAAAAACGCATGCAAAAAAAGCATGCATAAAAATATTTTGAAAATTAAGAAAATCATATCATTTATCAATCCTTGAATGATCATGGATGAATAAGATTGAAAAAGATTGAAAAAAATAAATAAATAAATAAATAAAAAAAAAAAAAAAAAAAAGAAATATGGTAGGGGAAGACCTATATTGGGAGAATCCATACTCCTTCTTTTCCAGAATACCATTTCCCCATGATCCCTTTCTTTTCCCATGATCCCTTTCTTTTCCCATGATCCTTTTCCACACAAGACCGTGAGGGATATAAAAACCCACCATTCACTCATAGGGGTGATGCCACTGAGGAAGGGGAGAGTGTCCCCGAAACGCGTCTGGCGAGAGTTTCACCCTTGAAGGATTTGAACCCCGAAATAACAGTGCACTGTTAAAAACCAGAGGATATCGAGGATTCAAACAAGACGCTCTATATCAACCTGCCTGCAACCAGCTGAAAGTCATCACTGGGGAATACTAAGCCGCTGACACAGCAAAGACCGGGACGCCGGCCTAAAGTCGGAAGCGACAATTACCCAGGAAAAAACAGCTGAATAAAAAGGCCAGGTAAGTCCACAAATGTGGGTTATCGTTACAAACTTACATTTATAACGAAACAACAATATAGCGTTCATATGTGAATATTGCAATCGGGACTTTGTGTGGAATAACTTCTTTGAGGATCCTCTTAAATAGAATTCTTGAGAAAAATTCAAATATAAATGCATGCAGAAAATTCTTATGAAAAACTCCTATAACAACCTTGGAATGCATGGATTGCAGAAACTGTAGATATACAGAGATAGGAATATAGTGCCTGCATAGGAAATCACTGTATGCGCTTTTCTGCATGTAGAGTCTCTCAGTGCGTTTTTCTTGCATATGAATATAACCGGAGTTTGATGCAACCTCCTGGAATTCAAACAGTCCTTCTGAATATTTTGTGACTTGTATACATATGGACTGTAGTGACCTAGAGTGCGTTTTATTTGCAAGACAACACCCTGTTGTTAGGATCTGCAGTTAAGCATCCGTTGTGTGTCATTGCAGACCCATCCACTATTGAGAACATCTAGGATACTTTGTCTGCAATAAGTTGATTCGAATATTACAAAACTACTACCATTGTTTAATTTATTTTATGTATTTTATTGTATTTTATCCTATTTTATCAAACGTAGTTATAATAAATTGTTTCAACTCCGTGGGGCTCCGCATGTTTTGAGTGTGCCAATCCTACATTGACTGTAATAGCAACCTATTGTGAGACAAAAAGCGGATATTGCGCTTTGTATGGCAGGACCTTGGGGTCCTTCAGGGTCACTGCGACTGGTGGGACATTGAGGCGTCCGATATCCTGGGGTCCTTTGGCCCAGAGGGTATCGGGGATGAGGTGCAAAATGGTTTGCAGCGAATCCCCTAGCTCATATGAATCAGTGACCTGAAGAATTGTTAATGCAATGAGGAGGCAAGTTTGTTCCGGGTATAGGGCTGTACCGAGGGTGACCCTCCCATCCTCTCTGAACTGTATGGTAGCTTGGATTTTATGAAGAAAATCAGAGCTTAACAGATTGAAGGGGCATGTTTGGCTGGCAACAAATTGCGACATGACTCCTGCTGGAAGGTGGATCCGAGGGGTTTTGGTCTGGGAGAATCCAGGGGAAGTGACTGAGAGTGGCTTGATAACGGGGTTATGGGATCGGTTTCAGGATCTGGCAGCAGGTTCACTATGGTGAATAACTGCTGCGGGGTAAAGGACACATATTTTGGAGGTCCTTGTGGTCGGGTAAGAGCTAGGGCTTCCTTTACAACTTCAAAATTGCCCCTTTCTAAAGCTTGCATATTCCTTTGTAATTCATTAATCTGTTCCTGGAGCAGAGTTGGTCTGGGCAGGCTCAAAGGTTGGGTGTCGGAGCCACTATAGTCTATTGGGGTGGTCGCTTAGGGGTCTCTGTGACTGAGTCTACAGGACCAACAACACTGTCTGGATTCTCTTGTTCAGGTGCTTATGACCGTCCCCCTATAATGATTGAGGCAGGAGGTGGATTGCTGGGGGCCATAAACGTGCCGTCTGGATTTATCATGGAATATAACGGAGCCACTGGTGAGATTACAGGGGCGACGGGAGGACCAGGGCTGAAGGAGATTAATGGTCCAGCCGTGGTCGTCGGCTGGGAATAAGATGGCACTGTATCAGGGACTGGGAGGATTTGCTTGGGGCTTACAGGGGTGTGACTATGTGGGTGTGGAGCACCACAGGCAAAACACGTCTCTCGGGAGGTGGGATTTTGCTGACAACATACATTACAGACCCACCCACTTCCTTTCTTCTCAGCGCCATTATAGGGCAGTGGCTGGCCCAGCCCAACAAGATTACCAGGTTTACAATAATATCTGCCACTAGCTTCATCAAGATTTTGCTCTCCTCCCGTCTGTTCAAATTCTCTGCTACAGTCCAGCCACACTGGGACTGTATCCATTAACTATTCCTCTTCTAATCTTTCTTTTCTGTCAGCAAAGTTTGCCATGTTGTACAACACAAAGTACCACCTTTACTTATATATATATCTCTAATCTAACTTGCTAAGACTTTTCACAAATCGTTGTCCTCTCCTGTCCACCACATACTGCTCAGGTGAGCAGTAACCCTTTGGGACACTTGTGTTATGTCCCATCGTCTCTCGCACTTACTGGAGCCGTCTAGAGAGCTCTGTATAGAGTAATCACTGAACCTGATGAAGCTTTGAGTCCCAGACAAGCACACTCTGGGCTGCTGCGGACCGCTCTACCCCCTTCTGTGATCGAGTCAGACAATGACTGGCTGCACAGAGTCCTGACCTCAACCCCATCTAAGACCTGGATACACCAGAATGGAGATAGCGAGACAGGTTCTCTTGACGAACATCAGGGTCTGACCTCACAAATGCTCATATGGATGAATGGGCAAAAATTCCCACAGATACCCTTCAAAATCTTGTAGAAAGTCTTCCCACAAAGGGGAGACCAATTCCATATTAAGGACTATGGATTCAGAATGGGATGACATAAATGCTCTTCTAGCTGTAATCCAACTTAAATCTAGCTCAAAGGGATATCTGTTTTGGGATTTTGATCCACCAAGCTATGGATTTCATGGAAACTGTGAGGAATGTAGAATTATTGTTTAATGTCAGCCATGATCTCATTCCAGCCATCTGCTGTCAGATAGCAGAGGTAGTGGGACGAAACCTGACTGCTCAGCAAGACGGACGCGTGTGTGTGAGCTCCTTTCTGCACAGTCCTACAGACCTGTTTATTTCGCAGCTATAACAGCCACAGAATGGTCAAAATTGGCAGAGACAGACAGAGAGACAAAATGGACCAGGCCAAACAAGACAAAAGCCCTACAGACATGGCCAAATTCCTTTACAGGAAAAACACAGCATTTCTAGCCAGGGTCAGCAAGATGGCGCAGGCAAAGCGGGAAACTGCTAATGATACGGAGGTAGGGATTACTCTCTGCAGCACCGCCTGACACCTCACTAACATCTCCCGCCAGTTTCTGCAGCAGTTTCTTTAGCTCCTGTGCTCCAAGATCTGGCAGAAATCAAAAGTGACATAAAACATATTGGGCACAGAGTTAAGAGCCTAGAAAATAACCAGACTGCCATTCTATCTTTTAATTGCGCCTTAGGGGAAAATCCAGACGGACTCCCTCAATGCAGCTTTTGCCCTGCTGGAAGATCAGGAGAATAGGAGCAGGCGCAAGAATATAAGGATGCGGGGAAACCCTGAAAATGTGCCACATAAGGGGTTACCTGGAGCTGCAGGCTCCATCTTTGCTTCCCTGCTGGGAGAGGAGAGGGCCTCCAAAATTGTTATTGAGCGCATCCACAGATCTCTAATGCCGAGACCCAAAGCAGAGGAACAGCCAAGAGATGTTATATGTGGTCTTTTAAGTTATGTAGACACCGTGCACTCCTTAAAACAGCCAGGGAAATGAAGGAAGTACTTTTAGACAGCAAAAAGGTCCTACTGTTTCAAGATTTGGCGCCATTGACTCTAAGCAAAAGAAGGAGATTGCGCCCTGTAACGTATATATTAAAGAACAACCAAATACCCTTAAAATGGCTGTTCCCATTCGGACTTACCTTTGTTTCTAACGGCAAGAGGTGCACGATCTGTCTGCGGTATGGGCGACATTGAAAGTTCCTCCAGTGGAGATCGCTTTTGGATCTCCCAGAACGAAGCCGCTGTGAAAAAGCACCGCAGAGGAGTAAAAATAAATCCATAACCAGGGACACTTGATAGCTAAGTATAGTTATACAGCCCAATACCACAAGCTTAAACCAGGAGGCAATTTTGTATTATTACTCCTGCACAAGGGCCTGGAGTAAAATACTGAAAAAGGCCCAGAAGGGTTTTAGCCTAGAGATATGAAGGGCCAAACATGACAACAAAGCCATGAGATATACCTAGCCCTAAGTTTATGCCACTTCACAGTTTTTTATGTTTGAATTGCTTAGAAGCTATATACTACTGTTGTAAGGTTATACAGTTAAGTTAGCGAGTTTTACCCAAAAGAGATGTAATTTAACCCGTCCTAAGGAGCTACAGTATATAGAATGGGCAAAGTGAAATTACTACCAAAATGTCCGGGGCCTAAATACCCCTCAGAAACTATCTCAAGTAATGTGCCTTCTAAAAAAAGCTGAGGCGGAAATATGCTTCATGCAGGAGACGCATTTCAAAGTGGGATATTGTGGTTCTTGGTACCATAGTTCTTACGCAAAAGCATCGCGTGGTGTGGGGGTGGCTATCGCCAGGCATGTTCCCTTTGGTCATATACTCACACAGACAGACCCAGAAGGTCGCTATATATTTATAAAAGGGAAAATTGGTGGTGACATAGTGACACGAGCTAGCTTATATGGCCCAAACAAGGGCCAACAGAGATGGTTCAAAAATACCCTGAGGAGCCTAGATATATTCACAGAGGGTATCAAACTAATTGGAGGGGACCTTTACTAGACACGTCAATCGGTTCCTCGGTGCATTTGCAGGCCTCTCTGGGCCACATTCATAAATCACTTTCAGATGCAGGGCTAGTAGATGCCGGACCGCGCGGGACTACACATTTTTTTCTGCACCACATAACACATTCCAACACTTGGATTACCTCTTCATATCATGCAGGCACATAGACCTGCTCCAACAAGCAACTATAGAACCGATCACGGTGTCAGATCATGCTCCCGTCTCGGCCTCGATCACTCTCACTAGCCTTCCTCTAAGACAATGGATGTGGAGGTTAAATGAAACATTGCTGGATAGAGGGGAAGACTTTAGCTCCCTTCAACATAAGCTACAGCTTTTCTTCAAAGAAAACAAACCAGAAGATACATCAGAGATAACAGTTTGGAAAACCCATAAGGTAGTAATGAGACAAGAGCTCATAGCCCTTGGAAGAAAAATCAAAAAAGATACGCAAAAAACACTTGACTCATTACTTTCCCAAATATCAACTATACAATCACTGCATAAAAGATCTAAAGCTAATCAGGCACACGAGGAGCTGGTGCGGTTGAGAAGGGAGCTGAAGGATCACCTTAATGTATGTAATGCGAAAGCTTATCAGTACTCCAAATATCGCTTTTATGCTCATGGGGATAAGGGAACTAAACTCATGACCAAGCTCATAAAACTAAGAAGGCACTCCACATTTATAGCCTTAATCAACTCAAAGAAGGGTGAGGTGGTCACAGAAACAAGAGACATAGCAAAAGGGTTGGAAAAACCCGGGGAGCTTCTGGGACAGGACTTGCGATCGGAGCTAGACAAAGTCTTGGGCAAACTACAGGGTGGGCCATTTATATGGATACACCTTAATAAAATGTGAATGGTTGGTGATATTAACTTCCTGTTTGTGGGGGGAAACTTTTCAAGATGGGTGGTGACCATGGCGGCCATTTTGAAGTTGGCCATTTTGAATCCAACTTTAGTTTTTTCAATAGGAAGAGGGTCATGTGGCACATCAAACTTATTGGTAATTTCACACGAAAAACAATGGTGTGCTTGGTTTTAACGTAACTTTATTCTTTCATGAGTTATTTACAAGTTTCTCTTTGTTTACAGCCATTGACATGTCGCTGAGGTTAACACGTGAGGAGCAGATAGAAATTGTGTTGATGTCTGGTGAACGAAGTAACCGGGTCATTGCAGCAGATTTCAATGCAAGACACCCTACGAGACCACCCATCTCCCATGCTACAGTTAGCAAACTGCTTGTTAAGTTTCGTGAAACTGGTTCAGTGTTGGATTTGCCAAAATGTGAACGCATGAAATCTGTCTCAGTGGCTGTCAGTGGCTGTCCTAGCTTCATTCAGCAAGAGCCCACAGCGTAGCACTCACCGCATGTCACTGGAGAGTGGCATTAGTCGAACATCCCTTCGGAGGATATTAGCTACTCACAAATGGTACCCTTACAAACTCCAGCTACTGCAGCATCTCAACGAGGATGACCCAGATCGGCGCACTGAATTTGCAGAATGGGCAAAACAAAAATTGGAACAGGACCCTCAGTTTACGCAGAAGATTTTGTTCAGTGATGAGGCAAACTTTTATGTGAATGGTTAAGTTAACAAACAAAACCACTGCTATTGGTCTGACACTAACCCACATTGGGTAGATCCCTCCAAGACTGTTGGAACCCAAAAAATTATAGTATAGTGTGGTATATGGGGTACAAAGATAGGGGGGCCATTCTTCATCAATGGAAACATCAAGGCCACTGGATATGCGAAATTGCTCCATGATGATGTGTTTCCCTCTTCATGCACTGAAGCTGGCACGTTCCCTGAGTTTTTCCAGCAAGATGGTGCACCGCCACATTATGGGTGTCAGGTCCGAGCATTCCTAGATGAACAGTTTCCTGGAAAGTGGATTGGTCATCGTGGGCCAGTTGAATGGCCCCCAAGGTCTTCCGATTTGACCCCCTTAGACTTTTATCTTTGGGGTCATCTGAAGGCAATTGTCTATGCTGTGAAGATATGAGATGTGCAGCACCTGAAACTACGGATACTGGAAGCCTGTGCTAGCATTTCTCCTGCGGTGTTGCTATCAGTGTGTGAAGAGTGGGAGAAGAGGGTTGTATTGACAATCCAACACAATGGGCAGGACATTGAACACATTTTATAAGTGGTCAGAAACTTGTAAATAACTCATAAAAGAATAAAGTTACGTTAAAACCAAGCACACCATTGTTTTTCTTGTGAAATTCCCAAAAAGTTTGATGTGTCACATGACCCTCTTCCTATTCAAAAAACAAAAGTTGGATTCAAAATTGCCGACTTCAAAATGGCCGCCATGGTCACCACCCATCTTGAAAAGTTTCCCCCCTCACATATACTAATGTGCCACAAACAGGAAGTTAATATCACCAACCATTCACATTTTATTAAGGTGTATCCATATAAATGGCCCACCCTGTACATTTGCCTCACCTGTCTAGGGAAGAGGCCGAGTCCCTGCTTAAGCCAATTACAGAAGAAGGTTAAGAAAGTAGTCAACTCTATGCCGTTAGGGAAGAGTCCTGGTCCGGATGATTTCCCGGTGGGATATTACAGAAAATTCATGTCAGACCTACGACCACAAAACACTAACTGGTGCAGGACAGTTATGTCAGGTTCCCCCCTTCACAAACAATCTCTAGAAGCAACGGTAACTATTCTACTAAAAGAGGGCAAAGACCCCAAAGTGTGCGGGAGTTATAAGCCTATCTCGCTTCTTAATGTAGATGTTAAGATATGGGCGAAACTACTGGCCTTAAGGTTGAAGACATATATACCTAAATTAATACACCCTGAACAAGCAGGGTTTGTCCCAGGTAGGGAGGGAAACTAGAACTCCTGCAGATTACTTACAGTTATCCAAATGGCCGAAAGAACGAAACAGCCTTTGCTTGTTGGGGGTTGACGCGGAGAAGGCCTTCGATAGGGTCAGCTGTGAATTTATGCAGAAGGCATTATCGAAATTCGGTATCCCAGAAAACTTCAACCAGGCGATCATGTCGCTTTATAGTGATCCGAGTGCCAAAGTTAGAGTCAATGGAATATTATCACCCTAACCCATAAAAAATAGCACAAGGCACCGATGCTCTCTGTCCCCCACCTTATATGTGCTAGTGATGGAAATCCTTCTGCAGGCCCTTAGAGAACACCCGAATATACGAGGGGTTACAGCAAAAGATGGGAAAACCAGATATACAAATATTGCCTTTGCTGACGATCTCCTGGTCATGGTCACAAACCCTCTAGAGGCCTTCCCACGTCTGCTCGAGATGTTTGACCAATGTGGCAAACTATCCAACTTTAAAGCAAACTATATCAAGACTGAGGCTATGAACATTTCAGCCGCTAGAACGACAGTATCAGCCCTAAAAACATTGACCCCATTTGCTTGGCAACAATCACATATCACCTACCTAGGGATTAAAGTCCCTTCACAACTAGGGAAACTATACAAATTAAACTATATCCCATTGCTCAAAGATATCAAGGATCAACTCAAGTCTTAACTATTCCTTATATATCCTGGCTGGGCCGAAAAAATTACATTTTCCTGCCCAGCTCCTTTATCTCCCAGGTGAGACAGATCTTCTCCAGTTTCCTATGGAACGGAAGAAACCCAGAATCGCATACGATAAACTAACTATGAGAAAGGAGCAAGGAGGAATCGACCTTCCAGATGCCAATGCCTATTTTAAAGCAATCCACTTACAACGCTGGCTTCAGATCCAAACCCCAAGATATAGAGTATTGGGCAATGAAATAGAACAAAGCTACATAACTCCAGAACAGAGAGCTGGACTGTGGTGCTTAAACGCCGCATCCTTAGGGGACAACCCTCTACTAAGAGGGACAGCATCGGTAATAAGAATAACAAACAGGGAATATGGCCTTCTGAGTAACCCATCTATGAATATGCCAGCGGATCTTACCCCCTTTCTAGCCAGACAGGGAACAACAGATATTGCTCCAATATGGAGCATCTTAGGAGACAGGACAATAGAAGATGTGGACTTTTCCAGTTAGCTCACTGGTCCGAGCAAGTCCAATGCTATAGAGATCCAGACAAACTTTAAGGTTTCAAAGCGCGGCCCTTGCCGGCATTTATTGTCAGCGCAAACAGGCAGCACATGTACAGGATACGCGGTTCAAAAAGAAAACATAACATAAAGAAACTCCTGCTCGTCCGAGCACTAACTAGACAGTAACATACCTGACTGTCCCAAATAACACAGAGTAACAGCAACCTGTACCTTCTGCTCACACAGAGCAACCACCCTGTTTGGCTCTTCCCCACATAATGCAGCCTGGCTCTTTTCAAGTAGGCCTCAGCCCAGCTGCATTAATCAAGTGGCTTCAGAGTAAGTTGTTCCAGGGCTAGGAACAGAGCCCCTCACCATGTATAGGTGAGAAACCTAGGTGGAATATATACGCCATTTAACACTTTACCTGCTGCCACCTTACACTTGTTAGACATGAGAAAATTCACACAGGAGGGAAACCATATTCATGTTCAGAATGTGGATAATGGTTTAAGATCAAATTAATACTTTTACCCATCAGGTCATTAATTTGTACTTTATGTGAACATATTAAACATCAAGATCTCTAAGTGTAATTTCCTTCATTTCCTGGGAATTGCGACAAATTCATTACTGTGTCATATAGTAATGCATATGTATTACTTACATACTGTTTGTTTTGCTCATATTGTTTGAGAAAGTTTTTTTCACCAAAAATGTCATATGTGAATTATATTCAAAATGATTAAATACAAATATATTTAGCATTCAGTGCAACTGTAGAGTGCTGGAGACTACTTTCCTATATGTGGGTTTTGGGACCCTAAAGTACCTGAGAGACTGTAGAGTGCCACCCAACCTACTCTGTACAATGCAGAATTCAAAGTGAAGTCTATGGTGATAAGCGGATGCTGATATAGTAAAGCAGTCCCAGAACATTTCCACAACCATGCTCTCACATCACTATCAGGGTTTTCTAGTCTTCTTGTAGCTATGAGAGAAGTCATTATGAACTCCATCTTGTCTCTCTCTTAACAGTTTCACATATAGCCCTCCATGATGTCTTCAGCAACACTTTCTGTAGAAAGATTACTCCACACATGGACTTCCTTTGGAATGTGTTATCTCAGTATACCAAGGCGTTAGGTTTGTTGCCAACTGGGATAAAGGTAAAGAACAACCTGGTTGAAATGTGCTTATCTAGTGAGTTTGCTGAGCCAGCACCCTTTCTGTCCACACGAGCCCCTAAAAACATATTCACAGCCCTAAATGTTATGCACACTTTTTTTGGAAGGGGTATATAAGCCCCACCCTAAATACAATAACGTAGGATAAACTTAGACCACACTACCTGTTGTGTTTCTCTAATTCTCCGAGCTGCTCTTTAACTCACTGTTGCTTAATTCAGAATGTGGGTTACAAGAGGCTGACTTTACCCACAGAAAACATTGGTGTCACGCCCTGCCCTGTGAGTGATCTGAGAAGGTCTGTCATACTTGCGGCACGTGAATCTATCTGACAGATTGCTTTGTTGTGGCTTTGGGCAGGATCCCACCTCCTCACAGGTTCTTCCCATTAGTTAGTGATGCTATTTATACCTGCCTCTCATTATAGCCCTTGCGGTTTATAGCTTCTTCTGGAGTTCTCTGCTGATGCTTGGTGCATCTCCTGCTCCCAGTCCATCTTGAGATTAGTCCTCTTTTCTTCCCTTTTGTTGTATTTCCTGGCTAGGCCTTAGGTAGACGCGGGTTCCTACATCTCTTACAAGGAACTAGTTTTCTTATCGCCTGTTCCCTAGCTGAGGGTCTGTTTCAGTTGCAGCAGGGATTAGGTTCGAATGCATGAACACTTCTACCATTGGGATTTGTTCATGTTGGTAGCAGCCAGGGAAAGGCTTAGGGTTTGTCAAGTGGTGACCTTTCCCTGTTCCTTAGCTGTGGGGCCTAGCCTGGTGTTTTGTTACCTGTTAGTTGTGTTTGGTTTGCTTTCCTTCCCTCACCTTCCATGACATTATAAACCGCCCATACCGTAATTTTTTTTTCCTTGCTCCGTGCAAAATGGAAGCTGTTGATACTCTGGTTGATCGCATGCAGGGATTATCTTGGGAGGTAGCAGACCTCCATAATTCAGTTGCACTGTGTCAGAGATATCTGGCATCTGGCGCCGCTCGTGCAAACCAGGTCAGCCTTGAACCAAAGGTCGCTCTCCCAGATAGGTTTTCTGGGGGAAGGCTTTGTCTGATCATTCCTCTCTGTTCCTGCACCTGTCCACCTCCCCTGTAGTACCCCCTTATCAGCGGTTATGGGCACACCAAACTCTTTTTGGCTGCAGTTAATTGACTGCCCGTATATCAGTCACACTATACAGGAGTATTTCAGTCTGAATATGGGCTCAGCAGCGAGCGGAGTGGTGTGGGACGCCATGAAGGCTTGCCTGCAGGGAACGCTTATTCAAGGAATTAGCAGAGCCAATCTCAAAAGTCAACAGTTTGGGGAATTTTTGCGAGAACGGGTGGAGGTGACAGAGGCGAACTTTGTGGAGAAGGGTGACCAGCTGTCTTTATCTGTTTGGAAGGAATCACAGGATGCATATAATTCACATGTTGTGGAACTGGTTTGCACGAAACAATGCTTCCAGCGATAGAGGTATTACGCCGAGGGAGAGAAGGTGGGCCGCCTGCTGGCTCTTGTGTCTAGGGCCCAATCTACTTCGGCGTATCTCACTGCCGTGAGAGAGGTGGATGGGACGGAAGTTTTTGACACCCAGGCGATAGTGTCCGTCTTTTGCTCCTTCTTTGCTGATCTGTATCGGTCGCGCCTTGTTTGCACCAGGGAAGAGGTATCATCTTATCTACAAGGGGTATCTTTGCCCGAGTTGTCAGATACAGATAAGGAATAATGGCCCGTTACAACTGTCAGAAATCGAGGAAGCAGTGTCTTCCATAGCAAATAATAAATCGCCGGGGACTGATGGGTTGTTGGTGGAAATATATAAGAAATTTGGAGACATCTTACTACCAGGTTTACCAAGAGGCTTCAGAGATGGGGGTCGCTTCCTGCAAGCTATTATAGTCATTCTTCCCAAGCCGGGAAAGAAACCCCTTCTCCCGGATTCATACCGGCCTATATCCTTGTTGCCCACAGACATCAAGATATTGGCTAAGATGCTGCTGCTGTGAGGAAGAGAATAGGACAGAATCTTTAATCTGAAGGGCTTGTTAACTCAGCCATCTACCTAGATTTTGTTGTGTGGGTGCAGTGCCACGGATGGAGAGCATCTTCAGGACATTTTGTGGGGGGAGGGAAAGGGGTTATGGGGATTTCTGTATTGTAAAATTTGTAAAATGTTAATAAAAAAGACTTTAAAAAAAAAGATGTGAAATGTTGGTCATGAATTGTCTTTATTTGGTTTAATCCAGACCCAGACCCGGTTTTCCTTTTTATTCTGCACACTGCTCAAGGAAATGTTAGGTACTTATTGGTTTCCCTAATATCCTTACACCTATCCTTTCCATTTGAGAGACGGGACTTAATCCGACTTGCATCAGAGTATTAACTTGAAGATCAATTACGGCCTCCTATCTCTCCTTTATATTGCCTATTTTTCGACTATAAGGTTGATCAGTTGTAAGGAGGAAGAGGGGAGTCTAGGATATACAGAGGCTGCCGATGAAATAGAACGTGGGGTAGAGACCTGAACACTTGATTTAGGTCTGTGAGAGATAGTGGAATTGTATGATACTCCCTTTTTTTTAAAGGGTTTTAGAATTATGCATCGTTGTTCTATTTGGGTCAAATAATCTCTAATTGCCCTAAGTGAGTTAGAAGGTACGGAGAGAGAAGGAGGGTGTGTAGGGGATTGATGGGTGAGGAAGGGGACTGGGATTGCCGACTCACATAGAGCAATGGCAAAGCACACAGGAGGTAAAAGGGGGAAGATTCAATTGAATTTGGATAACTCTACTTCCCCAGGAAATAAAAAGGCAGATTGGACCAAACAACAGTTGATAACTAGTATGAATAAACAGACGAGTTCCCCAACAACTCTCCTGCAGATATAGGGAGACAATTGTCAAGATAGGGAAGGAGTATCTCTCCAGACAGAAGAACATAATATCTCCAATATTGTTGGTAGGAGGGGGGGGGGGGAGATTCTCTGCATGAAGAGAGAGGTACCAGAGAGAATACATTAGAAGTTGATGCTAGTAAAACAGATGAGGAGCAAATACCTAGCCTGCAGGACATCTTTTTAGAAATAAAAATATGTAATTCTGCAATACTGGACCTCTCTCTCTTCGGGAGGGGAATGTGAGAGAAAATGTAGGTCTGCTCCGAGCGGACATGCATAAGTATAAAAACTGATTCGAAGAGATTGAAAAGAGGGTTTCTGATGCAGAAGATCTACTACAGACAAGAGAGATTGGGGGGGAGAGGAAAGAAAATGAGGAAATAAAGATCAAATTACTCGATATGGAAAATAGATCTAGGAGAGCCAATATAAAATGCGTGGGGTATCCTGAGGGAGTAGAGGGACAAGATGGGGCCCGCTTTATGCAGAAATGGATTACCGATTAACTGGGGTTTGGGCAGAATTATATATCATGGATTAAACTTTTATAGAATAATGGCAAATGATGAGATTTCAGATTCGTTTGAAATGCAGAGAGGGGTAAGACAGGGCGGCCCCTTATCTTGATTTTCTAATAAGACAAGATAAAAATATAAAAGGGTTTAAGTTTGGGAGTCATGAAGAGAAAATCTCATTGTATGCAGATGATCTGATGTTATTTTTGTGGTCACATGACTCCTTGCCACGTATATTTGAGTTGTTTGAGAGCGATGGGAAATGAGCGGGGTTAAAAATAAATTGGAATAAGTCGGCTTGTATCCCCTTAGATCCATTAGGAGGTTTTGTACCAGGACCCCTGAAGATTAAAAAGGGAGGGGGGGGGGGGTTAAAAAATGTAGGGATTAAAATAACAGGTGACCCAGTTAGAGACAAGATACGTGCATAGAAAATTTCCCCTTTCAATGGCAGGTAGAATATCTCTAATTAAAATGTGTTTGCTTCCGATGATAAATAACCTTCTATGGAACGCTCGTTAGAGATACCAAAGAAGATTTTTTAAAATCTTAGAGAGCCTGATATGGAGGGGGAGGGGGCGGAGGCCTAGAATGAGATTACAACTGTTTGGAATGGGGGAAAACTCAAGTCTACGGTTCACGTAGGTCAGGTGCTTGAAGCAGGAATCCATCTACAAGAACACCTCAATGTTGTTAATGTACAAAACTTAGTTGGCTGTTAGAAATCTTTGGGATGATCTAGAGATACATTAAGACACTTTGATATGGAGTAATATGTATTTATAACAACTAACTGCAATAGATAAGACTCCTTGGCAGAAATACGGGGTATACAAGATGGAACGGATCTGGAAAAATGGAGGAATTATAGGGTTTCAAGAGCTTAAGGAGAAATTTGGTGTCTTGGACAATGACCTTTTTTATTATTTTCAATTAAGTCACGCTATTAGATCATGGATGCGAGATAGGAAGGATCTATGGAGGCTTCCTCAGTCACTAAAGAAAATTATGATGACAACAGGGAAAGAAGGATAGCTTCAATTTATAATATCTTATTACAGCAAAGGATTAAAAAAACAGGAGTCACTGTAAATGTAAAGAAATGAGAAGGGTTGGTGGAGTCTGGGGACCCCGAAGGATGGAGAGGAATTTTCTCGGAGGTCTCGAAGGTCTCCTGAAATCCAGCTCATAGGATGATACAATTCTTTGTGGTCCACAGACTATACTATTCCCCGGCTAAACTCATGAAATATTATAAAGATAAGGTCATTAAATGTTATAAATGTGGAGGAGTAGGGGTGGATGATGTCCATTTATTATGGAATTGTTATTATATACAAGAATTCTGGAGGGAGGGGATTTTGTATATAAGGAATTTCCATCAGATTAATATTCCTGTTACTGTTGAGGTGTGTATTTTAAGAAATCTATGGGACATAGGGAACTCCAATATGCAGGAGATAGCCGCCAAATGATTGTTCCAAGCAACAAGATGCATAGTGAATAATTGGATGGAGAGAAGGGCTCCTACAATTAAAATGTGGGAAGGTTTAGTTACGTGCTCGATAGCATGTGAGAGGATAGATCTTAAATCCCGGAATAAAATAAGGACATTTGATAAATTATGGGAGAGATAGCTTAAAAGGGAAGAATGATAGTAGGGTTCGGAGGCTGGGGGGAGTGGGGGGAAGAAGAGATAGATAAGGGGTTACATTTATTAAGAGTGGAGGGAAGGAAGAAGAAGAAGGGTAAAAAGAAAGAGGAAATGGGGTAGAGAGGAGAGTGGTACGGGGTTAAAATAAGAATGTGATAATGGATTATATGTCATTATAATTGATATTGTAACTGTTATCTAATGAAACAAGATTTATTTTATGACTTATTTAATAAATAAAAAGAAAGAAGAAGAAAAAAAGCCTGTATCACACCTGCAGATTTTTCCGCAGATGATCGCTAACGAGCGTTGGCATGAATGCAGAGTAATACTGCCGCCAATTGCCTGATGAATGAGCAAATGCTTGATCACCGGACAATCCAAATCTGCTTTAGTGCTCTCGTTAAGAGAAACAGAATAAGAGTATTGTTTGCAGGCGGCAGATCATGGTGTCTAATAACAATTGGCTGCCGGCAAACAACTAGACAGCATTGGGAAGATGGATGGTGCAGCGATCACTGCTCCCCGTACTGAGGAGGAGATTGCTGCATGTAGTAGCCGTGGTCTCCTCTGCTATCGAGCAGGCGATTGCTGGGAGGGAACTCTTCCTTCCCGACAATTGTCTGCCACATCGGGCTGAGTAATACGGGCTTAAGAGAGAGAGAGAGACATAGTATAAAGACAATTCTGGCTAATAATGGACATTCTTCTCTTCTCTCCTGTATTGTATCTAACATCGGAACCTTCAGCTAAATCTGTTTCTGTAATTGATCTCGCTGCAGCATTCTTTATTATCCCTTTGCATTTACTTTTCGGGGGAAGCAGTACACTTATACCAGACTTCCCATGGGATATTGTGAGTCCCCATCAGTTTTTAATAGGATTGTACAAATGGATCTCGCAAATCTACCTCTGAAGGGCACATTGATTCAATATGTGGAGGATTTACTTCTGTGCAATGATTCCTTGGAAGATTCTATGAAGATACACTTTTGCTGCTGGCTAGTCTAGCTGAAAAAGGACATAAAGTTAATAAAGAAAAGATCCAGTGATGCCAGACAGAGGTACTTTATTTGGGGCAGAACATTTCACATGGGGGAAGGACTTTAACCTCTGCCAGTGAACCCAGGAGATAAAGTTTATATTCGAAATCAGAAAAGTGGGTGGAAGCAGCCAAGGTTCCTGGGTTCTTTTGAAGTAATTCTTGTGCCGCCAACAGCTGTCAAAGTGAAAGATAGGTCAGCATGGATCCATCTAACTGACTGCAGAAGACTGGGGGGTAGCTCCTCTCATACTGTTGTATAATGGACAATAGGCACTGACTGCAGAAGACTGGGGGGTAGATCCTCTCATACTGTTGTATAATGGACAATAGGCACTGACTGCAGAAGACTGGGGGGTAGCTCCTCTCATACTGTTGTATAATGGACAATAGGCACTGACTGCAGAAGACTGGGGGGTAGCTCCTCTCATACTGTTGTATAATGGACAATAGGCACTGACTGCAGAAGACTGGGGGGTAGATCCTCTCATACTGTTGTATAATGGACAATAGGCACTGACTGCAGAAGACTGGGGGGTAGCTCCTCTCATACTGTTGTATAATGGACAATAGGCACTGACTGCAGAAGACTGGGGGGTAGCTCCTCTCATACTGTTGTATAATGGACAATAGGCACTGACTGCAGAAGACTGGGGGGTAGATCCTCTCATACTGTTGTATAATGGACAATAGGCACTGACTGCAGAAGACTGGGGGGTAGATCCTCTCATACTGTTGTATAATGGACAATAGGCACTGACTGCAGAAGACTGGGGGGTAGATCCTCTCATACTGTTGTATAATGGACAATAGGCACTGACTGCAGAAGACTGGGGGGTAGATCCTCTCATACTGTTGTATAATGGACAATAGGCACTGACTGCAGAAGACTGGGGGGTAGATCCTCTCATACTGTTGTACAATGGACAATAGGCACTGACTGCAGAAGACTGGGGGGTAGATCCTCTCATACTGTTGTATAATGGACAATAGGCACACTTAGAAATGTAGTTTACTTATTGTAATTGTGTTAGCCTTATTAGTGCTATCGATTTATAATGATGTTTATATAACTGGTGTATTTTCAGGTTTAGGTGTATGTAGATTTAGGAACCTTTCTAGGTATCGTAGAAGTATTGTGAACCCTGATAGTATTACAGTTGAGTAATAGTAATCATTTTGAGGAGAATTTATGGTATAGACATATGAAACAAGTAGTGAGCAGTGTACATAAAGAATCATGTGATGTTTGTGCGTTATTGCCTCATGCAGCAGGAAGACAACAACTGATGCGGTCAGAGGAGATAAGTCACAAGGACTCTCAATGCTTATTGCATATGGCTGTTTGTAAGTTAGGAGGGCGAATTCATAGGATATTGTAGTGGAAGAACTTTGGGTGAATGCCACTAAGTATCAAGAAGGGAGTGAAATATCTTATGTTAAGATGTCTGCATTTGGGGCTTCACACACTCCGATTTATAGGTGTACGGATGACAGTGATAGTGAGAACTGTGGGCAGAGAACTATGGTATTAGTTCTAGGAATAATTTTCAAAACAATGGGTGGTTTCCTTACGGTAAAGGTTTGGCTTGCGGAGGCCAGACTCTCTGGAACTTCACTTCCGATTCCAGTTTGGTAAACGATACTAACCTGTGTAAAAAAGTATGGGGAGATTTCGCAACCTCATTAACATGGAGTGAAGATCCGGAAGAGAAAGGTCTCAAAGTCACGGAAAAGAGGGAATTTAATGTATGTTGTTCTAATGATGGGAATGGGCAAAGGTCGGGAACAAACACACGATGTAAGTTGGTCAAATATGAGAGATGCTGTACTGATGGATGTGTATTGGCAATGTGGTAGTCTGGCGTAAACCATACTCTATGGAGACTGGTCAGGTGTGTGCTCAATGGGTAAATCAATCCACTCCTTGTTGGTAATCCTTAAGCATGCATGGGATCCAGGTGAGCGTGTGCGAATCAAGAGAAATCCATATTTCGCTCCAGAGGAGGTTCCAGATGATTTTAAAATCTTTTCAAAAGCTGAAATGTTTTTTGCAAGTTGGTTGACTCCTGGAGCACAAGCAGCAGCAAATGCAAAATGGATCCAGAAAAACAGGTACGAGCTATAAAAGTTTATAAACATTACAGATGTGGCCTTGAATGCCATCAAGGAGGAGCTCAGAGGTCTGAGACTGACAGCGGTACAGAACCCATAGGCTCTCGACATGATTCTCGCTTCTCAAGGAGGAGTTTGTGCAGTTATTGGAGACTCTCGCTGAACCTTCATCCCAGCGAATGATGATGAGCAAAATGGGACTCTTGTTAGGGCCATCGAGCACCTCTATTCCTTGAATAAGCAGATGACTGATGAGGCTGGAGTCACAGGTGACTGGTTCTCAGGGTGGTCTCTGAATCTTCCATCTTGGTTCTTGCCATTACTGAAGACTGTCATGCTTGTGCTCCAGTACTGGTATTGTGTCTTGTAGGCCTATTGTTGTTTTCGTGTTGTAAATGACTGTTCTTGAAGGCCACCATGATGCTCGCCTACACACCTGCTGCTACAGAGGAAGTCAAGGATCCGGAGTGTGACCTTTGTTCATTAGAAGGTGAGATCGTCATATATTGAATTGCAGAATGCGAGAGACATTGTGTTTGTTGGGGAAACCAACGACAGGGGGGGGATGAAGGAGAAAATAGAAAATATAGATAGCCACAATAAACCTTATTCTTCCTGAAGACTGCGTTTTCTGAGTGGTATTCCACAACACAAATGTAGGTTAGAACGGGGTAAAGAGGAGAGGACTACAACTCCCAGCATGTCCAGCTCATTACTATGTGATATCAGAAGACATTACAGTAGGAGGTAGAAGAGGAGAGGACTACAACCCCCAACATGTCCAGCCTGTTATTATGTGATATCAGAGGACATTACAAGAGGAGGTAGAAGAGGAGAGGACTACAACTCCCAGCATGTTCAGCCCGTTATTATGTGGTTTGAGAGGACATTACAGGAGGAGGTAGAAGAGGAGAGGACTACAACTCCCAGCATGTCCAGCCTGTTATTATGTGGTTTGAGAGGACATTACAGGAGGAGGTAGAAGAGGAGAGGACGACAACTCCCAGCATGTCCAGCCTGTTATTATGTGATATCAGAGGACATTACAAGAGGAGGTAGAAGAGGAGAGGACTACAACTCCCAGCATGTTCAGCCCGTTATTATGTGGTTTGAGAGGACATTACAGGAGGAGGTAGAAGAGGAGAGGACTACAACTTCCAGCATGTCCAGCCTGTTATTATGTGGTTTGAGAGGACATTACAGGAGGAGGTAGAAGAGGAGAGGACGACAACTCCCAGCATGTACAGCCTGTTTTTATGTGATATCAGACGACATTACAGGAGGAGGTAGGAGAGGACTACAACTCCCAGCATGTCCAGCCTGTTATTATGTGATATCAGACGACATTACAGGAGGAGGTAGAAGAGAGCACTACAACTCCCATTATTTCTCTGGCTCTCACCAGGGTTGACAACCAGAATTTTTCTTTTTTCTGCACAACTTATCCCAAAATCACGGACAGCCTACATTTTTTATTGACAAATTGAAAACCATAATGACTGATAAAGATTATGAGTAGTAAACGTCTATAGCTCAATAGACGGAGAAGAACTCATCACCAGCATTTACTGGGAGCTGGGAAATGAGGAGAATTACCTCCACAATAATCCAGTCAAGTCCCGCCAGCCTCCAAAAAATCACGGACACGTCTATTTTTTTTTTACGGACACAGGAAAAAACGTGCCTATTTTTACGGACTGTCCAGAAAACAAAGCTCTGCCCTTTTCTGTCACATGATCATCTTCAGAGCTCGGCTCCCTCCTGATCACATGGCAGTGACATCATCACAGGTCCTACATTATCACTTCCCTCCACTGCTGAGCTCCTCCCCTCCTGATCACATGGTGGTTATGTCATTACAAGACCTACATTACCTCTTCTCCCCACTGCTCAGCTCCGCCCCTCCTGATCATATGATGGTGACATCATCACAAGTCCTACATTATCACTTCCCTCCACTGCTGAGCTCCACCCCTCCTAATTACATGGTGGTGATGTCATCCCAGGTCCTGCAGCTCTTGCAGTGCACAGATACAGAGCAGGTCCTGGTCGGTAGTCACTGCTGTGGGGTTTCTCTTCTATACAGAATCCCCCTTTATCCCCGGGGTCTCTCCTTGTCCTGCAGTACTAGAAGCCTCCAGCTACTCCACCAAGGATGGACAGGAAGGAGATCAGCAGAAGAATATTAGACCTCACCTTGGAGATCATCTCCCTGCTGAGCGGAGAGGTAAACCTTTCTAGATTTCTCTCCTATTTATTGTATTCTGGAACCAGACAGACATCAGTAAGGAGAATCCATCAAAGGAAGTGATAGGAAGAGTCCAGGCTTCTGGAGAACGGCCTCCAGACCTTCTTTCACTGGGTAATGTGGATAACAGGTACACCAGATAGACAGCATAGGATAACAGTTTAGGCCTAGAAGCTAGTAAGGGAGAGATGGTTACATCCTAGCAATCACTGAGTCTCTCCCTGACTCCGGACAGTATGTGCAAGCCTTGATGGTGGACAAACACATACACACATACCTAGACCCTTCTAATACTGTAGCAAACCCTAGATTAGGAAACGGAATGAGACTGCCGGTACCTTCCACAGTGAAGGGGCCAGCGTCTCCCTGAGACCTAGACTGACACAAACAACACAGAGCAAAAGCGGAACTTAGCTTGGGAAGAGTGAGGAACAAGGGATTCACAAACAACCAGCAGGAACTCCAGAAGGAAATAACAACCGCATGGTGAGAAGTCAGAAGCAGACTAAAATAGAGCCTCTAACCAGCAAACGAGCCAAACCTGTGGAGAGGTGGGATCCCGCCCACAACAACAAACTGAAAGGAAACACCTAGAACCTGTCAGGTAGACTCACATGCAGCAAGTCTATCTGATATCCTCAGATCTCTCACGAGGCCGGCAGTGATAGTACCCCCCTTCTACGGGTGACCTCCGGGCACCCAGGCCCAACCTTATCCGGGTGGCCTTAAGAAGGCGACTGGCACTGACATCAGTCGCTGGAACCCACGTTCTTTCCTCTGGACCGTAACCCTTCCAATGTACGATGTACTAAAGGGACCCCCGAAGAACACGTGAGTTAATTATTTTGGAGATTTCAAACTCCAGATTACCATCCACCAAGACAGGAGGAGGTGGCAAGGGAGATGGTTCAGCAGGTTCAACATAGTTTTTCAACAACGACCTGTGGAACACATTATGGATCTTCCAAGCCTGCGGATGTTCGAGACGAAATGCAACAGGATTAACAATGGCAGAGATTTTGTAAGGACCAATAAATCTTGGGCCCAACTTCCAGGAGGGTACCTTCAACCTAATATTCTTAGTGGACAACCACACCAAAACACCCACACACAGGTCCGGACCAGACATACGTTTCTTGTCAGCCATACGTTTATATCTTTCGCCCCCTTTTCTTTCAAATTAGTTTGAATCTTCTGCCAGATGACAAAGAGGAAGAGAACCTTTCCTCTTCAGGTATACCAGAGGAAAAAGTACCAAACTGAGGGTGAAACCCATATGCACCAGAAAATGGTGACTTATCAATGGACTCCTGTCTACGGTTATTTAAAGCAAACTCGGCCAAAGACAAAAATGAAGACCACTCCTGATTCTCGGAGACAAAACACCTCAAATAAGTCTCCAGATTCTGGTTAGTGCGCAGAGAGAAGGACAACTGAACTCCCAGACGAGTACAGAATGCTCTCCAGAACCTGGAAACAAATTGCTTCCCCCTATCCGACACCACATCAGAGGGAATGCCATGTAATTTCACAATGTTATTAAAAACACTTGTGCGAGAGTTTTGGCATTAGGCAAAGCTGATAAAATGTATAAAATGTGCCATCTTACTGAAACGATCCACCACCACCAAAATCACTATCTTCCAAGGACTGGATGGACAAAGGAAGAAGAGATCCTGAAGGCCGAGTATGAGTCACCTTGGCACGTGCACAGGTCTCACAAGATGCCACATAGCCCTCCACACTTTTTACGTAACCCTGGCCACCAGAATCTCTGGGAAATAAGATCCACTGTGGATCTACTCCCAGGGTGTCCTGCAAGGACGGTGTCATGATGTTCCTTGAACACTTTGCGCCGAAGCCCAGAAGGAACAAATAACCTCCCTGGGGGACAGGAATCAGGTGCCTCACCTTGAGCATCCAACACCTCAGCCTCAAGTTCAGGATACAGAGCTGAGACCACCACCCCATCAGCCAAAATCGCAGGATCCTCCGAATCTCCCCCCGGGAAGCAACGCGACAAAGCATCCGCCTTGACGTTTTTGACCCCAGGGCGATAAGTGACCACAAAATTAAATCTGGTAAAAAACAATGACCATCTGGCCTTCCTTGGATTAAGACGCTTTGCCGATTGCAGGTAAGCCAGATTCTTATGATCAGTATTTACAGTAATGGGATGGATCGCTCCTTCCAACCAATGGCACCATTCTTCAAAAGCCAATTTAATGGCCAGCAACTCTCTATTCCCAACGTCCTAATTTCTTTCAGCAGGGCGCCATTTGCCAGGAGAGGGACCCTGCGACAAAACTGCTCAGACGCCCACTTCTGAACTGTCCACCCCCACAATGAAAGGTTAAGACACACAGTACATACAGTAGAATAATTCAGGATACATTTTTTGTGGTAATTGGTAAACCCCAAAAACCGCATCAGCACTTTCAGATTCTCAGGTCGATCCCAGTCCAATACCATACGGACCTTTTCGGGATCCATACGAAAACCTGAGGAAGAAAGCAGGTAACCCATGAACTGCAGCTCCTGGACCGCAAACACACATTTTTTCCAACTTAGCATATAACTTATTCTCCCGGAGGATCAATAATACTTGTCTTAAATGATCCTGATGAGTCTCCATATCGGGCGAGTAAAGTAGTATGCAGGGCCGTCTTTACCAAGGGGCAAAAGGGGCAGCTGACCCGGGCCCAGTTGTTCCTGGGGGACCCAAGGCAGCTGCCTCTTGAGCCCTGCTAGCCACTGCCCCGGGTGTCAGGCTGTCAGCTACACAGGGGGTGCTGCCATGCCATGCCTGCTGGCACTCCAGGCAGCGTACTGTGAGAGCTGTGATTCTCTAGGACCTTAGATGACATCATCACCATGTGACCAGTAACCTAGCAATATTACTGGTCACATGGCTATGAGGTCATCAAGGTCCTACCAGGAGTGTTGCTGTAGAAGTTTACCTTAACTGTGGAGCTTTTTTTGTGAAGATTACATCAGAAAAAGATGACAGGGGCTGTTATGCTAATATACTGTAAACTGCTGTATAGTGGGGTGCTGTATGGTGTGGGGGCCTGTATACTATGGGGGCCTGTATAGCGTGGGGGCCTGTATACGGTGGGTGCTGTATATTGTGGAGTGCTATACTGCTGTACTGTATAGTGTGGGGGGCTGTATACTGTGGGTGCTGTATATTGTGGAGTGCTATACTGCTGTACTGTATAGTGTGGGGGCTGTATACTGTATATTGTGTGTGCTGTATATTGTGGAGTGCTATACTGCTGTACTGTATACTGTTGGGGGCTGTATACTGTGGGGGGCTGTATACTGTGGGTGCTGTATATTGTGGAGTGCTATACTGCTGTACTGTATAGTGTGAAGGGCTGTATAGTGTGGGGTGCTGTATCGTGTATAGTTTTGGGTGCTGTATACGGTGAGGTGCTATACTGCTCTACTGTATACTGTGAGGTGTTGTATACTGTGGGCTGCTATACTGCTCTACTATATACTGTGGGGTACTGTATAGTGTGGGGTGCTACACTGCATACTGTGGGGTGCTGTATACTATAGGGTGCTATACTGTATACTGTGGGGTGCTGTATACTATAGGGTGCTATACTGCATACTGTGGGGTGCTGGGGTGCACTGTAACACTAGGGTGAGCCGAGCCCTGGTCTCCTTCCTGCAGAGCGGTGCCCACTTCCAGCCTGAGCCCAGCTGCCCAGAGCACTGATCCTGAGCCGCTGGAGTCTTCAGAACTGGAAGTATTTACAGTCATTCACTGGACTCTACCAGATGTGTGGATTTTTTGTGTGTGTGTTGTGGTGGAGGGCGTGATTGTCTGCTAAGGTGTGGGAAGTCAGGATCCAGGGGGCCCAAGTAAATTTTTACCCAGGGTCCAATCAATATTAAAGACGGCCCTGGTAGTATGGCATCGAGGTATATAGCAACAAACCTCCCCACCAAGTGATAAAAAAATGTCATTAATAAAGTGCTGAAAGACCGCCGGAGCATTCGTCAACCCAAAAGGCATTACCAAGTTCTCAAAGTGACCCTCAGGTGTATTAAATGCCATCTTCCATTCGTCCCCTTCCCTTATTCTTATCAGATTATAAGCCCCTTTTAAATCCAACTTGGAGAACACCTTGGCTCTGACAATCTGATTAAAAAAGTCTGGAATCAAGGGAAGGAGGTACGTATCACGGACAGTGATAAGATTGAGCTCATGAATGTCTATACATGGTCTAAGGGTCCCATCTTTTTTTTTAACGAAAAAGAAGCCTGCGGCCACCGGTGACTTAGAAGGTCTTATATGTCCTTTTTTCACACTCTCGGCAATATACTCTCGCATAGCTACTCTTTCGGGTTGAGAAAGATTATACAGCCGAGACTTTTGCAATTTAGCTCCGGGAATCAGGTTGACCGGACAATCATACTCTCGTGAGGGGGTAACACCTGATCTCCACCCTCAGAGAATACGTCAGCAAAATCAGAAAGAAAGGGGGGTAACATCTTAGTGGATACCACAGAAAGTGATGCATCAAGACTGCAAGTTGTCAATACAGAAATCACTCTTGTTTGTCAATCTATGGTAGGATTATGTCTGGTCAACCATGGTAAAGCCAGCACTAGGGGAGCAGGCAGACCCTTCAGAAAAAAACAAGAAATGGACTCAAAATGGGAATCAGCCATCCTCAAATGAATATCGTGCACCATATGAGTCAGACACTTTTGTGATAGAGGGGCGGAATCAATAGCAAACACAGATATCACCTTGCTTAATGCGCTAGTTTTAAAACCATGATTCTGAACGAACTGATAATCCACAAGGTTCACCCCTGCCCCACTGTCAATAAATACTTCCAAATCGATATTTTCTAAGTCTAGCACCACCATGGCAGACAGAAGAAATCGGGTACTACAGGCAAACAACAAAAATACCTTCTCTGGTTCTCCACCCACACTGCCAAGAGTAACAGAGCTAAATCCCTTAGTTACAACCCCTTTTTCACCCTGAGGTTTAATATAAGGACATACATTAACAAAATGTCCTTCTTTACCACAAAAGAAACAAAGTCTTCTAAGGACCTTGAGTTTCCTATTATCAGGGAAAGAAGAGATCTGTCCCAATTGCATAGTTTCATCACCTGACACAAACTCTGATGTCTCTGAACCCCTAGGGACAGAAGAGGCAGTCTCTTCATATGATAATGCATCCCGAGTGAGGGGAACCTTGCACCTCTCTCTCAGGCCTCTATCAATCAGAATGGCCAGGGACATAGCCGCCTCCAACGAATCAGGGTTTTCGTGGAATGCCATGTCGTCTTTTAGTCCCACAGACAACCCTTGACAGAGTTGACTGCGGAGTGCTGGATCATTCCACTCCGAATCAGTCTCCCATCTCCTAAACTCGGAGCAGTATGACTCTGCAGAACGTTATCCCTGGCTCAAGCTACGCAGCTTAGATTCGGCCAAAGAAACCCAATCTGGATCATAATAAATCAGGCCCAGGGCTCTGAAAAATTCATCCACCGATCGGAGGGATTGAGAGCCGATCGGTAGATAAAAAGCCCATACCTGAGCATCACCTTTTAGCAGAGACATAATAATCCCCATTCTTTGATTTTCGTTCCCCGAAGAGAACGGACGCAGACAAAAATACAGTTTGCAAGATTCTCTGAATCAAACAAAATTATCACTCCCTCCAGAAAACCTATCTGGGAGGGCAACTTTAGGTTCAAGGCTAACCTGGTTCCCACTGACCGAACCAGACGCCAGACAATTCTGAAACTGAGCAACAGATTCACGGAGGTCAGCTACCTCTAAAGATAATCCCTGCATGCGAACCACCAATGCATCAACAGTATCCATATCTGCACACAGCAAGGAAAATAATAACGGTGTTGGCAGTTGATAATGTCACAGGGTAATGTGGATAACGGGTACACCAGATAAACAGACAGCATAGGATAACAGTCTAGGGAGAGAAGGTTACCTCCTAGCAATTCCTGAGCGCAAACGAGCGCTAACCAGCAAACGAGCCGAACCTATGGAGAGGTGGGATCCTGCCCACAACAACAAACTGAAAGGAAACACCTAGAGGAAAGAAGGCTTCTCCACAACATAAAGGAGGAGTCTTTACTGTAAGAGAAGGGGGACTATGGAGCTCTCTGCCAGAGGAAGGGGGGATGGGGAATTCTCTAGAAGAGTCCAGAAGGGGCTGGAGGGGAAGAATATTCCAGCTTCTAGGGACTAGATTACTGGAGATGGTGCAGCACGCCAGACCTGCAGGGTATAGCGAAGCGAGGTCACGGTTATGGGCAATCGAGGGTTACTCACTGTATTGGAGAACCCTGGGCAGGCATGCGGCAGTGAAGGAGAGGTAGACACAGTTCCTCTGGGGCACACTCGGTATGTAGGGACCAGGCCTGATGGTGGATGAGGTGCCCTGGATGTTACAGGTATTTTGAGTGCCTGAAGCAAGGTCCCTTTTGGATTTGTGACGCCAGTGCCTGTAACGGTGGCACACCGATTTATAGTAGGAATAAGTGAGGTACACAGGTGGTATAGTGAACCAAACGTTGCTTTACTTAAACAGTCCAACTTTGTACATCAAGATGGCAATGCAGTCCCTTATATCACAAGTGCTTCACAAGCAGGCTTATTTCACAAGATGGCAGGTATTAATCATGCAAGATACTCAGAGGGTAAATCCACAACACACTCAGAATCAGGTTGTACCTTTCCTCGGAAATAGTGTACACTGTTCTTTTAGAACTCCTGTCTGGTTTCAATCCCAAGGCCGGATGCCTAAATGCTGGCTTAAATCCTTGGTAAATATATATATCTTCCTCCCGTATTAATCCTTGCTTTGCTTTACAGTTCCTCTGCCTATTAGTTTACTTATCTTGGCTGGAAATATCCTTACTTGGCTTGAATGTAACTGCAGGTTTCTCCCAGGAGGTCCTGTCCTTCTACTGGGGTGACTTCTGAGCTAACTGAGGCTCACTTGGACTTCAGGCAGGCTAGGGTTCTTCACTAGCCTCCTGGTCATAGCTAGCAGCCAGGGCTATCAAGCTGCATGTCAGGAGGAGGCCCTCAGCATATCTCTGGCTGGTGCCTGCTTACTTCTGTCTCCACAGACTCCTGACTATGAACTCCCTCCTCCCTGTCTGGGCCTGGATATTTATACTAGGGGCTCCCTATCTCCCTCTAGTGTCTGGGATGTCTAACTACACCCTAATAGGCCTGCTAAGCATTTACACAGGGGAACATTGCATATAAAAACACATTGAAAAATACTTTAAATGCATACTCAAATATAAGATCACTGTCCCTTGTGAGTAGGAGTAACACGTCACCCAATTGACCCTTGTGTAGTGCCCACGCCTATCTAGTGGGACACTACATGGGGCCATGATCCAGGGAGGGATTCTGAGTGGAGATCTGGAGTCAGTGTCTCTCTCAATCCACAGGATTACACCCTAGTGAAGAAGACATCGGGGAGGACTCCCATCATCCATGAGTCAGGAGGGTGGACCCCCATCACAGAGCAGATACATGAGCAGAAGATCCTAGAACTCACCCACAAGATGATGGAGCTGCTGACTGGAGAGGTGACACTGCTGGAAATACTGGGAGATTCTCCAGTAACATCACTGGAGGGTCTGGGTGATGACGGTGTTATTGTGTTGTCAGGTTCCTGTAAGGTGTCAGGATGTGGCGGTGTATTTCTCCATGGAGGAGTGGGAGTATATAGAAGGACAGGAGGAACTGTACGAGGACGCCATGATGGAGGAGTCCTGGCCTCTGACATCAGCAGGTAAGAGGAGACCTTCCTGATGATAGATCAGCCATGGATACTACTCCCATCATCTCAAATATAATATAGTCTGTGTGTTATCTCCTATAGGTTCTGACTCCAGGAGGAGAAATCCCCCCGAGAGATGTCCCCGTCCTCTGTGTTCCCAGGACTGTCCAGAGGAGAAGCTACCAGAAAACCATCAGGTAGATGGAGCTGAGCCCTATACACATCTATATAGGGGGGTCCTGCAGTCATAGAGGGGTCATAGATGGTGGGGGTCTCTTATGTGGATCTGTTAGATTTCCCACCTGTCTGCTGTATTGTCCTGAATTGTTACAGATGACAAATCAGGGGGAAGATGTGACTGATATTAAAGTGGAGGATGAAGAAGAGCGGATGATGGGCGATCCCCCGTGTAAGAGTGAGGTGGAGGAGGACATTCCAGTCCATGTGACCACAGGTATGGAATAATGAATGGAGGAAGGGAATTGGGAGGTTTCTTCAGGTGAGGCTCCACCTTAGAGCTGCAGTAAAGGAGCACTCCGGGCAGTGACCCCTGTATTTGCAGGATCGAAGGGAGTTGTGACTACACATAGATATCCTCTCCAGGATCTTCTCTCCATCCTTTCATCCTCGGAATAAATCAGCCATGTTTTTTTTGTTTTTATCATGGACTACTCCTTTAATGTCAGTACTTTTCCATAAGTTGGAAATACTCCATTATTTAAGAAGTCCAGGCTGGACACTTGGCTTAACATCAGGTTTTGGGGGCACCGGCTGTGATGAAAGCTGCAGTATAACCTATATAATCCTGCAGATACTCGGGGTTCCTGCAGTCACATCGCCCTGTACAGATTATTGTGTAAAAGATAAAAATCCTATAGAAATGTGGAGTCGTCGTCATCAAATGGCCCAGAGAATACCGCCATCCGGTCAGTTATACAGCGCCGTAAATGTCGGGGAACCAAAACCCAGAAACAATCGGGGAATTACTGATTTCTTCCGTCTGTTTCCCAGAGAAATACTTTCATAAAAATTATATGATTTGTTGGAACTTAAAAACACCTAAGTTTGATGCCCAATTGACCAGAATCTCAAAATTAAAACGGTTGTCCAGGATCAGGAAAATGTGTCTCCTGTCTTCCAATAACAGCAGCGCCCCTATCTAGATGTTCTGTGCGGGACGCCGGTCAGCTCCATTCAATTCAAGAAATCTCAGCAGTAGTTTCAGCCACAACCCATGGACAGGTGCGCTGCTGTTCCGGAATAAATCAGCCATGTTTTCTTTTCTTTTCCTGGACTTCTCCTTTAATGTCATTACTTTTCCCGAAATTGGAAATACTCCATTATTTAGAAAGTCATAGGCCGTCCTGAGATAAATACTCTACTGAGTTCTAGCCAGGTACAGCTGGCAGAGGTCTGAACTGATCCTTGTCTGTCTGGGACATATTAAAATACCATCTTACTGTAGGTTCTCCCGATGATAACATTCTAGCCTTTCTTCCGACCCTAAAGCAAGCTTTAAAGGGGTTGTATCACCCCAGACCTCCAGAGCAGCATGGAGGATGGAGCTCAATCGGCAGCATATCCACACCATGCAGACTACATAACTGAAAGGTCACCCCTTGGATGTTCCAGGGATTTTGCACCAAATATATATCAGATTTTTTCATCACACACGTACCTGTACTTTTCCCTGCTGATCCTCTTCTGGATTGGATACCTATCTCTGCTGATCCTCTTCTGGATTTGATACTTATCTGTCCTCATCCTCTTCTGGATTTGGCTGTATAAACGGTATAACCTGCTTGTGTGTTTCCAGCCTCCATATCAATGTTATACATTTATCTACTTCATGGATTGTGCAACAAATCACAAAATGTACTATTAATCCCTACAGGAAATCCCAGTAAGAACTCTGAGGGAAACGCCATGTTATCGCTAGACTATAAAGAAGATGAAGATACCATGCAGCGCTCTTCAGGAGAAAACCTCTTTACCTGTAATGTACCAGAACCTTACAGTGCAGCTCTGTCATATAATCCTACTAACCATGAGGAACCTTCTCCTGACCGATCACAGATTGTTACCACAAGTGCCAGGCAGAAAGGGGGTAAAAAGTTTCAGAGCGATAAATGTGGAAAACAGTTTCCAAAAATCTTAAATCTTATTGGACACACAAGAATTCACACTGGAGAGAAGCCGTATTCATGTTCAGTATGTGGTAAGTGTTATACAAATAAATCAGTTCTTGTACAACATGAGAGAATTCACACAGGACAGAAGCCGTATTCATGTTTAGATTGTGGGAAATGCTTTACACACAAAGTACAACTTGTTAGACATCATATAATTCACACAGGAGAGAAGCCGTATTCATGTTCAGAATGTGGGAAATGCTTTACAGATAAATCAGATCTTATTAGACATGAGAGAAGTCACACAGGAGAGAAGCGATATTCATGTTCAGAATGTGGGAAATGTTTTACAAATAGATCGGATCTTGTACAACATGAAAGAATTCATACAGGAGAGAAGCCATATTCGTGTTCAGAATGTGGGAAATTCTTTTCAAATAAATCATATCTTGTTAAACATCAGAGAATTCACACAGGGGAGAAGCCATTTTCATGTTTACAGTGTGAGAAATGCTTTACACACAAAGTACAACTTGTTAGACATCATATAATTCACACAGGAGAGAAGCCATATTCATGTTTAGAATGTGGGAAACGCTTTACAGATAAAGCAGATGTTATTAGACATGGGAGAAGTCACACAGGAGAGAAGGCTTATTCATGTTCACAATGTGAGAAATGTTTCATGCATAGATCAGATCTTGTACAACATGAGAGAATTCACACAGGAGAGAAGCCGTATTCCTGTTCAGAATGTGGGAAATGCTTTTCAAATAAATCATATCTTGTTAAACATCATAGAATTCACACAGGGGAGCAGCCATATTCATGTTCAGAATGTGGGAAATGCTTTACACACAAATCACAACTTGTTAGACATCACCCAGTTCACACAGGAGAAAAGCCGTATTCATGTTCAGAATGTGGGAAATGTTTTACAAATAAATCATATCTTATTAGACATGGGCAAAGTCACATAGGAGAGAAGGCTTATTCATGTTCAGAATGTGGGAAATGCTTTACAAGTAAATCAGGTCTTGTTATTCACTTGAGAATTCACACAGGAGAGAAGCCGTATTCATGTTCAGTATGTAGGAGAAATTTCACAACTAAATCACCTCTTGTAAAACATGAGAGAATTCACAAAAGAGAGAATACATTTTGATGTTTTAGAAGGAACACAGCAAAGAAACCATAATGCTGTTGAGAATGTAGGAAATGTTCTTTATTCAGAAGAGCCTTGAGGATGAATTGTCCCCATGATTCTTGCTTCTTCTTACTATATTCAGAGCTACACTGCAGAGGGACATAGTGTAAGGGGAAGGACTACCCATAGAGAGTTTTATGTAATTGTGTTGTAAGGGTACTTTGCATACATAATTACTTACTGAGTGGTTCTGGTTCATTTAATTCTGTCCCCTTTCATTTTAACTTCTATATGCTGTTTAATGGTATTCCTTGTAATGTAGTAAGTAAGGGATAGTTAGATAACATACCCAACCCCCTGCTGTGCTGAGAAGGCCACATTCTACCTCAGAGACCTATGCACTGTGCACTGGACATCCTTAGGAGGATCAACTAAAAGGTGTAAACTTTGCTGCACACAGACAGTTAATTGGAACTCCGCTGAACATCATCCAGGTAGGATGTTGTAGGTCTGTCTCTTGTATCACCATGGGGCGCCAGCCATGTGCTACGACAACGCGACTGGAGTCCCCCACATATTGTATGTGCAGGCCATGTGATTATCTATTCTGTATTTATTCTGTATGTGATTTGACTGTTTTACCTTATATTTATCCACATTTAGTAAAAATTGATATCACTTAGCCTGTTAAGCCTATTTATTCTCAAATTGTTGAATTTACGTTATAAAACAGTAAGGCTACTTTCACATTTGAGTTATTGTTTTCCGGTATTGAGATATGGCAGAGGATCTTAACGGGAAAAAAAACGATTTAGTTTACTCCTCATGTATTCTGAATGGAAAGAGATCTGTTCAGGGTGCATCAGGATGTCTTCTGTTCCTGCAGCTTTCCCTTTTGTGACCGGACACAAATGCGCTGCAAGCTGCGGTTTTGTGTCCAGTCATAAAAATGGAAAAATAGCGTATCCGGCACTGAAAACAATGTAAGTCACGGGTAACGGATCCGTTTTTTAGGAACTTTAAAAACCAGATCTGGTTGACTTTCAATGTATTTAGTGAGGGATCCGTTTTTTTTCTGTTTTGATTTCACACAATAGCTTCCTAATGGAACGGAAGCATCTTGGGGAGCAAAATTAAAATGGATCCGTTTAATTCCGGTATTGAGATCCTCTACTGGAATTAACAACGCAAGTGTGAAAGTAGCCTAATACATTTGGACATATAGATGGGGTGAAGGACATTTTTTTTTAAAACTTCCTTGTGATATTTACTTCCCACCTAATTATATATGATTATAACGATCCACTGTGGAAGAAACGCAGATTAGGAGCAGGCCCAATGTTCCTGTTCACACTGTGTCAAAAAAAGCAAAAGTATCTCTGGCTGTAAACGTCTCTTCGAATAGTAACACCGATGTCTCGGGGACTCACCACCACCTCAGAGGAGATCAAGGGTAAGACTGCCTCCTAGTCAGCCCTGGATCTCCTTCCACCAACTCCACAGACAAGCTCGGCACAGACATTTCTCCTGCTTGCCACACCAGCGGTAGGAAGTAACTCCCAGTGGAGCGCAGAACAGATGTTCACTTGCTGATAGGTATTCACACCATGCGGTGTTAGATCTTATCCAGCAGGGAGTCACCAGGTGAAATAAGCATGGAGATAGTGTAGACAGACACAGTCATAACTATAGGTTTAATCCACACTCACAAGAGTCAAAAGTATAAAAGCATGTAACAAACACTGTTAAAACGCCCGACCCAGGGTTTCTCCCACTATCGGCTTCTTCCTGGGACATACACAGCAATGCTCCAATCCACTTCTTATAGGCAACTCGGAAGTATTGTATAGAAGAACATCAAGTAAAAAAAATAAAAATGTTCAAGCACATCATCCAAAAATTCCATATTCACCCTGAAAACATCCAGAAAACACACGGATTCAGTATGTGCATGAATGCACAAAAGATATAGAAAAAAAGAACTACTTGCATGTTGCATGCTTCTATGCTTTGGACTTTTGTGAGTGTGGATTAAACCTATGGTTGTAAGGCCTCATGCACACAAACGTATTTTCTTTCCGTGTCCGTTCCGTTTTTTGCGGACTGTATGCGGAACCATTCATTTCAATGGGTCCGCAAAAGAAATGGATGGTACTCCGTGTGCATTCCGTTTCCGTATGTCCGTTCAGCAACAAAATAGAACATGTCCTATTATTGTCCGCATTACAGACAAGGATAAAACTGTTTTATTAGGGGCCAGCTGTTCCGTTCCGCAAAATACGGAATGCACACGGATGTCATCTGTATTTTTTGCAGATCCGTTTTTTGTAGACCGCAAAATACATACGGTCGTGTGCATGAGGCCTAACTGTGTCCGTCAATCTGTCTTATCCCGTCTAGTGACTCCCTGCTGGATAAGATCTAATGTTATACCTGCCTCTTGCCGTTAGTAGCCTTGGTATTATCTCTTAGTATTGCAGACGTACTTGCTATCAATGTCACTCCACTCACAGCTACGGCCCCCGCTGTCTGCCTTCATCCAAGTACCCAGCTTTCCTGTAACGTATTCACACACAGATATTCATTGCCAGCGCATTTTCTGCCCAAACCCCACTTCTGTTGCTAAATGTATTATCGTGAGATCTGAGGTACGGGGGAAAAATAGCCTTAAAGGGAATGTGTCATCAAAAAAAGACGTATTGTTTAAATCACGTTTTTATGTTTTAACATTATTTTTAAGAATTTATGGTGACGTTATTTTTAATTTACCATGTCATTATCTATATTTAAACCCCATGTATGGCGAAAGTAGGGGTTTTAAATATGGGGCAGTGGTACAGTGGTAGTGTTTCAAATCGCAGAGGCCCGGAACTAATGTTTGCGACTGGTAATAATGCTGATCGCATACATTTAACCCTTTAGATACCATGGTCACGTGTCACCACGGCATCTGAATACTGAAAAACCTGAAGCGCTTGCTTATGGATTAGGACCGGCTTCCCCATGGGGCAAATATGGGGAATCGTTCCTTCTCTCTGATGAACTGTGTCTCTCTGAAAAAACCAAGCGTATCAGAGCTGTAGTTCCTATGGAGACCTGCAGGTGGCAGGCCAACATGGGGTAACTGCTAATGAGGGTTACACTGTAGTTCTATTGAACTACAATCTAAGCTGAAATAAATCAGAATGTTCCATATTGTAGCAACAAATATAAAAATATATATATATATGAATGGATACATATTGTCGGATATATAAAGCAAATGCTTTATATTAAAAAAGACTAATGGATTAAAAGAAAAATTATGCAAATGATATTGATCCGTGAGATGGACATATAAACATCTCAAAAAGATTTAGATCGAGAACCTAATAT
The DNA here is from genome assembly GCF_905171765.1 of Bufo bufo. Taxonomy (NCBI): domain Eukaryota; kingdom Metazoa; phylum Chordata; class Amphibia; order Anura; family Bufonidae; genus Bufo; species Bufo bufo. The sequence continues at coordinate 2,994,074 of NC_053392.1, forward strand.
TTTGTGCAATCAGTAAAAACAGGGTACACGCATTTATGCAAAAAATACATTATTTATTATACAATAATTCATATACAATGAATATATGACCAATAATAATGCAAAGAAAAGACAATGAAATGTAGTACTGATTATATGCAGAAAATCAATAAAGAAAATAACTGATATGAAACCTTGCTCTGCCAAACTATGAACAAATCTTGGGTTGTTTGGTAGTATTGCAATAAAACTTATAAATTATCGGCTTGATATCAGACTAGGGAATATAAAGATTCCCAACAGAAAGTTTCCTCTGAAAATCAATATAAATTTTATTCAGCAATATGCATCGTTGCTGAATAGTCATAATATTGATGTAGCAACTAATCTTATCCGTCCGCAATAAGTAGGGATTGGCTAAGAATCAAACCAACTAATTTATATTAATAGTAGTGGGTTGTAGTGGCTCACTCCTTAGTAGTTACAGGGTGGTCCTGCAAGCTCATATAGAGGGAATCACCCCACCCTCTGTTAAAAAGTTTTTGTATGTCATTCGCTCTCCCTTCCTCAGTGGTCCTGAGGAAGGGAGAGCGAATCTACCCAAAACGCGTATGGTGAAACAAGTGATGTACCTGTATTGAGAAGCCTCCGATAAAACTGTATGGCCATACAGAGAAAGAAAAATTTTTTTTACAGTAAAGGAACAACTACTTTTATCGTCGAAAAGCTGTACCGAAGGAAATTGCGGAACAGAGGGTCAACTCCCGCGATCTTTGGAACTCCCGCGAAATTTGAACCAGCTTGCTGGAAGGAGCAACTGAATAAGCCGGCAGACATTTAAAGCTCCACTCAAGCAACAGCAGACACCAGACGGTAAGCCAAATACCGATTTGAAGTTTACCTCGACTTTAAAAGGAAATACCATAAGAGACTTTTTATTCCAACATCATCAGGATTCCTGTGGACATTTGATGAATACACTACGTTCCCAGGGGAAGTACACCTACAATATTTAAAGTGACACTAATTTTCCCAATCTGAGATAGATTCACAGAGGAATTACCTCCCCCTTCACAATAACAGCATATACAAGACCTGGACAATACTTGACGTTTTTGGTGTGTGATTTATATCAGTGAATTTATCGACTATAGACTAGTATTGAATATTCTATTATCATATATTTTAGCATTCAATACAATATCGACTATACTATTATATCTACTATAGTTTATGTGATTGTAGTTTTTGTATGTCATTGCTCTAATACACTGTTTTTATTATTTTTATTACTTGAATTTTATGGGGATTTAATAATAAATATTTTCTGCACATGTCAATCTGGTTGCCAAGTGTATGAGTGCTCGCTCATTTTTCCATTGTTACATTTATATTAATACTACATACAACAAAAACATATGTTACCCAGATGCAGATATTTAGCAGAATCTTAAGGGAAGTCAACTTTCCAGAATTTTATGACAATCGGGATCTTTCTCAGGGCCCTCTTTCTTTGTTTCTCCCCTCTTTTTTCCTTTGGTCCCCTTACCACTTGTATGTGGGTAATTATCCACAAACCTATCAGACGATCACGCTTTCCTAGATTAGAGTTTTCCAATCATGTCGGATGGGCGTGTACATATGATAATGGCTCATAATGCCATTGCATTTTCCAGAATACATTTCTGTTACTGGTGTAATGATACCTATTTACAGCTAGGTGGCACTGTTGTATAAGCCATTAGCATCATACTAGAAATGGTTAACTTCTACATGCCTGACATCATCCTGCATTCTATACATTTGACCTCAGTACTTTAAATCAGCGATAAGGGATTTAGTTTGACACATGTAGCAATTATAATCCATAATCCAATTATAATACAAAAAAAGTGTTTTTGATCATAAAAAAAAATAGAGTTTAAGTTAAAAAAAAAGCCCCTTCCCCTTGATTTTATAATAAAGAAACAAAAACAAACTAGGCATCACCATGTCCACAACAACTGGCTCTATAAATATATCACATAATCACATATATCAGATAAACACCCTTAAAAAAACTAAAATTGTATGTATCCCAAAATAGTACCAATCAAACCGTCACCTCATCCTGCAAAAAATGACAGTCAGTCCAAAAATAAAAAAAAAACTATGGCTCTCAGAATATGGAGACACTAAAACATCATTTTTTTTCTTTCAAAAATATTGCCGCGTCTGTAACAACCGGGTCTATAAAAAATATCACATGACCTAAGCCCTCAGGCGAAACCCGTAAAAAAAATAAAAACTGTGCCAAAACAACCAATTTTTTGGTAACCTTGCCCCATAAAGTGTAATATTAAATGATAAATAAATCATATATACCCAAAAATCGTACCAATAAAAACTTCAACTCTTCCTGCAAAAAACGAGCCCCTGCACAAGACGATCGGCAGAAAAAAAACAAACATGCTTTATTATGTAAAACTGAGACAAAGAAAGTAGACATATTTGGTATCGTCGCGTCCGTAACAACCGGCTCTATAAAGATATCACATGCTCTAACCTGTCAGGTGAACATTGTAAAAAAAAAAAAAAAAACTGTGCCACAACAGCCATTTTTTGTTACCATGCCTCACAAAAATAATAATATAGAGCGTTAAAAAATCATATGTACCCCAAAATTATACCAACAAAACTGTCACCTTCTCTCATAGTTTCAAAAATGGGGTCACTTTTTGGGAGTTTCTACTGTGGGGGTGAATCAGGGGGTCTTCAAATGGGACATGGTGTCTAAAAACCAGTCCAGCAAAATCCTGCCCTCCAAAAACCATACAGCGCTCCTTCCCTTCTGCACCCTGCCGTGTGCCCGTACAGCGGTCTGTCACCACATGTAAACTGCAGAATCAGGGTAATAAATATTGAGTTTTGTTTGGCTGTTAACCATTGATGTGTTACAGAAAAAATTTATTAAAATGGAAAATCTGCCAAAATAGTGAAATTTAGAAACTTCACATTATACACTGTGTAAGTCTGTATGGTCTGTGGCGGATGTTATCCTACAATAAGAGGAGCCGGCCAGAGGCTTGTACTCTATGTATGACATCAAGCCACCACTGAGGGGCATTTATTTTAACTATTAATAATAAAAAGTATATTTTAAAAGGGTCTGCAAACTGACTTTAGAGAGAAAAGACCCATAATATCTCAAAACGTGTTGACCAATGTAAATTAGAATACGGGCAGTTCTCTTAGTGGAACTGTGTTTACAGAAGCTCTGATTAAGGAGGCGTTGGACATGTTCTCAGGGAGATCTCAGGCATCTCATCCTCCGTACATTGTAAGGCGGCATTCAATGATTTTATACAATCTCGGTGGGAGATTAGGTCCCTGGAGAGCTATATAATATCCTTCCCAGAGGCCCACGAACCCCAATAGTCCCTGCAGATAGAATTTCTCTAGCCTCTCCGGGGCTGTTAGAACAATGGGAAGCAGAACTGACTAAAAGTTCACTGAATTTGTTGAGAATCCTCTTAGAGGAAGAAAAGGCCCTTTTTGAGAAAAACCTCTGAGAAATGATGCACTCTGAAAGAGGCCTGGAGGTTAGAAAAGACCCAGACTTCAAAAGACGTGAGACCTCATTACAGACGTCAGTGGAGCGATTTCAAGGTCTCCTACAAGAAGGAAAACACCGGCAGTTTGTGAAAGATCTAGGGGATTTCAGGGGAAAAAGGGCCCATCAAGCAGGCAAAAAGGGTAATAATCCCTCAACATCGGAGATTTCATCGTCAGATATTGACTTCTCAGATTGTGAAGGAACATATAATGCAGGAAGGAACCAGATGAAAAAGGGACAGGGATCCTTTAAAAAACAGGGCAATAGAAGGAGAAGATGGGGGAATTATCAGGGTGCACCTCCAACGATCCCACAACCCACCAACCTTTGCCCAGCTCCAGGAACAGTATCATTATCTCCCTCCTTACCGGTACCATTACCACTGCCTTGTCCTCCTCTTTTTTAGGTCAGGGTCAACCTCCCAACCAACTGAGAGGCAGGAACAAATAAGTGACACTTTACAAATAATGAACCTATCCCCACGGTCCCTGACCGAGACTTCGGCACTGCGGAAGGGCCTATCCTTTGTCCCTACGACAAACTATGGGGCGTTCACCTGGGTAAAGGATGTGGACCTATTCTGCAGAAAACGGAGATGGAGGAAATTCTTTGAGAGCTCCAACAGACAGTCACATGAGAAATTAGGAATACAGGACCGTGACCAGGCAGATATGGAACTGCTCATGGAACTATGGGGAGAAGGGGACCTGGAGAGGGCCCCTTTACTAAACTCAGCCCAAAAAGCACCAAGTCACCGCCATCATTCTCAAATTACAAACCTATTCACATATTCCAACAACTCGTGACCAATGAACTTGAAAATCTAAAAGCTCCCTATTGCAGGCATGGAAATCTGTCACCATCAGAAGCATTGAGGACTCGAGTCTGATAGATCCATGGTCATCAAGCAGTCCGACAAGCGTGGGAACCTGCTGATCATGGGGGGGGTAATACACCAATTTGGGGGGGCAATACACTAATGTGGGGGGGTAATACACTAATGTGGGGGGTAATACACTAATGTGGGGGGTAATATACTAATGTGGGGGGGGGGGAATACACTAATGTGGGGGGGGGTAATATACTAATGGGGGGGGGAATACACTAATGTGGGGGGGGGGGTAATACACTAATGTGGGGGGTAATATACTAATGTGGGGGGGGGGGGTAATATACTAATGTGGGGGGGGGGAATACACTAATGTGGGGGGGGGGGGTAATACACTAATGTGGGGGGTAATATACTAATGTGGGGGGGGGGGTAATACACTAATGTTGGGGGGTAATATACTAATGTGGGGGGTAATACACAAATGTGGGGGGGTAATACACTAATGCGGGGGGTAATATACAAATGTGGGGGGGTAATACACTAATGCGGGGGGGGTAATACACTAATGTGGGGGTTAATACACTAATGTGGGGGGGGTGTAATACACTAATGTTGGGGGGTAATATACTAATGTGGGGGGTAATACACATATGTGGGGGGGGTAATACACTAATGCGGGGGGTAATACACTAATGCGGGGGGGTAATATACAAATGTGGGGGGTAATACACTAATGTGGGGGGTAATACACTAATGTGGGGGGTAATACACTAATGTGGGGGGTAATACACTAATGTGGGGGGTAATACACTAATGTGGGGGGTAACATACTAATGTGGGGGGTAATACACTAATGTGGGGGGGTAATACACAAATGTGGGGGGGGGAATACACTAATGTGGGGGGTAACATACTAATGTGGGGGGGGGTAATACACTAATGTGGGGGGTAATACACTAATGCGGGGGGTAATACACTAATGTGGGGGGGTAATACACTAATGTGGGGGGTAATACACTAATGTGGGGGGTAATACACTAATGTGGGGGGTAATACACTAATGTGGGGGGTAACATACTAATGTGGGGGGGTAATACACTAATGTGGGGGGTAATACACTAATGTGGGGGGTAATACACTAATGTGGGGGGGGTAATACACAAATGTGGGGGGGTAATACACTAATGTGGGGGGTAACATACTAATGTGGGGGGGGGGTAATACACTAATGTGGGGGGTAATACACTAATGTGGGTGGGTAATACACTAATGTGGGGGGTAATACACTAATGCGGGGGGTAATACACTAATGTGGGGGGGTAATACACTAATGTGGGGGGTAACATACTAATGTGGGGGGTAATACACTAATGCGGGGGGTAATACACTAATGCGGGGGGTAATACACTAATGTGGGGGGGTAATACACTAATGTGGGGGGGTAATACACTAATGTGGGGGGGTAACATACTAATGTGGGGGGGTAATACACTAATGTGGGGGGTAACATACTAATGTGGGGGGTAATACACTAATGTGGGGGGTAATACACTAATGCGGGGGGTAATACACTAATGTGGGGGGTAATACACTAATGTGGGGGGTAACATACTAATGTGGGGGGTAATACACTAATGCGGGGGGTAATACACTAATGTGGGGGGTAATACACTAATGTGGGGGGGTAATACACTAATGTGGGGGGTAACATACTAATGTGGGGGGTAATACACTAATGTGGGGGGTAATACACTAATGTGGGGGGTAATACACTAATGCGGGGGGTAATACACTAATGTGGGGGGAAATACACTAATGCGGGGGGGGGGGGGGGTAATACACTAATGGGGGGGGGTAATACACTAATGTGGGGGGGTAATACACTAATGTGGGGGGGGTAATACGCTATGTGGGGGGTAATACGCTATGTGGGGGGGTAATACGCTATGTGGGGGGGTAATACACTAATGTGGGGGGTAATACACTAATGTGGGGGGGGGGGTAATACGCTATGTGGGGGGTAATACGCTATGTGGGGGGGTAATACACTAATGTGGGGGGTAATACACTAATGCGGGGGGTAATACACTAATGTGGGGGGGGTAATACACTAATGTGGGGGGGGTAATACGCTATGTGGGGGGTAATACGCTATGTGGGGGGGTAATACACTAATGTGGGGGGGTAATACACTAATGCGGGGGGTAATACACTAATGTGGGGGGGTAATACACTAATGTGGGGCCGGGGGGGTAATACACTAATGTGTGGGGGGGGGGGTAATACACTAATGTGGGGGGTAATACACTAATGTGGGGGGGTAATACACTAATGTGGGGGGGTAATACACTAATGTGGGGGGTAATACACTAATGTGGGGGGGGGGGGTAATACACTAATGTGGGGG